>NC_133326.1:396983895-397311395 GCF_042186555.1 Aquarana catesbeiana | reverse complement strand
TTGAAACCTGGACCCCAGCGACCAGGGAGGACCTGTAAAAGGGGGGGTAATGTCACTGTTCCATGTACATTATTTCGGTGCTGGGCTTTACCTACTGTTTGAGCTGCTTGGGCTGCTTAGGCTGCTGCCAATCCGCCCTGAACCCAGGTATTATTAATCCTTTGTACCTGTGACTTATGCAGCGTACACACGGGCGGACTTTTTGACCGGACTGGTCCGACGGACCGAGTCCGGTGGACAATTCGACCGTGTGTGGGCTTCATGTGACTTTTTCGGTCGAAAATCTGACGGACTTTAGATTTGGAACATGTTTCAAATCTTTACGTCGGAACTCCACCGGACCCAGTTCCTATCGAAAAGTCCGCTCATCTGTATGCTAGTCCGATGGACGAAAACCGACGCTAGGGCAGCTATTGGCTACTGGCTATCGACTTCCTTATTTTAGTCTGGTCGTACGTCATCACTGATGAATCCATCGAACTTTGGTGTGATCATGTGTAGGCAAGTCCGTTTGTTCGGAAAGTCTGTCGGAAGTCCGCCGAAAGTCCGTCGGATAGACCGTCGGACCAGTCCGGTCGAAAAGTCCGCTCGTGCAGTGGCGTCACTTGGGTTGCTGTCACCTGGTGCGGTAAAACATGGTGTCACCCCCCTCCTGTTTAGGCTGCCCAGCACCCTGCATGTAGCACACGGTCATGGGGAGCACCCCTACCCGGCCCCTGTAAATTATAGTGTAGGGTGATATAGTGGCAGGTTAGGGTAGTATAGGGTGGTATATTGGCAGGTTGGGGTGGTATAGCAGCAGGTTGGGGTTGTATAGGGCAGGTTAGGGTGGCACAGGGCAGGTTAGGGTAGTATAGAGTGGTATAGTGGCAGGTTGAGGTGGTATAGGGCAGGTTGGGGTGGTATATTGGCAGGTTAGGGTGGTATATTGGCAGTTTAGGGTGGTATATTGGCAGATTGGGGTGGTACAGGGCAGGTTGGAGTGGTATAGGGCAGGTTGGTGTGGTAAAAGGTAGGTTGGGGTGGTACAGGGCAGGTTGGGGTGGCACATGGCAGGTTGGGATGGTATAGGGCAGGTTGGGATGGCACAGGGCATGTTGGGATAGCACAGGGCATGTTGGGGTGGCACAGGGCAGGTTGGGGTGGCACAAGGCAGGTTGGGGTAGTACAGAGCAGGTTGGAGTGGTATAGGGCAGGTTGGGGTGGCACAGGGCAGGTTGGGGTGGCACAAGGCAGGTTGGGGTGGTACAGGGCAGGTTGTAGTGGTATAGGGCAGGTTGGGGTGGCACAGGGCAGGTTGGGATGGCACAGGGCAGGTTGGGATGGCACAGGGCAGGTTGGAGCGGCACAGGGCAGGTTGGAGTGGTATAGGGCAGGTTGGGGTGGCACAAGGCAGGTTGTGGTGGCACAAGGCAGGTTGTGGTGGTACAGGGCAGGTTGGAGTGGTATAGGGTAGGTTGGGGTGGCACAGGGCAGGTTGGAGTGGTATAGGGCAAGTGGGGGTGGTACAGGGCAGGTTAGGGTGGCACAGGGCCGGTTGGAGTGGTATAGGGCAGGTTGGGGTGGCACAGGGCAGGTTGGGGTAGTACAGGGCAAGTTGGAGTGGCACAGGGTAGGTTGGAGTGGTATAGGGCAGGTTGGGGTGGCACAGGACAAGTTGGGGTGGTACAGGGCAGGTTAGGGTGGCACAGGGCAGGTTGGGGTGGCACAGGACAAGTTGGGGTGGTACAGGGCAGGTTAGGGTGGCACAGGGCAGGTTGGAGTGGCACAGGGCAGGTTGAAGTAGCACAGGGCATGTTGGGGTGGTACAGGGCAGGTTGTAGTGGTATAGGGCAGGTTGGGGTGGCACAGGGCAGGTTGGGATGGCACAGGGCAGGTTGGAGCGGCACAGGGCAGGTTGGAGTGGTATAGGGCAGGTTGGGGTGGCACAAGGCAGGTTGTGGTGGCACAAGGCAGGTTGTGGTGGTACAGGGCAGGTTGGAGTGGTATAGGGTAGGTTGGGGTGGCACAGGGCAGGTTGGAGTGGTATAGGGCAAGTGGGGGTGGTACAGGGCAGGTTAGGGTGGCACAGGGCCGGTTGGAGTGGTATAGGGCAGGTTGGGGTGGCACAGGGCAGGTTGGGGTAGTACAGGGCAAGTTGGAGTGGCACAGGGTAGGTTGGAGTGGTATAGGGCAGGTTGGGGTGGCACAGGACAAGTTGGGGTGGTACAGGGCAGGTTAGGGTGGCACAGGGCAGGTTGGGGTGGCACAGGACAAGTTGGGGTGGTACAGGGCAGGTTAGGGTGGCACAGGGCAGGTTGGAGTGGCACAGGGCAGGTTGAAGTAGCACAGGGCATGTTGGGGTGGTACAGGGCAGGTTGGGGTGGTACAGGGCAGGTTGGGGTGGTATAGGGCAGGTGTGGGTAGCACAGGGCAGGTTGGAGTGGTATAGAGCAGGTTGGGGTGGCAAAGGGCAGAATGGGGTGGTACAGGGCAGGTTGGAGTGGCACAGGGCAAGTTGGGGTGGTATAGGGCAGGTTTGGATAACACAGGTCAAGTTGGGGTGGTATAGAGCAGGTTGGAGTGGCACAGGGCAGGTTAGGACTCTATGCAGTGAGAGTGTGCTGTGCAGTAACTTACAGCATGCCTCATGCCTGCAGATGAAGACTTGGGCGGGTCTGCTATGTCCTGGCCTCTAACTCCTTCAGCTGCGGGATCAGCCAGTGTGAAGGGGTCTGTGGGAGGAGTGAAGGAGGCAGCACGGCCACACCCCCAGCTCCACCCACCAACTTTGGCTGCCTCTTGAGTGATAGCTTAACCAGAAGGTGGAGTGTTATAGGCAGCTTCCCTCGCACTGCTGGATGCCCTGCACACACCGCTCCGCTGCAAGCTATAGTAGTGTTTAGCGGCAGCCACGGTGTCACCCCTCTGTCGGGTGTCACCTGGTACGGGCTGCACCCCCCGCCCCCCCATAGCAACACCACTGCGTTCGTGTGTACGCGCAGAATGCCCCGTACACACGGTCGGATTTTCCGATGGAAAATGTCCGATTGGAGCGTGTTGTCGGAAAATCCGACCGTGTGTGGGCTCCATCGGACATTTTCCATCGGATTTTCCGACACACAAAGTTGGACAGCAGGAGATAAAATTTTCCGACAACAAAATCCGTTGTCGGAAATTCCGATCGTGTGTACACAAATCCGACGGACAAAGTGCCACGCATGCTCAGAATAAATAAAGAGATGAAAGCTATTGGCCACTGCCCCGTTTAAAGTCCCGACGTACGTGTTTTACGTCACCGCGTTTAGAACGATCGGATTTTCCGACAACTTTGTGCGACCGTGTGTAGACAAAACAAGTTTGAGCCAACATCTGTCGGAAAAAATCCTAGGATTTTGTTGTCGGAATGTCCGAACAAAGTCCGACCGTGTGTACGCCCTATTAGAGTTCGAACAACGTGTCTCCATGCTGAAGCCGGACCCTCTTGTTCCTCTGGTGTTTGCTGTTTCTGGGTATTCCCTTATTCTGTGTTGTTTGATCCTGTCTTTGTTCTCAGTGTTTCCCTCTGGCTGTGCAGTTATATTCTCTTTGGTTTCTGTCTGTGGATCCCTTCATTTCCTGTTGCTGTGTGTGTCTCTCTCAGTTTAGTGTCTGTGTGAACCCAGTGTCCTCCCAGGGTGCTATTTGGTTGCAGTGTGCCCGCATGAGTGTGCTACAGAGCTGCAACCTGGGGGCTGCCTCGCAGCACAACATCCACACCTCCAGTGGCTCTGGTGAAAACCGAGTGGCTCCTTAGACCCTGCAACTTTGGCACAAATCCGTTTGCGTGCGGTCACACTGCTCCCGCAGCTGTGATGATCCATTCCCAGGTACACATTGTTAGTTGTCCATTAGCCTGCTAGATCTCAAGTTACAGTTCCAGGTGGTGTTACTATCTGATCGTGACAATAGACAGAACTATGGGAATTGCTTTGGAGGAGTCTGTCAACCCTGATACAGCAATTACTACTGCTATTGATGGTACTCTGTATAGAGACACTGCAACTGTCACTGACTGAATGTCTCAACCACTGACAGCAATGCTGCCTAGGATGTCCTGCCTACCTCTTCTACTAGGAAATTGATCTACTATTTTCCCAAGGCACACTCAGAAATCTGTCTGAACTGGAACCTGAGAGCTGTTCCAACCCTGGGAAAGTGATGCCTAGTGCTGGGAAGAGAGAGCTTTGGGACTGATTTGGTCTGGTTGTTATTACTTCCCCCAACCCTCTCCTGTAAATTTGTAATTTGCATGGAATTTGGTAATGATAACAAAAAAACCTGTACAATAGATCCCCTGCAGCCAGCAGTAATAGACCCTCCCCAGCAACCACAGATCTCACAGCAGCTAGCATCGATAGACCCCTCCCTCAACAGAAGATCCTATCCAGCAACAATTGACCCCTCCAGCAACAAAAACATCCCTTCAGCAAACCAGCAACAACAAACTTCCCCAGAAACAATAAACAGCCATGCAAAAATAGATTCCCTCCATCTACAATAGATCACCCAGCAAACAGCATTAATAAACCCTCCAGTACACCCCAGCATCCCTTGCCATTACATACAGTACCATTCAGCTTTGCTAGGTGTTTTGTAAACATGTTGCAAATGCACATTCTGGTGTTCTGGTGTGTCACCAGCATGTGATAAGAAGCGATTCATATGATACTTTGCTTGGGTTGCCATTTAGACTACAGTTGCACCTGTACATTTCCAAATGCACAGTAATCTGCATAGAAAACATGAGCTTTGCTGCATGTTTCAGAAACACATGGCAAGTGCGCGTCACGCTTGCGTTACCATTTAGGCTGCATTTGCATCTATGCGTTTTCTAAGCATGTGGCAACCCACACATAAAATGTGCACATTTTGAAAACGTGGGGCAAACGTGTTTCATGCTTGCTTTGCCATTTAGGATGCGTTCGCATTTCAAAAATGCACTGCAAACCCGCAACATGCCTGCGTTGCCATAATAGCAATGCAAGGGTATTGCGTGTTTGCGGCGTAATTCCCAAAATCGCAAAAAAAGCAGCAAAGCGTGCATCTTATGCACAAGTTGCCCAACATTCAGAAACATGCAGATGTGAATGCAGCCTAATTATTAATAACACTCCAATCATGGTTAGCAGTCATGTGTTTTGTAGCATATTTGTTACACAACAGAAGGTACTACAATTGTGCCAAAATGCACACTGAAAAAACATGCAACGCTCCACGACTGAAAGGGTTCTTGAGCTGCTTTGGGGCGTTGTTTGTGCGTAGGGCAGCCCATTCATTTAAATGGGCAGCCCAATGCATGATGTGCGTTTACGCATGAAAAATGCGAGTGGGAACTTGTGTTTCTGCTACGCTCAGATATGAATGGAATGTGCTTGGGAGGAGGCAGCCAGGATGACCTGGGAGGAGAGGTGAGGGTAGAAAAAAAATACTTACTTTACCAAAGTCGCATAGGAGCTTCTTATCTAATGCTGATGCGACTTCTGTGAGTTAACACAAGTCTATAGGGCTAAAATCACAGGGCACCATTGAAAACAACGTGATTTCCATTCTTATGCGATTCTCATGGGATTCTGTGAGACTCAGAAGTTGCACTAGTTTGAAGGGGGCTTATTAGGCTTATTAGTGACATATGTGTTCTGGTTTTCTTTTTTAGGTGCGTTCCAATGCAGTTCCATGCAGAAAAAATGCAGCATGTTCTGCTTTTTTTGACTGTACTGGAATGCACTGCAATGGTGAGAACTATGTAATTGGAATCCATGTAACCTACTGTCCATGTGTTTTTGATGCAGAAAAAAACACTCTGGATTGCATGTGATGTGAACCAGCCCTTACTATATTCTCACATTTTGTAGCAATACTAGTTCCAAATGCTTCCAAACTCCTTGCAATTTGTTTTAAACAACAAAGTCATTGAACAATATAAAGAAACACTAAAGCATCTGTCTTTTTTAATTTGCCATGTTCTCTATTGAATACCAATAGTTTCGAAAGACAAAAGCTATTTTGTTTATGACATTGGTAGACTTGCCTAGATTTGCCCTAGGGCAATATGCTGTGCTTTAACTGCAGCAGGTAGCTCACAGTGGAGCCCAGATTTACATCAGAGGTAGACACTGATATAGAATTACAGATGCCTCATGAAAGAGATCAAGATGTTGGCAGCTGCTATAAGGAGCGGAAATTCAAGCTATTAGATAGAGTTGACTTTTCACTTGACCTTTTCTTTTTCTTTACTCCACATTTTCTTTAAAGGTTTCATTTCTGGCTCATAAACAATTTGCTATATCACTAAAGATAAATAAAATGTCTATCAGCAGCCATATCTCTATCATTGTTTGGAAACATTAAAAAAAAAAAAAAAAAAAAGTAAGTATGAAGTTAGGTGTACTGTTTAATCTTGTGTATAGCTGATGCTTTTCGAATATAAAATAAATAATATGTAAAAGAAAAGTAAAATATAAAAGCAATTAGCAAAAATACAGACCAAGAGCAAAAATCTTTTTTTTTTTTTTTTCTTATTAGAAATGTGGTTCAATTTTTTATTTCAGTTTGTTCTGTGCAAATGCTCCTTAATTTAATAATATTGTACTATATTATCTTTGTTATCAGATTTTGTGGAATGCATTGTCATTTTAGGACACAATTTCACCACTAACTTTAATTTTTCATCTGACACATAAACCTGAAAATCTAATATTTACATACCACACTTTGATGAATGAGGCATTTCTGTGGGATTGCTTCTCAGTTTTCATTTACGTGTACTGTATCTAAAAATGTGCAATAATGCATCCTAATTTCCCATTACATTTAAAGTGTTTGTTAACCCCCCAAAAAAAGAATAGATATCCTGGTCCCTTAAAGCAGATTAAACAGCACAGTGCTTGTGCTGTGTAATCTGCCCCCTCTAAACTGTAAAAAAACATGCCTGAACCTACCACTTCCTGTATCCCCTCTCAGTACTGACCACGATAATCAGGGCCACCGTGGTTAGAGTACATCCCTCCATCATCCGCATCCCTGTTCTCAGCTCTCCTATCTTCCCCACACCCCCTCATTCCCTGCCTGTTAGCTCCTTCTTGTGTGTCTCCACCCTCCCGCTCCCCGCCGCTATTAGTACAAATCCCAAACTTTTAAGTGGTCACTGACAACCCCTCTATGATACTCAGGCATAGCACACTGTATATGTGTTTTCTAAAAACAAGACTTGTAAATACCTATTTAGAGCTATCTTCAGACCAGTCACATGACCCGCCGTCGCTTTCATCTCAGAGACAAGGCTTCTGCAGGAGGTGCTGAGCGGCCACATAATCTCCCAGGCTGACATAGTTACATAGTTACATAGTTAGTCAGGTTGAAAAAAGACACAAGTCCATCCAGTTCAATCTTGAAAACAATAAATAAAATAAAAAATATCGTACAATCCAATATACCCAATTGTATACCCTCAGTTGATCCAGAGGAAGGCAAAAAACCCCAGCAGAGCATGCTCCAATTTGCTACAGCAGGGGAAAAAATTCCTTCCTGATCCCCCAAGAGGCAATCGGATTTTCCCTGGATCAACTTTACCTATAAATATTAGTACCCAGTTATATTATGTACATTTAGGAAAGTATCCAGGCCTTTCTTAAAGCAATCTACTGAGCTGGCCAGAACCACCTCTGTCGGGAGTCTATTCCACATTTTCACAGCTCTTACTGTGAAGAAACCTTTGCATATTTGGAGATGAAATCTCTTTTCCTCTAGACGTAAAGAGTGCCCCCGTGTCCTCTGGGTTGACCGTAAAGAGAATAACTCAACACCAAGATCGTTATATGGACCCCTTATATATTTGAACATGTTGATCATATCCCCCCTTATTCTCCTCTTCTCAAGAGTGAATAAATTCAGTTCCTCTAATCTTTCCTCATAGTTGAGCTCCTCCATGCCTCTTTTCAGTTTGGTTGCGCTTCTCTGCACTTTCTCCAGTTCCCCGATATCCTTTTTGAGAACTGGTGCCCAAAACTGAACTGCATATTCCAGATGAGGTCTTACTAATGATTTGTAGAGGGGCAAAATTATATCTCTCTCTCTAGAGTCCATACCTCTCTTAATACAAGAAAAGACTTTGCTCGCTTTGGAAACCGCAGCTTGGCATTGCATGCTATT
The DNA here is from genome assembly GCF_042186555.1 of Aquarana catesbeiana. Lineage (NCBI taxonomy): Eukaryota > Metazoa > Chordata > Amphibia > Anura > Ranidae > Aquarana > Aquarana catesbeiana. The sequence goes on along the minus strand of NC_133326.1, from coordinate 397,303,226 downwards.
ATTGAGCTTATGATCTACCAAAACCCCCAGATCCTTCTCCACCACGGATTCCCCCAGTTGTACTCCCCCTAGCATGTATGATGCATGCATATTCTTAGCCCCCAAGTGCATAACTTTACATTTATCAACATTAAACCTCATCTGCCACATAGTCGCCCAATCAGACAGTGCATTGAGGTCGGCTTGTAAACTGGAGACATCCTGTAAGGACGTTATTCCACTGCATAGCTTGGTGTCATCTGCAAAGACAAAAATGTTACTTTTGATCCCAGTCCCTATATCATTTATAAAGATATTAAAAAGTAAGGGTCCGAGTGGGGGGGGGGCGTGACTTAGCAATGGCCGAGTAAAGACATGTGTTGAAGGAGCTCCCGGCTCGACCCGATCCTAACCGGCCAAACAAACGATTTACTTTACTTGTGGACACAGCATGAGCACCCCTAAAGGATATAGAACCAGAGCGATTGCAAGAGGGACTCGAACACCGACCACACAGCTCGGCATCCAGAGATACCTTAGAGGCAGACAAGAACTATCACAGGGCGCCATTGCAACTTCTCCACATGTACCCCGCGCTGTGAGAGACTCCACTATCGCCACTATGTCACGGGCATCCTCCCCGGCATTACCGGCAGACCCTGGCCCGTACATGGGGACCCCGATGGTGTTCAGATCGGGGTCCGCAGACCCCACGCAAGGCCGACCTCGCCTGGAGGACGACCTCCGTGCTATGCTGCAGGCCCTCCCCACGAGAGCGGACATTGAAGCACTAATTCAGCGTGTGGAAGATGCCCACAGCAGAGACATACAAGAAGTCAAAGCAGATCTACGCACAATCGATCAACGTGTGACCACCGGAGAGAACTTAACCTCCGCCCTGGAGTCCCGGGTACTGTCCCTGGAACAAGCGCATGAATCCCACAGTAGGGAGCTCCAAGAGATGCAACTCCATTTGGAAGAAATGGAGGACCGTAGCCGCCGCAATAATCTGCGGCTGCGGGGGATCCCAGAAGCCACAGGGTCCGAAGATTTAGCGGAGACGGTCACGGCAATATTCCACAGACTGCTGGAAACCCCACCACCTACCTTGGTGATCGACAGAGTACATCGTATGTTGGGGCCGAAGTCTACGGATCCCGCAAGACCACGAGATGTATTGTGCCGTCTACACAGATATGCCCAAAAAGAGATCATCCTGCGTAGCGCCTGGGATAATGGTGACATAGAATTCGGACATTTCCAGAGCCACCTTACAAAGACGGGCTATGCTGAAACCGTCACTGGAGGCAGCCAGACAGCAGGGCTGCACATACAGATGGGGATACCCCTTAGCAATCATGTTCCGTTCAAACCAAGCCTCCTTCACGCTGCGCTCACCAGCGGACCTTCCTGCCTTTTTCGCCTTCCTGGGGTCAGACCCGATTCCAGTACCAAACTGGTTGATGAAGATACCGAGGCTGGCGGGCCGATCGGGCCCGATGGTGGCTGGGGCCGGCCGGCCTACCCGTTCTCAAAGGCGCCGAGGACGGTCTCGATCCTCCACTGTTAACAGGTCACGTGAGTCGTAAGCACATTACTTTCCTAAATTCTGTACAGTGAACTGCAGGCTTTGAATGTGAGTCATATTTAGGGTTATCCCCCACTGTTTGTTACCCTCCTGAGTCGTACCTGTCTTAGTAGAATGACCCACCATATTTTCAAAATCTGTACCCAGAGGGAGACGGATGATACTTCGCTCTGATCCAGCTAGAATGTTTTGTTGTTTTGATGGAACCGGCCCCCCTCCCTCCCCGTGGTTCTACTAGAAGGTTCTTTTACTCAGTTTGATGAACTGCACCGCAACCCTCTGATACATCTCCTGAAGGGCTTGGGGTACTGGAGGGCACCGTTACTGTTGCTCACCCATTCCTTGGCGAGACTTATGTTGTCTGGAGGTGCCCCGGGGAGAGATAAGCATGAGAAGGGGTTGTCTGGTGCCCCCCCCGGCAAAACTCCCATGGTTGCGTGCTGCAGGCTCCTTACCATGTGCATGGTAGATACTCCTGCCTCACCAGAAGCTTCTTAGCAGGCCAATATGAGTTGTGTCCCGGAGTGGTCTTATATAGCGAACCTTAACCTACTGGACAAGACCACCTATGGGATACAGAATAGTCAACTATGGACTCTAAGAGCTTGAAGTTCCAGCTTATCCGCACACTGCCTCCAAGTACCACTTCTGTTAAACCACCTCTCAGTTTGTTGGTAAGGACACTACTTATCGGATTATTTTGAGTGACTTTGGACACGTAACTTCTAACAGGAAACGCATTCAGGTATTTTTTTGATTAGAGGAAATGAGCAGGGGTGTATTGAAGGGGAGAGATTACCAGATATACGAGCTATTGCCTCATCCTTGCGGTATTCCAGAGGTGTGAGGCAGGGTGATGTGGAGAAGGGAGACATAGGCTCTGGGGGGGAGGGGGGAATTAGCTTAACCCAGATACCTGGGGGGGGAGTGGGGGGATGAGGGGGACACCGCCTTAATTGTGTGTCCCTCCTCCTTCCTTCTACCAACCTTTGATCCGAAGAGGGGCTACGGTGATCCGTTGGGAGGTTGTTCAGAAGACATACCGACTTCAGTTTAGAGGTACGAGTCTGGAACTGGTGGTTTTTGTGGGGATGACTCAGTTAGTAGACTCTTCCTGCAGAGTTAATATGTTTGTTGTATTGTATGTGATGGAAACACTGTTAATGAATATGGTTCCTGTACCTTCTTAAAGTATTCATTCTGTAACATTAGTGAACTACTGCCTGCCTGAATCCGCATACTCAGGATGGGCTGGGGGGGATCCGGTTGCTACCCGGGAGTCTCCCAAGGCCCTTGCTAACCACACTCCCACTTAGGCCTACGCTCATCATTCAGGTTTTCCTGAAGAGCGTATAAGCAAAATTTTGCTATTACCTTAGATTCTCCAACTACACACCCAGAGTGACGCACACCCTCATTTCACTTTTTCTTCTCTTTCTTTTTCTTTCTTCCCCTAACCACACCCTTCCCCCCCCACCCCTCTTCCCACACTACCCTTCTCTTTTCCACTCCCCTCCGCGATCATGGACGAAATTAAAATTGTCACTTTAAATGCAAAAGGTCTCAACGTCCCTGAAAAGCGACGAATGCTACAAAATGATATGAAACGCATGAAAGCAGACATTGTTCTGTTGCAAGAGACGCACTTTTGGGAAAATGCTTTTCCTATCTTAAAAAATAGACATAACCCGACGGTGTACCATTCTACGTATACAGAGGCCAAATCTAGAGGGGTTTCCATCCAGATTTCTGCTAAAATCCCATGGTCCATGATCGATATAAAGACAGATCCGATGGGAAGATACCTCTTCCTTAAGGGTATGATAGGAGCGGTAAAAGTGACTATTGCCAATCTTTATGCCCCAAATTGTCACCAAGAGGTATTCATCAGGAAGCACCTGAAACTTCTCCAAGCTTTCTCAGAAGGCCAACTTATTGTAGGTGGGGACCTTAATATTCCCCTCCTCCCTACGGAAGATACCTCGACGGGGACCTCTTCCGTATCTCGAGGTGCACACAAAATAATTCACTCAGTATTACATGACACACAACTGATAGATGCCTGGCATCTTTTTCACCCAGGCGAACGCGATTATACATTTTTCTCTCGCCCACACCACTCGTATTCACGAATAGACTACTTCTTGATACCACATGGACAGTTATAGGCAGTCAGAGACACTAGTATAGGCTCCATCACATGGTCTGACCATGCCCCAGTCATGATGCGATATGCTCTGACTGACTTTTACAGGGGACAAAGAAAGCCTTGGAGACTGAATGAGAGCCTACTACAAGACCCGGAGATACTGGCCAACGTGACATGGGAAATAGCACACTATTTCCAAGAAAATCACACCCCAGTCTGTGACATGGGGTTAATATGGGAAGCCCACAAAGCTGTGATTCGAGGCATCCTTATAAAACATGGGGCTAGACTGAAAAAATTACGGACTGAACAAATGACTTTACTGATCAACAAGTTACGGTCACTAGAAACAGCACATAAACAGACCCCATCTAGACAACTAGGTGCTGAACTAGACACGATCCGTACGCAGATTACGGAACTACTCCACTTTAAAGCTAAAGCGGCAATGCAAATCTCCTGGAAGAAAATATACGAATCAGGAAACAAATGTGGTAGAATACTAGCACAATCTTTACAAGCCCAAAAGTCAGCATCCTATATACCACACGTAACCTCCCAAATAGGCCACAGAATTAATCTCCCCAACAAATCACTAACGAATTTAAATCTTATTACGAGAAATTATACAATATACCTGCACCACAACCAACAGCAGAACATATGACTGAATACCTGACTAATTCCCTAATGCCCACCCTGACGACTGAAACACGCGTATTATTGGAGGAACCTATAACATTGTCAGAGGTGCAAGTAGCAATTCGTAACACTAAACCAGGGAAAGCCCGAGGTCCTGACGGCCTCACAATCCAATATTACAAAGCCCTCCTACCATCCCTAGGAAATCATTTGATAAAACTGTTCAATAATCATACTGAAGGAGATTTGTACCATAGCTCCACGCTACAGGCCCAGATATCGGTTATTCCAAAAGACGGGAAAGATCTGACCCAATGTGGGAGCTATCGCCCAATTTCCCTGCTTAATACTGACCTCAAATTGTTTACAAAAATAATAGCAACCAGACTACAACAACATCTCCCCCATTTAATACACTTAGATCAGGTGGGCTTTGTACCAACTAGAGAAGCAAGGGACAACACCATTAAGGTCTTGAACCTACTCCACGCGGCTAACCTCACCAAAACACCGAGTGTATTCATAAGTACCGACACTGAAAAAGCGTTTGATCGTGTAAACTGGTCCTTCATGTTTGAAACACTCCGACACGTAGGAATGGGCAACAACATGATGAGATGGATAAGAGCTATCTACACAACACCGACGGCTAGGGTCAGGGCAAATGGTGTGATTTCAGACTCGTTCCCAATCACTAACGGGACGAGGCAGGGGTGCCCTTTGTCAACCCTCCTCTTTGCACTCTCTCTCGAACCCTTTCTGTGTCATGTGAGACTGAACCCGAACATCTCGGGAATTACCATAAACCAGTCCCAATATAAGGTGTCTGCATACGCAGATGACCTTATGTTCTCAATCACAAAACCAACGATATCCCTTCCGAACCTACTTAAAGAGTTTGATCTATATGGTGCCCTCTCAAATTTGAAGATCAACTTTACCAAATCAGAAGCCATGGGGGTGGGAATTCCAAAATCACAGCTTCCACATCTCCAATCCAGCTTCAATCTGAAATGGACTAATAAATCATTAAAATATCTGGGTACGCAAATTCCCCAAACACTGTCCCGACTATACAAGCTAAATTTCCCACCACTATTAAAAAAGGTCCAATCACTTCTAAACCACTGGGGCACAGGGCTACACTCCTGGCTGGGACGTTGTAATATATTAAAGATGTCCATACTTCCAAAATTTCTCTATCTTATGCAGGTTTTACCTATATCTATACCTACAGCCTATTTCAGGAAAGTACAGTCGACATTTACGACATTCGTCTGGGCCAAACAAAGACCACGACTCTCAAACAAACTACTTGTCCTACCCAAACAATCCGGCGGGCTAGCACTCCCTGATGTTCGCGCATATTACCAGGTGGTACACCTGGGGAGATTAATAGTTTGTTGTCGTCATCATGAAACCAAACACTGGACCCAGTTAGAACAGAGTCAAAGCATAGTTCCTCTCCAGAGAGCTCCTTGGTGTTGCCCAGCTGTCCTGAAAGAGATTAAGAAACACCCACTATTAGGAAACACAATACAAATCTGTGCTCGTCTTCTATCTCGGGCATCCCTGTCCTCACCAAATTCTCCCTTATATCCAATATTGGGGAACCCTCTGTTTACACCAGGCTTACAAGATGCAGTTTTTGGAAGACTAGCTGAGGCGGGTTTATACCAAGACTCCCATTTTAGCCTTGGAGGCCGTTGGAGGACGAGCACAGAACTTACTGAACCTACAGGTCCGTTTCACCTAGATTTCTTGAGGGCACTTCAGTTGAGCCACTTCCTCAAATCTATTCCACCTCCCTCAAACGTCCAACTACTTACCACATTTGAGGACATATGTTCAACATCGGGGGTTTTGCCACATACACTTTCTCTGACATATGCCTTCCTGAATACTTCCGCACCAGACTTTGTCCCACCGGGCTTACTTAAATGGGAAAAAGAACTAAACTGTAGCTTTAACATAACCAAAAGACAACAAATTCTTAGATTTACACACAAATCCTCGATATGTGCCAAGACTCAAGAAACGAATTACAAAATTTTATCACATTGGTACAGAACCCCAGCAATTCTACACAAATACTTCCCAACGACATCTGAACTCTGCTGGCGATGTCAAGCAGAAAAAGGGACACTATTACACGTATTCTGGTCGTGCTCTAAACTGACGAACTTTTGGCAAACAATACGGACGACGATGCAGAAATTCACAGACTATAACATTACTAATGAACCAGCATTTTTTCTCTTACATGCATCAAATATACCCATAAAGACATATAAAAAATCTGTGATCCGACATCTTCTGGATGCAGCTAAAGCATGTATCCCATTACATTGGAAATCCCCAAAGCCACCAACTATAGACCTATGGATCAAAAAAGTAGAAGAAATCAAAAAATTGGAAGATCTTATTCATACCGCTCAAAACAGACATGAGAAATTCTCTAATACATGACAGTTATGGAATATGTACATATACTCTAGCGAAGGACAGGCTCTGCGAGAAAACTCAATAGCTCACTAACCAACCACAAGGTAAATTAAATTACCGAAATATGAACTTTAGATACAAGATAGATGTGACTATAGCTATACCTAAGAGATTCCTCCAACTACTCCATGATCGCGGGGAACACTTCCCTCTCCCCCCCCTCCTTACCTCTCTCCTCCTCCTTTCAATCTTTCTCTCTTCCTAACCTTAGGACTCTACTGTAATTTTTGAGGAAAAAGGAAAAAGAAGGAAGGGAGCCCGGGGGCGGTACCAGCCTAATCCACTATACTATAGAGAATAGAATGCATAAAGTTTTATCCAAAGTGGAATGGTGCCCGATATTAACGAGCACATCCCACAGCATCATCTTGGTAGTACCGCATAGTGAATAAGAATGTTTGTTGACCATCACTGCAATTGTGCCCACCAAGATTTGTACAATTTCCTTCCAATAGTAACGCTTATTGTATCATATGAGTGTGTTATGGGCTATGTTTGATGATGTTTTATTGTATACCATTGTATGTTGGTCCATGTGGGCCCCCTTGCCTGTTATAAATAAAAAATAAAAAAAAATAAAAAGTAAGGGTCCCAGCACTGAACCTTGGGGTACACCACTGATAACCTTAGACCATTCAGAGTAAGAATCATTAACCACTACTCTCTGAATTCTGTCTTTTAGCCAGTTTTCTATCCATTTACAAACTGATATTTCCAAGCCTGTAGACTTTACCTTACACATGAGCCGTGTGTGGGGAACTGTGTCGAACGCTTTTGCAAAATCCAAGTATACCACATCCACAGCCACCCCTCTGTCCAAGGTTTTACTTACCTCTTCATAAAAAGAAATCAGGTTTGTCTGACAACTTCTGTCTTTAATGAATCCATGCTGTCTGTTGCTTAAAATGTTTTTTTCCAGCAAGAACTCGTCTATGTGGTCTTTTATTAAACGCTCCAGTATCCTTCCGACTATAGAAGTTAAACTAACAGGTTTATAGTTACTTAGTAACGACTTTGATCCCTTTTTAAATATAGGCACCACGTTCGCCCTGCGCCAATCCAGTGGCACTGTTCCCGTCATTAATGAGTCCCTAAAAATTAGATACAATGGCTTTGAAACTACAGAGCTCAATTCTTTTAGGATCCGTGGGTGGATGCCATCAGGTCCAGGTGCTTTATCCACCTTTATTCTGTCTAAATAATTCTGTACCATATCACTTTTGAGCCATTGTGGATCATTCGGGGCTGTGTCACTACCACCCCCATTATGGACATGAGCTCCCCCATGCTCCTTTGTATACACAGAGCTGAAAAAAGTATTTAATAAATTTGCCTTCTCTTTGTCCCCAGTCACCCACTCTAGATTATTTTGTAAAGGGCCTACATGCTCAGACCTGGCCTTTTTACTATTAATATATTTGAAGAATTTTTGGGGGTTTGTCCTACTATCTTTTGCAATCTGTCGTTCGTTTTGAATTTTTGCATCCTTGATTTCCTTTTTACATGTTCTGTTAAATTCTTTGTAACATTTAAACGACACTAGTGTTCCTTCATTTTTATATTTTTTAAAAGCTCTTTTCTTATTGTTTATAGCTTCTTTGGCGTGAGCCACATTGGTTTTGTTTTTAGCCTTTTAAACTTAATACCCATGAGAATATACTTTGCAGTGAGGTCCCAAACAGTATTTTTGAAGAATTCCCATTTCTGTTGTGTGTTTATCAATGCAAATATTCCCTCCCAGTCTAAATCCTGGAGAGCAGCCCTCATCCTTGGAAAATTTGCTCTCTTGAAGTGTTTTTATCTTTCCCGTATGTATTTCTTGTTTCCAGCTAACATCAAATGAAATCATGTTATGATCACTGCTACCCAGGTGTTCCTTTATCTGAACATTAGTAATAAGCTCTGCATGGTTTGAGATTACCAGGTCCAACAGAGCTTCATTCCTAGTTGGGGCCTCAATAAACTGGACCATAAAATTGTCCTGTAATAGGTTTATAAATTTTTGCCCTTTAACTGTCCCAGTAGTGCCATTACTCCAGTCAATTTCTGGGTAGTTAAAATCCCCCATTATTATCACTGTCCCAGCCCTTTCAGCCCTTTCTATCTGTGCAAGGAGCTGAGTCTCCACCTCCTCGTTAACATTGGGTGGTCTATAACAAACTCCAATGATTAACTTTGAACTTCGCACATCTATATGCAGTTCCACCCATAATGCTTCAGACTCATCACACTCTCCTTCAACCAGGTCCTCTTTCACACGTGCTTTGAGATCACTTCAGACATCAGAGAGAGATCTCGGCCCCTCCTGCAAAAGCCATGTATCAGAGCTGAAAAGCGGCCACGAGTCATGTGACCTGCCGGAAGATAGCTCTAAATGGGTATTTACAAGCCTCATTTTTAGAAAACAAATATAGAGTGTGCTGTACCTGAGTATCATAGAGGGGGCCGGCATATACTTATAATTGTGCCTTAAAGCAGAACTCCGGGGATTAAAAAAAAATCCCCCATTAGTACACCCCCACCCCCCCTCACAAAACACTAAACAGTTATTACATTTGTGAAATATCTTACAGTTTAAGAGATACGTTTGATTTCATTTTCAGGAAGTCAGCTCTGTGATTCAAAAAATGCATCTTTTCTGGCAGGGAGGATCTCTTAGAATAGTGATTGCATCATATCCTCTTCTCTCTCTCTAACTGTAATCAGACTACATTTCCCATGAATACTTGGGATTAGAGTGAATGTGTGAGGTACACTAGGCTTGTACATGTAAATATGAACTTGCCCACTTCAACATAAATCACACCCCTCATTCTGCAGCCAGCAAGCCATACATAACACACGGTATGATGGGTTACAGCCTTATAAATGAAAAGCATTTTAATATAAATGCATAATAATATGATATTAATTTAATGCATTTATTAAATAAATTTAAACTAAATATAAATGCAAACCAGTGCAGCTTATCAGTGTCCACCAGTACCGAATGTCAGGGACCACCAGTGCAGCATGTCAGGGACCACCATGTCAGGGACCACCAGTGCAGCATGTCAGGGACCACCATGTCAGGGACCACCATGTCAGGGACTACCAATTCGGGGACCACCATGTCAGGGACCACCAGTGCCGCTTGTCAGGGACCACCATGTCAGGGACCACCAGTGCCACTTGTCAGGGACCACTATGTCAGGGACCACCAATCAGGGACCACCAGTGCCGCTTGTCAGGGACCATCAGTGCCAAATGTCGGGGACCACCAGTGCCGCTTGTCAGGGACCACCATTTCAGGGACCACCAGTGCTGCTTGTTAGGGACCACCATGTCAGGGACCACCAGTGCTGAATGTCAGGGACCACCAGTGCCGAATGTCAGGGACCACCATGTCAGGGACCACCAGTGCCATTTGTCAGGGACCACCATGTCAGGGACCATCATGTCAGGGACCACCAGTGCTGTTTGTCAAGGACCACCATGTCAGGGACCACCAGTGCCGCTTGTCAGGGACCACCATGTCAGGGACCACCAGTGCCGCTTGTCAGGGACCACCATGTCAGGGACCACTAGTGCTGCTTGTCAGGGACCACCATGTCAAGTACCACCAGTGCCGCTTGTCAGGGACTACCATGGGACCACCATGTCAGGGACCACCAGTATAAAGCCAGAGTTATTAAAAATCACTTGTATGACACAGTGGGGATCTCCCGCTGTGTCATGTATTGTATATGAGAGCACGATCTATGATGCCCCGCCCTCCGCTGTTATTATGATTGACAGCGCACTGTTCCTATAACGGCGGGAGGCGGGAGATCAGCGATCGGTATTCTCATATAACAATACCTGACACAGTGGGAGATCCCCGCTGTGTCATACAAGTGATTTCTAACAATAAATTCAGAGGACTACAGCGGGCGTGTCAGACTGCTGGCTGAGCTTAGGAGAGAGATAGAAGCCAGCAGTCTTACAAACACGATATCAGCAGGCAATAGCGGTTTTTCAGCAAGTTCAGCAACCTTTTACAGAGGAACTACAGAGCTCAGAAGAACATGGATGGCAAAGTTGGTGAAGGTAGGAGATCAGCAACAAGGACATGAAAAAAAAAATTGTCCGGAGTTCTGCTTTAACAAACACTTTAGGCAAATATGTGTTTGAAATGCATTGTTAAAAACAAATGTAATGTTATAGGTATATCAGCCTGCAAGCCTTGTGTGCAATATTGTAGCATCAGACTAAGGGGGTCAGGGGCCATGTCTTTCTAGGTATTGGTTTTTAAGTATTAAACCTAAAAACTAAAATTGATTAAACTGCAGCTCACCAATTCTTAGATGTGGTGGCTGCATTCACTTCATTTTTTAAGCGTTGTTGCTTTATTTTCAGATGGTAATCCATTGAGTAAGTCTGGTATTTTTTAACTTCCTTTAACAGACCAAGCTGTCCAGACAAATTAGTAGTTAGACGATTAAGACAAACTATTTAACACTGACGGGGGTATTTACTATTGCCAGCTTTTAATAATTTACTATATGTAAAACCTTTTTCCCAAAAGGAAAAAACACTGCTGTAACTGTTTTAGGGCGGCACAGTGGGTAGCACTCTCGGCTAGCAGTAAAAAGGGTTGCTGGTTCGAATCCCAACCATGACACTACCTGCCTGGAGTTTGCATGTTCTCCCTGTGCCTGAGTGGGTTTCCTCCCACACTCCAAAGACATGCTGGTAGGTTAATTGACTTCTGTCTGAAATTGGCCTTGGTATATGGGTGTGAGTTGTGGACCCTGGATTGTGGGCCCCTTGAGGGTAGGGACTGATGTGAGTGTGTGATGTATGTGTGGAGCGCTGCGTAAATTGATGGAGCTATATGGGTACCTTAAATTAATAATGGATGAGCATCCTAATGAGACACAATGTACAGGGATAGGGACAATTGTAGACACTCACTCAGGATGGACTGGTGTCTTTATTCAACCTTACCAACTATGTAACTATGTATGTATGTAACTGCTTATAAAGTGTTAGCTGGACTTTCTTAGTCAAATCCATCTAAATCTGCTAGTCCAAGCTACTCACCCCTCCCTAGACTCACAATACTACTGTCCAATGGTGTCTGCTTTACTACTTCATCCAGAATGCAGATACCCTAAGACAGGGAGAGTGTTAAGCAGGCGAAAGATGCTGTGATTTTATTTCCTACAACCTCGGATTGCGGGAAAGAAAATCACTTGGTTCCCACATCAACACAGTAAGTGTTGATGGGGGAATCCCTGCAACTAAGCTATTGTATTCTTTAGGCAGGGGGGTACAGGGAACCCTCCCTGGTGGGAGAACACAATGATTATAGCTAGCTACTATAGCCGCTGTCTATAAGCACATGCCAAAACTTCAAAATGCTCGTTGTACCCAAATTGATTGATTGATCGACTTGGGTACATTTAGCCTATCCATAGATGGTTTGAATCTCAGCCGGTCCCCGCTGAACCAGCCAAGATTTAAACCATCTATGGAGAGCTTTAATGGCTGAATCACCAAGTGAAAATTAAGGGGGAAAAAAAGCCTCAAAATTACTAATGCAGCCACCATATTGAAGTATTGGGAACCTAAAATATATTATAAATTTTATTTTGAATGTAATACTGCATGAATATAATAAGTCCAGCAGTGCTGTAAATTCTGATGCATGTACAGTAGCCAATATCTCAAGGCTGGTAGTGTGTTTGTTTCCGTGCTATGGACAATTAAATTATAATGGTACGTAGCGTGTAGCTGCTGCCTCCACTATGACTAACTACCAAGGTAGGGTCAGAAATTATGTTTAAATGTAAAAGTGGATTTGGTGCTGCAAATTAAGCTGAAAAGTGACCAGTGTTACAAATAATGCAAAACAGCAGTAAATAGTATTTGATATAAAGTGACCAGTGCTGCATAAAAACTTGGTGAGATTAAAAATACAACATTGGGGGACAGGAGGCGGAGCCTAGCGGAGCAGACATGCATTGTTAGAGCTCCACACCGCTGAGGAGAGAAGAGAAGGACAAAGCGGAGCCTGCAGGCTCAAAAGGTATCCATTTGAACCTTTTTGCCCCAGGGAACAAACTGTGAAAGTTTGGGCAGGAAATATGGTACTGGGAGGAAGCCGTGGCAGAAATAAAAATCACCTCACAAAGAGCTCACAGGCACTCACTGCAACTAAAGCAGCTCCAGTCACCTCACAAGATACAGCATCAGGGCGCTCTCACAGACAGAAAATGTCACAGCAAGACTCTCCATTTGAGTCAGATACAGAACAAATCCTCTCACAAACTTCTCCACAAGCCTCCTCAGCATCCCCAGTAATATTATTACAATTTGAAAAGATGCTTCATAAGGCTTTAAAACAAACCTCAGACCAAATAACAAACAGCCTAACCAAAGAAATAAGAGAGCTGGGAAACCGCACCGCAGCCTTAGAAATAAAAATTGATGAAATTGAAATTACAACCCAAGAAAATATAACAGAATTGGAACAATTAAAAGAAGAGAATTTAATACTTCAAACTAAGCTCGAAGATTACGAAAATAGAGCCAGACGTTCAAATTTGCGCATAAGGGGAATACCTGAAACTGTGACAGACCTGCAATCTACTATTACTGCTCTATTACAAGAACTAAAGCCAGATATCCATATTGAACGTTTAGAACTGGACAGAGTACACAGAGCCCTCACAGCCAAAAAGAAAGACGGACCCCCACGTAATATAATCACAAAATTTCATTATTACAGAACGAAAGAACAAATACTAATTGCTGCAAGAGAAAAAAAGGAACTTAATTTTCAAGGACACAATTATCAAATTTTTGCTGACCTATCCCAACTTACTATTACTAAAAGACGATCCATGAAACCCCAACTAATGGAACTGCAACGCCACAACATTATGTATCAATGGGGCTTCCCCTTTTCAGTCAGATTTAACTACCAAGGTACAATTTACAGAAGCAGATCAGCAGATGAACTACAACAAACCCTTTTAAAATTAAATCTGACAGAACCCACAAGCAGCAACACCCCCACACGCAGAAGAATGGCATCATCTTCACCTTCAGGCAGCACCCAGAAAATTTCAGAACAAAATGGGAATCATCATTCTCACAAAAGAGGCCGTTATGCCACATCATCCATGGACCAAGAAGATTCAATGGACTGACATCCTAATTCCTGATATCTCTTCATTTATTATACTAAGAGATGGTTCTCTAAAAAAACCTGTATTTATAACTGAATGTAACTGCATTCTGATAGTCACACACTGTATGGGATCAAGTTACATTCCAGTTATATTTCTTATTACTTCTGATTCATATAGCCTTAGAATATATAAGTGAAATAAGGAAATTCTTGTTCAGTTATATATTTTCAGGTAATAACAATAGATTTATTACTTTTTAGGACAAATATGTTCAATAATCCAGAAGTAATGGAAGCTTTTTCTTTCTTTTCTTAAAACAAATATATTAGTACCTAACTAGTTCCTAGAACTATGTTTTTGTTTATTCTAATCTGAAGCAATACAACCTCAATTTTATGAGTTAACATATCTAAACAGTTACATATAAATAAAATATGTAATTGTTTACTCTAAAAGGGTTAAAATCCCAAAATAATTCAAACTATCTTCATCAATACCAAAGTTATTAACAGTACCTTTCTAACTGAATTATTTAGCCTAGGGCAAGACTAACCATATACAACCACCCTGGAATAAATAATTTCAACAAAAACTATATTCTGCACTCCAATTAATGAATCATCATTTTGATGTCTTTTGACATAGCACTTCTCTCCTGTAAGCGGAAGATCCGTGTACCCCCATTAGCCCTCCTCATTCTCCCAACCATATTATGTGGGAGTGTGACGAAGGCACTTATTCCCCTGAGAGAGATATTTATTCTCTTTCACGGGTAAATTGTGATTACTTGCAAAAAATAATTTATACAATGTATCATCTAATCTCATATGTTTTTTTTTTACTCTTTACTCCAGAATTCACTGGTTTCTTTTCTATCTTTTCATCTCTTCAGTCCACACAGGTTGATCTGCGCAGTCAGCTCTGCATAACAAAAAGTAAGTCAAAACTATTTGATCTGTTGCCATGGCACCACTGAATATACTTTCCCTGAATGTTCAGGGAATAAATGTCCCTCAAAAAAGGACCAAAGCCTTCCGTACTTTCCATAACAAGAAGGCTCACATAGTATGCCTCCAAGAAACACACTTCACCAGATTCTACTCCAAAATATATTTCTCCTTTTTATCAACAAATTTACACGGCTTCTGCCTGTACCAAACAAAGGGGTACTCTAATTGCATTTCACCGATCCACACCATTCACCTTATCATCAGAAATTAAAGACCCAGAAGGTAGATACCTGATACTCACGGGTTATATAATGGATACAGCAATCACGGTGATTTCCTACTACGCTCCTAACAAACAACCTACACCATTCCTCTCACATATATTACAAGTGATTAATACACACAAAATAGGAACAGTGATAATGTGTGGGGATTCGAACCAGGTCCTCCTCCCATTTCTAGATAAATCACCTTTTACACCATCCAAAATAACCTCTAGATTACCTTTTTCTCAACTTCTTTCCAAATACAATCTGGTAGATTCGTGGAGAGAAAGTAACCCAATGAAAAAGAAATTCACTTATTTCTCGCACCCTCATCAAACCTTCACCAGAATAGATCATATTTTTCTAACAATAGGAATGATACCAGAAATTATTGCATCAGATATAATTCCGATTCCGTGGTCTGACCACAATGCAGTATACACTACTATAGCCTCAGCCATACCAAAAGCGCATGACCCAACGTGGTACTTACCGGACATAATGCTCAAACACCCACTACATCAGATGGCCATTAAACAAGTTTTAAAGGAATACATATCAATTAATAATACAACAGACATTTCCCCAATAACACTGTGGGAAGCTCATAAGCCTGTCTTGCGTGGTACAATACAAAGACAAATGGCACTATTTAAACGGGAACGCAAAAATCTAGCAAAAAAACTAGAACTCAATTTTAATGCAGCCTACATATCATTCCAAGATAATCCATCTCAGAGTACAAAATCTCATCTGGAAAAATCTAGATTGGAATACGATCTATTTCTCACTGAGTCAGTTGATAAATCCCTCAAACGCTCCAAACACAATTTCTACATGAATACAAACAAACCAGGTACATATTTGGCTCGGGCATTAAATTCAACTAACAAATCTTTCAAACCAATACGTTTGAAATTATCAAAAAATGTTTATACTTGTAATCCAGTTAAAATAGTCCATAAATTTCACTCACATCTCGCAACTTTATACAAGACAAACAATGAATTTAATCCTACAGAGGCTGAATCCTTCTGCTCAAAAATAACCTTACCTGAGTTGTCTCAGAATCAAAAAAGCAGTTTGGATGAGCCTATAACTATAGATGAAGTTGCTAACGCCATAAAAGACCTAAAACTTAACAAAAGACCAGGCCCAGACGGCTACTCGGCTTTATACTATAAAACATTCTCAGAAATACTCTCTCCCATTCTCACTGAAACTTTTAACAATTCTTTTCGGCAAGAAACACTAATGGCAATTGTTTGTATGATCCTAAAACCCCTTTCTGATGATACTTCCTCTGTGAATTATCGGCCTATCTCTCTGTTAAACCTTGATATTAAATTATTAGCAAAAATAATAGCAAAACGCCTCAATAGCATTATAGGAAAATTAATACATAGAGATCAAGTAGGCTTCATGCCAAATAGACAGGCAGGCGATAATATACGCAGGGCAGTGTTATTGGCACATATTGCTAAAAAACGGAAAATCCCTTTATGTTTTCTATCTCTCGATATTAAGAGGGCATTTGACACAGTATCCTGGCAATATATGCAATATTCATTACAAAAATGGGGCTTTGGACCCCACTTTTTAACATGGATCAAAGCATTATATAATAAACCCAAAGCCTATATAAAATACGCTGGATACAAATCTGATGCCTTTAATATCGAAAGAGGTACCCGACAGGGTTGCCCATTATCTCCCTTATTATTTGCCCTTATACTCGAACCCATGGCCCAATACATCAGAACAAACCAAACAATAACTGGCATTGAAGTAGGAGGTATTACACACAAATTATGTATATTTGCAGACGATATATTACTTTTTCTATCATCACCACAGGTCTCTGGTCCTAACTTAATACCAGCTCTTGATGGATTTGCAGCCCTATCCGGCCTTATGATTAATCCTAAGAAATGCCTAGTGCTTAATATTTCGCTCACAAACATGGAATTGATCCCGGCTAGGGCTGCACTCCCATTCACATGGGCAGAAAAATCAATCCCATATCTTGGAATTCATTTAACAGCATCTCATTCTGACTTATTCTCAACCAATTATCCTCCTGTATTAAGACAGATCACAAATCTAATAAAACTATGGTCGCAACTTCCTTTATCCTAGATAGGGAAGATTAATGCAATCAAAATGACTATTCTATCCAAATTGCTTTATCTATTCAGAGTCCTCCCTATTCCAATTCCTTCCTATTTTTTGAGAATA
Source organism: Aquarana catesbeiana (assembly GCF_042186555.1). NCBI lineage: Eukaryota > Metazoa > Chordata > Amphibia > Anura > Ranidae > Aquarana > Aquarana catesbeiana. Next base: position 397,285,749 of record NC_133326.1, on the reverse strand, counting down.
GTACAAAAAAGAGCAACTTCATTTATATGGGGCTCTTCTAAACCACGTATACCTATACACACACTACATCTTCCCAAAAATAAAGGAGGCCTGGGATACCCTAATTTTACTAACTACTACAGAGCAGCACATTTGGCCAGTCTGTCCAAATACCATGCAAAACAGGAAATCCCATTATGGGTATTTATAGAGGCTTCAGAAAATGACCCTCTATTAATATCAAACTTGTTATGGCTTGATCCTAAAGACCGCTTTAAAATTCATAATCCCATAACTAAACACTTCTTATCTCTCTGGGATAAACTAAAAACCAAATATCAGTTACAATCTCCACACAATCCTCTCCTTTCTTTTATCAGAAATCCGGCCTTTTATCCGGCATGGATCTACCCAAATTCTTTTAAAGCTTGACAACATCAGGCATTTAGACACTTAATGACTTCATAGCATCTAAATCATTCCTTTCATTCCCATCGCTTAGAGAAAAATATGATCTACCAAACTCTGAGATATTTAGATATCTCCAAATCAAAAATTTCTATACACCATTCCTAAAGGGGGATACACCATTATCCCAATTATCCATTTTTGAATCAATCTGTACAAAAGATCCATTTGCTAAAGGTACAATTTCATCACTTTATAATCAATTATATGGAGTAGTAAATCTTAATAGACCCTCTTACATTCAGAGGTGGGAGGAGGACCTGGGACGAACTTTAGAAGACACGGGCTGGTCTAACATATGGCTCACATCTAAGTCATCCTCACCCAACATCTTAGCACTGGAGACAAATTATAAAGTCCTAACTCACTGGTACCTTGTACCCGCTAGAGTGGCAAAATATTCACCTAATACCTCAGCTCTTTGTTTTCGAGGATGCCCAGAAATAGGCACACATTTACACATATGGTGGACGTGCCCAGTAATCCAAACCTTCTGGAAGGAAGTCTTCGTGATTGCATCTAAAATATTTAAAAAAATAATACAACCAGATCCATATATAACTTTACTTAATCTAAAACCGGAATGGTTAACACTCTCTCAATTCAAACTTATGATCCAACTAATAACGGCTGCAAAACAAACAGTGGCCAAAGCATGGAAATCTCCTACGTTGGTACTAGCAGAAACAATTCACAGAATGAATAATACAATGTCCCATGCTAAGATGGTAGCCATCGATCAAAATCAAATTCCAAAATTTGAAAAACTTTGGCATCTTTGGATAAAACAACAATTCCTGTCAAATTTCAATGACTCTGTCCTGTTGCCATGGTAACAGATTAAATGACTTACAGAGACACCCATTCTAAGGCTTCAAAGAGAACTAAAAAGAATAATAAACTGACGAGCGGGACAACCTTGTGGACCATACCTCTGCCTTTCTACCCTTTTTCTTCTTTCTCTTTCATTTTCTCCACCTTACGATTAAAGCTCATTATCAGAATTTATTTGACCTATACACACATAAAACAATGAGTTTACTTTATAGATCCTTGTAAACTTACTTTATGTATCTTTATAATATTGTATACTCAATAAACTTCTTTTGACAAGGAAAAATACAACATTGGATTAGGCATTCCTAAAAAGTTCATACAAAGTGACCAGTGCGCCAAACCGTGGTAATGCACTTACATTTTCTTTAAAAAAAAGTGCATTGCGTCCCTGGTTTCTTATGCTGATTGTTTTTAAAAGCAAATGTAAGTGCATTACCACTTATTTTAATAAACTGTATTCAACAGTATCACGCTCTGGAGCATGTTTTTGCCTAAGTGGCAAAGAATGTCCACACTAATGCCGTGTGGGCTTCATCAGACCTTCAGCGGACTTTTTCGGTCCAAAATCCGACGGACTTTAGATTTGAAACATGTTTCAAATCTTTCTGCCGGAAGTCCGCCGGACCCAGTTCCTATCGAGAAATCCGCTCGTCTGTATGCTAGTCCGACGGACAAAAACCGACACTAGGGCAGCTATTGGCTACTGGCTATGAACTTCCTTATTTTAGTCCGGTCGTACGTCATCATGTATGAATCCGTTGGACTTTGGTGTGATTGTGTGTAGCCAAGTCCGTTCGTTCGAAAGTCCATCGGAAGTCCGTCGGAAGTCTGTCGGAAGTCCGTCAAAAGTCCGTCGAAAGTCCTTCGGAAAGACCGTCGGACCTTTGATGCAGAAAAGTCTGCCCTTGTGTACACGGCATAAGAATCCTTATTATGGTATTGCTGAAAAAAAAACACTTATTCCTGTAGTTGCAACTTGAGAGAATTCTACAAACATGCGGTGCACCCGGTGTCTCCACACAAGCCCCCTTCTTGTTGTTTCACTCACCAGAAAAAAAAACCCTCACAGGGGTAGCCAGCATTTACAGCACCACCTGGCTGTATTTGGATATCAAGGACCAACCCTAGGGTATTCCTCCTTATCCTTATTTCCACTGTCCCAGAAGTCTTAAGAGTACATGGCGTGATAATGTTGAAGACAGTTTATTAAAATAAGTGGTAATGCACTTACATTTGCTTTAAAAACAATCAGCATAAGAAACCAGGAAGTCCGGGAGGCCATGCACTTTTTTTTTTAACCCCCCCTGGCGGTATTCCCGAGTCTGGCTTGGGGTGGATTTTCAATACCAAAAGCGGTAACCCTGAGCCAGACTCAGGATCGCATCGCAGGATCCATGTAGACCCCTGTACCTTGTCCCCTGGATCCTACAAAGTCTCCCCGCCGTGATCTGCGAGCCCGCCGCGTCTCGATCGATTCACAGTGCCGAGCTCCATTCCCTGCGAGCGTTCCGACGCACGGGGACAGAGTTCGGCCAAATTCAAAAAGTAAAAAACACAGTATAGATACAGAACACTGTAATCTTACAGATTACAGTACTGTATCAAATAATTACACATCCCCTTTGTCCCTAGTGGTCTGCCCAGTGTCCTGCATGCAGTTTTATATTATATAGATTGTTCTTTCTGCCTGGAAACTGGAGATTGTCCATAGCAACCAAAAAGTGTCCCTTTACGTCAAAAGTGCTTTTAGACCAGCTAGAAAACAGCGATAATAAATTAGAATCACTCGCAGAATTGAGCGATAGTGATTTGTGGGGAAATCCGTCATCAAACACTGAAAGGAAAGCGACAATTCTGCAACTGAGCAAATTGCAGTGTTTTTGATTTGATTACATTATTGAATCATTTTTATTATTATTATTAGTTATAATTATTTATAGTTATTTATTATATTATAATTTTTTATTTCGTTTTTCAAACTTTATCATACCCGGGATGTCTACTAGACTCTTGTTTGGACAGATTTAAGTGGGTTATTCCTAAGAATTACAGGCCTACAATATAAAACTCCAAATTTCCGTGCAAAATAATTGTACCGCTTTCAGCATCAAAAATCTCAAGTAATCATATCGCCAGGGAGGTTAAAGCAAATGTAAGTGCATTACCACTGTTTGGAGCACTGGTCACTTTATATGAACTTTTTTAGGAATGCCATATCCAATGTTGCCTTTTTAATCGCACAAAGTTTTTTTACAGCACTGTTCACTTTATATCAAATACTGTTTACTGCTATTTTGTATAATTTGGAACACTGGTCACTGTTCACTCGTTATAAGCACACATCACTTTAATTGATAACCACTGTATATGCCTTTTTGGTACATTGTGTGTGTGTGTATATATATATATATATATATATATATATATATATATATATATAATTTGGATTTCAACACAGTTTAGGACACCTGGACACTTGCCCTGGGCTGTGTCCAAATCTGTGGTGAGGGTGGGTGCACTGGGAGCTTCTGCCGCTTTCCCTGCCCAACGGGAGTGACTGTCGTTCTCCCGCCTGTTACTGCATAATGTATCGATTCCTGGACTCCTCCATTCCAGCAACTTCAACTCTGCCTTATCTCTCCTGCAGGCTTTAATTACTCCCCTCCTTCCAAGCTCCCCTCCCCCTGTCAGCTTATTTTCCTTTCAGGTCACTTCAGTCTTCCGCATTGGTCACTTTCACTTTGTGTGGCTCATCTCACTTCCAGCACATCTCTTTGCCTGCCCTGTAAGGATGAGCTTAGGTGTGTTCACAACTCCACGTGCCTGTGCCCTCCAGGAAGCTGGCACTCTGCAGTGCTAATCACAGGCAGTGAGATATTTCCCGATCTGCAGCTGCACAAATGTCTCACTACCTGTGATTAGCGATGCGGAGTGTCAGCTTCCTGGCGGGCGCGGGTACTTGGAGTTGTGAACACGCCTGAGCTCATCCTTACTGCCCTGCACAACTGTACGTCAGCACAGATTTTCCTGCTCCTCTCTGCAGTTCACATTAGCCCTTCACTGTCTTCTTTCAGCTGCCTCATTCATAAATCTTCCCTGCATGTCCTGCAGCTTCTCCTCTCAGCTCTGGACATTCCACACAGCCATTTGGCTGACACCCTTTCATACCTAGTTAAGTCCTCTACTAACTGTTCTGTCCCTAAAATACAGCCTTAGCACTTTCACTACAGTCCGTCACTCTGCTCTTCATTAACACATGTTCTTACTACCCAGCCAACCCCCGCATATCATATTTCTTATCCCTAATATCCAGTGCCTTGCGGTTTGGCCACAGTGTGATTGTGTGGGTGGTTTACCTGGGTTTTACTGTAAGTGTGTTTCCATAGAATTCTATTACATAGTGCGTTTTTATAAAAGCGCATCAAAGTCCTGCATGCTGCATCTTTGATGCAGTTTCAGAAAATACACTATATAATAAAATTCACTGGAAGCGCACCTAAAACCCAGGTAAACCGCACACACAATCACACTGTGGCCAAACCGCAGCGCACTACTGTGAGCCCTCTATAGGGCTAGGTTCACACCTTTCCATGTCAGCCACAAAATTGTGGCTTTCCTGACACACAAAAACACACTGTCCATTAGTAGATGTGTGCCAATAATTTTTAATGACACCCCACACAACTGCTAACACATGCATTTTCACATGCACCAAACCACATAGTGTCTCAAAAGTGAAACATCTGGGGTCTGTTTAGAGCCCTGATATTTCATCAAAGCCCCCCAACAGGGCAGTTAAAAATGATAACAAAAAAATTATTACATTCTAAAAACTATATAAAAACTATATAAAAAATGTAAAAGAATTTTAAAAAAGCAATAAAAAATATGTCCTCCTGTACCCACCGCCATGCGATCTCCGTAGAATAGGCGTTGGTTGAATCTGTGACTGCTGTGTTCAGCAGATCACTGATAATTTTACCAGGCCACTGTAGGTGGCCCTGACACTATACAGTATGATCACTGTGACCAATCACAGTGATTGCAATTACAATAGTAAACAAGGCTGTCGTTTACTTCTGTGTGAACTGTGTGATATCTGCCAATCACAGAGGCCCTGTATCATAAGTGTGTCCAATCTCAGTAGTAAACAAGGTTTTTATGAATGAAACCTTTGAACAGTTACCAATTGCTTGTTACAGTGATCAGCGCTATAATAAGCAATCACAGTGTAGAAAAAATCCTGATCACCTCCCCAGGGTAATACCCCGTGGTAATACTGCACTGCTCTGGTGACAGTATGTAAAAGAAAATTGTAAAAAAATAAAATAAATACATTTTATGTATTTATTTATTCAATTTTACTTACTTTCACCAGTCAGGGTCCCTAATCACCATTGCAGCTTTCACAGTGTCCATAATCACTACCACACCATTTACAGTATCCCTGATCACTGTCACACCAGTTGCAACACAAGTTACAGTGTCCCTGGTCACTGCCACACCAGTTACAATGTCCCTGATCACCCCTACATCAGTTACAGTGTCCCTGATCACCACCACACCAGTCATATTGTCCCCAATCACCGCCACACCATTTACAGTGTCTCTAAATGCCACACACAAGTTACAGCATCCCTGTTCCCCATCACACCAGTTACAGTGTCCCTGATCAATATTAGATGCATAATCTATGCCCCTAGATAGCCTAAAGTTGCTTAGTTGACAATGTTGTGTAGAAAATACATTTTCATTTTCTTTCCCACATTTTTATAAACCAATGTTGTAAAAAATGAAATTTTCAAAAGACTCCTTATGCCTCTGTGGTGTTTGCTTTCCAAAATGTGCTCATGGTTGTTTCCACTGTCCTGGTCCAGGGCCTCCAAAAAAGTAATAAGATAATCAGAACATTTAGCCTCTAGATCGCTTGAAAATGCTACTTGGATGTTGGGCCTCTGTATGTGGCCAGGCTGTGGAAAAGTCTCACACGTGTGGTATCTCCATACACAGGAGGAGCAGCAAAATGTATTTAGGGGTGTTATTCTTGGTATGCACATGCTGTGTGTTAGGAATATCTTTTAAATTGACAACTTTGTGTAAAAAATACATTTTTAAATTTCTTTTCACATTTTCCAAAAACTCGTGGAAAAAAATGGCACTTTCAAAATACTCATTATACCTCATAGAATATACATTGCAGTACTTGCTTTCCAAAATGGGGTCATTTTGTGGGTAATTACATTGTCCTTGTGCTCCAGGGCTTTTAAAAATGTGATACATAGTCAGGAAATTAGATACCTTTTAGAATGTCTGAAGGTTCTACTTGGATGTTGGGCCTCTGTATGTGGCCAGGCTATGAAAAAGTCTCACACATGTGGTATTGCCGTACTCAGGAGTAGAGATGGGCCGAACGACCCCCTGTTCGGTTTGCGGTTGAGCTTTTGAACATCGCAAAAGTTTGGAACCAAATAACGAACCTTCATTGAAGTCTATGGGACCCGAACTGGAAAAATCAAAAGTGACTATTTTTGTATAGGCATACAATAGTTATGGGGGTCTGGGTACAAGCTTTCTTTATTTTATAAACAAAGGCTTGGGGAGCCAGCCTGTAAGATGAGGCCACAATTTAGTGCACTTAGAGCAAGATTAGAGATTTTTTGAATGAATTCTGGTGTTTATTTTGCAGCCTTTGGATAGAATTAACAGGTGCAGAAAAGTTGATCATTGGGTGTTGGTGGTGCCTTCACACCATAACGCTATAGAGATACTCTTGATGAAAGCAAGAATTAGCCTTGCTGTCAAAAATTGAAATGATATGCACCCGTCAAACAGCTGCAGAAAAACTGGTCCTTGGCTGTTATTTGTGCCCATGCAGCCTACACAAAAAACTTTCTTCCAGATGAAATCAACACCTACCAAGCTAGGCAGCCTAGACAGTCTTTCAGAGATTTGAGATCCAGAAAGCATGTAATCAGCGACATCAGCATCAGGGGCTTGATAGCTGCTGCTAATCCAGGGCTGATCATTTTGATAAATGTCAGCTGTTCCATGGAGCCTGTGGACAGACGCGCTTTCTTATTTGTCACAAAACTTTCGGCAGCATTGAATGCCCATTTGGAAAGCACGTTGGATGGAAGGCAGCCCAGCAGCTTTATTGCATACTGGGCAAGTTCTGGCCAGTGGTCTATTCTCATGACCCAGTAACCCATGGGATTGTTAACTGGAAAGCTCTCCATATATGTTTTCGCCCCTAGATAATCTCCCACCATATGAAGAAGACCATGCCAATGGTATGTGGAAGCTGACAGCCCTGGGTGCCGAGGACTAAAACAATTTTGAAAGGCATCACTGAGGTAACCCCCTTCTCCACCGCTCCTGTCTCGACCAAAAGAAGCCTAAAAATGACATTTTCCACCAGAATGTACCAGAGTCGGGGAAGACGTTACATAAACTCATCTTTAAGGTGCCCTCAAGAGATTTCATCTTCTGCTCCCTTTGTGGGTGACGGGATGAGTTCTGAGACTTTCCCCTTGTAATGGTGGTTAAGGAGGGTTGCCAACCAATAGTGATCCTTCTCCTTGATGCCACGTTTTCTCAGATCCTTTCATTCCTTTTAAAGAATGGGGGAGCCCATGCACCGCAAAAAAGCCAAGCCAGCCTGAGCCTGTCATTGCACCATGCTCACACAGGTACTCGTTGATGGCTCTGCTGCATGTGCATCCATGTCACAAATCAGGCAGTTTACGGGCAGGTGGAATTCCAACTGAATTTCAGCCAACCGAGCACTGGCTGTGTAAGGCCGCCTGAAATGGCTATAGACTCTTCCAGCCTGCTTCAGCAGATCTTCCAACCCTGGATACCTTTTTAAAAAATGCTGCACCACCAAATTGTGGACATATGCCAGGCATGGCATATGTGTCAACTTTCCATGTGTAAGGGCGGACAGGAGGTTTGTGCCATTATCACACACCACCATTCCTGGCTCCAGCTGGTGTGGCGTGACCACCTCTGGGCCTGCCCCTGCAGAGCTGCAAGAATATCTGCTCCAATGTGGCTCCTGTGCCCTAAACAGACCAGCTGAAGCACTGCATGGCACCTTTTAGCCCGACTCATTGAATAGTCCCTTGAATGCTTAAGGGGTACTTGTAGTTCATGTGACAACTCAGCAGAGGAGGGCATGGAGGAGGATGAAGGGATAGAGCTGACAAATCCCGCATCATCACCACTAGCGGCACAAGCTGCAGCACAGAGCCCTGTCCTGAATCCTTTCGAGTTGCAAGTAGAGTTACCCAGTGTGCTGTGAATGAATATATTGTCCCTGACTGTGCTTGATGGACCATATGTCAGCAGTAATGTGGACCTTGCAGGTGACTGCCTTGCCCAACGATGCTGCAACATTGCCTTCCACATGATGGTAGAGACCTGGATAAGCCTAATGTGAAAAAAAATTGTGACTAGGAACCTGCCATTGTGGTACAGCACATTCTGCAAATTCAGGGGGCAGAATCCACCAGACGGAAAGGCAGGAGTTGTAAAGCCAGCTTGAATTTAGACACTGGGAATGTGGGTAGCAGTGACCAATTTTTTTTGCTGTAGCAGATGGGGCAGAGAAATTTGCTTGCTGAAGTCTACAGCTGGTGCTACTGGCAGGCGTGCTGCAAGGACCTGGGAAACCCTGCACTATACCATCATCCCTGTCAGTTTAGTCTGCTGAGAGGTCATGAGGTGTAGACCGGAAAGGTAAGGAGTGAGGAGAAGCAGAATTGCATCCCTTTTGGGTGGCTTTCAGGTGCTCTTTCCAATAGGCTGAGTGGTGGGAGGTTAAATGCCTTGTCAAGCATATGGTACCCAAATGGCTGGTGTTTTTGCCACACTTGATGTGCTTGAGGCAAAGTTTGCAAATTGTAACAGTGTGATTGGCTGCACATGTGCTAAAAAGGGCCAAAAAGCTGAGCTGTGGGAAGTGAGCGGGGTGGGCCCACTCCCCAAAGCATATTGTATAAGCAAATTGGACATGCCACCCTCTAAACTCTTTTGTTTTACCCAAATTTCCAATTTCCTTCACAAGCTATATTCAATAGCTTGTGAAGGAAATTGGAAATTTGGGTAAAACAAAAGAGTTTAGAGGGTGGCATGTCCAATTTGCTTATACAATATGCTTTGCGGATGCCCAATCCAAAGATCCCAAAATAACAGCTTATGAACAATGGCATTGTCAGACCATGGAGCAGAGGGGGGATGACAGTAATCTACAGGGCACTATCATCGACTCTATCTAAGATGTCCTTTATGCTGGCCTGGGAAGCCAACCTGTGGAACTTCTTTAAGTCCTACAAGGGGGTTCTCAACACTACTCTAGCTGAAACAAATATAAAAGTATTATCCAGAATTCCAGATGGTACCTGGTTCCAGCTAGACTAGCTAAGTTCTACCCTATGCTTCAGGGGCTGTAATCTCAGGGGAGATATGATTCATGTGTGGTGGGAATGTGCTAAAATAAGGGGTTTCCGGAACAGAATTTTTGCTATTATCCGAAAGGTCTCCAGTATTCCAGTACAGAAACCTCCGCATATATGCCCTTCTCAACTTCCCTGTCGAGTCTGCCTCCAAGAGTATGCAGCGCCTTATCTTCTTCATTCTCTTGGGAGCCAAACTCACTTGAACCAAATCTAGGAAAAAGCCAACTGTCTCTGTTCTGCTAGCAAAAAGGAAAATCTCATGGCACAAGAAAAGATAGCAGGCATACTCTTGGACCACACTGAAAAGTTTGAATCCATCTGGGAACCTTGGGGTAGCTTCACAAAGGTTTTGCTACATACTTGACTTCATACTCTCTGTATACTCTACCTCTCCTATGAGTGCACTCCTCAAGTCGGACCCTCCCCTTTAACCTTCTCCTATACCCTGACTCCTTTCTCTTCTGCCTCTATTTCCCCCCTCTTGGCCGGAGTTCGGCCCTCACCCACTCAGCACTCGCTAATATTGGTGTAAGATTGATGATCAGAAGTCGGTAATCCATCTCCAACGATAGCCTATTAAAGTTGGGGATCCATTGCCCTCTACTGCCTGATATGGCTACTTTTACCTACTTCACTTATATGGAGTGATTAAACATTTGTCTATGCAAGAATTAAAAACAAATGATAACAGTGCGAAAAGGGATAACAATCTAATTTATTCAAACTTACTATTGTACAGAAAAGAAACTGGTAATATTGTTATAAAGGACATTCAAGTGCTATCAGTATATCAGGACAAATTGTAGGATAGGAAAAGTTACAGAAAAGAAAAGAGACATAAGATGATACATTACCCATACAGCCCTCATGTGACCATGGAATCCAGACCATGAGGCTAAAGAGAGAGACCAAAATGATCTGTGTTCCAATATATACACACTTGTACAACCCCACCCCTCCTCACCCCCCTTCCATATGCTAAGGCATTGCCACATTCTTTCAAGGGTGGGGGGGGTTGCACATAACACTTGGCCAACTGGAGGTCTTTACATGTAATAAACCCCTCTCTGCCCAACCCTATTTAAGTAAAACAAGTTTGGTCACACTACTACTCCTAGTCAGCCTCACAACCCCCAAGTGATTCCCTCCTGGCAAGGGACAGTACATCTATAAACCAGGTGGTAAACTGACACTATAAACAGAGCTTAAACCAGAGCTGTTTTATGATGTCAGCTGTTCTCAGAATGTCTAGGCAATTTCCTGACACACTGCTTTAAGTCATATTGCATGTCCATTTATGAATGTTGATTATTAGGCCTCACATTTCCACATCATTTCCCCCCTGAAGTTCATTCTTGAACTTATGCCCTCCTTCAATGATCTTGCACCCACCCACAATAGCCCAGAAGCCCTGACCCTTCCCCACCCCCACTGCGGCCTCCTCTTCCTTCCTCAAGGTAGGCTTAAGACAGCAAAGAAATCCTGGTGCCTTTGAGACTTCACATCTAAACCATGAGTGTCTGTAATGCAATGTTTCATAACCCCTCTGCCTTGGAAGAGCGGAACTCCAACATTGATGGCGGGATCCTGGCATATCTAGTCCTGTAACTTGGTAAGACCGTGTAAGGGTTGCACCGATTGGATCGGACCGCAAGACAGCACTTTTCAGCATGGTGAAGGAAATTTCAGGAAAGTCTTATTCGTGACACATTTGTTTGTCGTTGCTTCTTCAGGTGGTGGGCGGGCGGGCCTCCAGACAGTCGTGCATGAATACATAAAAAAAAAGAATGTCAGTGTACAGATATTGGAGGAACGCCAGACAGGAGCAGCAGGTTGGCCATTAAGGCTAAATACTTATAAGGGGTGTACCGTGGACGAGTAGAGTGGGATCCCCACAGGGTACAGAGTCTGAGCAACAGCCAGTATCATCCATGGCCCTTGATGGTAGGGATAGTCAACACTGTCTGTTATTGCCAGGTCCCTGGGTTCACCACACCTGCTCACGGGGCTCAGATTGAAGCAGTAGGTAGACTAGGGGAGGTAGAATTACATTAAGACAAAAACTTGATGTCCAGGGATACTTTAGTTAAAATATGGTACTTGCGGGCAGGCAAAGTCTTTTTTAAACAAAAATGATATGACTGATGTCTTAGTTACATTGTCTTGAGAAGATAGATGATAGAAACCAAAGGAAAAACTTAGAGAGCATAATATTAAAGAAGAAAAAGGAACGGAAGAGAGGTGAGTAATGAAAAATGAACAGGAAAAATAGTGGGAATAATAACGAAAAAAAAAGAACAAAAAATAAAAAAACTACAGATTGAATGCTGCTCCAACCAAGACAGTTAAAGAGCCTTGAATCTGTATTAAAAAAAATGAATACATCGGTTGAAAAAAATAATAAAAAAAAATAATAAAAAAAAAACAAAACAATTGTTTATCTGTTAAAAAAAACTCCTCTCCCATTAGCAGTATTTTTGCAGGTCAGGTACACAGATATTAACAACAAAAGGGAGAGAAAAAAATAATAATAATAAATAAAAAATTATTAAAACTTTTAGAATTTAGGTAAACCTGACTGCACTTTATTACTAAAAATTGAAGAGGCTTATCCCTAGAACATAGTTCTAGGGTCCTCTCTTAAATGCGCAACTTCTTTGTACTGATCTGGATTGGATCTGGCTTCCTCAGAGATTTGTTTCTTTTTTTTTTTTTTCAAAAAGTTTTTATTTCACTTTTCAACATACAATAAAAGGTATAAAATATAGTATTGTATACAGACATTTTGATATTCTTGGACATTCATAGATAAGAGAGACATATCGGTATTAACTTAAGTCTAGAAGAGGGACAATAATTTTCAGGAGTATATGCCTATAAGGGATGGTGAATGGACAAAATTCGACAGATCCTAACAGAGTAGATAGTTGACTAATATGGTAGATGCCTGGATGGATCCGATTAGACAGTTTCTGTGAATACTAGATTATTTAATATCAATGAGATACCTGAAAGTGGGAAAAGAACTCAAACCAGGGGGGGGGGGGGGGGCCATGTAATGTATGAGAAAAAGACGGTTGGTGGGGGTATATTATCTGATCGATCATAAACATTTTACCATATTAAAAAAATTATGAAAATAGGGTAGCTGGTAATATTCGGTTACATGGAGATCTGTTAGCGATCTTGGATTAGTGAGTTCAGTGGCCTATGCCGTGGCCAGGGTGGTTTAGGATGATTTTGGAGTTCACCTCTTATGGGGGGATTTTCTTGTTTTGCATCGGCTGATAGGAGTCGTGGTAGGAGAAGGTGGATTGGCTCAAATTTTCTATTTCTTCTTGGGAGAGAGATGAGAGCATAAAGGTGTGCCATTTGGAGTGAAAGCGGTCTGAGGAGGTTTTCTGTTTTAAGTCCGTATTAATGCGGTCTTTGATAAGTAGATGTAAGAGCTCTCGTTTGACTTGGGTGATTTTGGGGTAGGATGGAGAGATCCAATTTTTCAAGATGGTTCTTCTTGCGATTAGAAGACAGGTTAAGGACCACCCTTTGTGTGAGGCGTTGACTTTTAAGTTCCCTGAGGGGCTTGTGTTGCTGTTGGCGGTTTTTGACCAGGGTAGGAGTATTGGATCCCAGTAGCCGAAGATGAGGAGTAGCGGGTCCTTGGGTAGTTTTAATAGGGTCACTTCGAATATGTAGGCCAGAACTTGGTCCCAAAAAGTTGAGATATAGGAGCAGTCCCAGAAGCGATGGGCCAGGGAAGGTTTCCGGATGTGGCATAGTGGGCAGAAGGCTTTGCTCATGTCTGTTTTTGACGATGAAAAGGGCATATAAGCTCTGTGGGCTATTTTCAATTGCGTTTCTCTCCATACTTCATTGGGTGTCAGCTTTTGTACGGAGTTGAGGCCTTGCAAGATTTTTTCCACTAAGTTAGAATCCGGGAAGTCTTTATTCCAGTTTTTTATCGATGATGCTGAAAGAGGTGGAGATGATTTAAGTAGGAGGGGTTTGTAGATGTCCGAGGTTTTGTATGAGTTGTTTGATATCATCAGGTCTATGATGTTTGTTGTAAACCTTTTATCTGCTTGTTTACATGTCTTCTTTAAGAAGCTGATGCATTGCTCATAATGGAAGGTATGCATAGTGGGTAGAGCGAAGGTTTCCGCAATGTTGGTAAATGGCAGTGGTCGACCCGTCTGAATGTTGCAAAGGGAGGAGAATTTTGTTAGGCATTTCCGTTCCCATATTTTGAAAGGTTTATGTTCTAGTCCCTGTGGGAAGGCCGGGTTTCCTTGGATCGGGAGATGAGATGATACGAAAGGGGATATCTTAAGTATTTTCCTTGCTTCTCTCCAAGCCACAGCTGTGTCTCTTAATAAGAGATTATGTTGGTGAGGGTGGGGGACTGACTTCCATCTGCAGTGGAGGAGGCCCACTAACGAGTAAGGGTAGGCCATATCCGATTCCAGGGAGAAATTTGAGTAGCGGGAGGATTGCGTTATCCAGTCTATGCTGGTTCTAAGCAAGCATGCTATATTATACAATCTAATGTGTGGTAAACTGATGTCCCCTTCGCGCCTGGGAAGATGTAGTTTTTTTAGAGATATACGTGGTCGTTTGTTTCGCCAAAGGAATTTTGATAAGGAAGAATTGAGCGAAGTCACATCTTTATGAAGAAGTAGTAGCGGAATAGTTTGTAATGGGTATAGTAGTCTTGCGAAACTGACCATTTTTATTAGGTGACATCTTCCCAAAAGCGAGAGGGGCAGGTCCATCCAGGCATTTAATTCTTGAGATATTTTCGACAGCAGAGGAGGGTAATTTAGGTGATATAGTGATGAGGGGAGTTTTCCTATTTTTATTCCTAAGTAGGTGATATGGGATTTCGCGACAGGGAAAATAGATTGTTGGGTCCATTGGGGTACAGAGTGGGTGCCGATGGGGAGAATTTCGCTTTTGCTGTAGTTGATGCGAAGGCCAGAGCACAAGCGGAATTCATCAAACACCCTTTTAATGGTTATCATATCTGAGGGGGGGTTGGCCGAAAATATGAGGACATCATCAGCAAATAGGGATGTGCGTAGATCATGTGTGCCTATTTTTATGCCATGTAAGGGGGCTGTTAGTGTTAGATATCTGGACAGGGGTTCTAGGGCGATGTTAAAAAGGAGCGGGGATAGAGGACATCCTTGGCGAGTGCCCTTGTGAAGACGAAATTCTTCTGACACGAGGCCTGCTACCACTAATTTTGCTGATGGGGCTGTGTACATGGCAGTGATGAGGTGGTGGAATGGGCCTGTGAATCCCATCTCTGACATTGTCATAGATAGCCAGTCGAAACTTACGTTACATAGTTACATAGTTACATAGTAGGTGAGGTTGAAAAAAGACACAAGTCCATCAAGTCCAACCTATGTGTGTGATTATGTGTCAGTATTACATTACATATCCCTGTATATTGCGGTCATTCAGGTGATTATCTAATAGTTTCTTGAAGCTATCAATGCTCCCCGCTGAGACCACCGCCTGTGGAAGGGAATTCCACATCCTTGCCGCTCTTACAGTAAAGAACCCTCTACGTAGTTTAAGGTTAAACCTCTTTTCTTCTAATTGTAATAAGTGGCCACGAGTCTTATTAAACTCTCTTCTGCAAAAAAGTTTTATCCCTATTGTGGGGTCACCAGTACAGTATTTGTAAATTGAAATCATATCCCCTCTCAAGCGTCTCTTCTCCAGAGAGAATAAGTTCAGTGCTCGCAACCTTTCCTCATAACTAAGATCCTCCAGACCCTTTATTAGCTTTGTTGCCCTTCTTTGTACTCGCTCCATTTCCAGTACGTCCCTCCTGAGGACTGGTGCCCAGAACTGGACAGCATACTCCATTTGCGGGCGGACCAGAGTCTTGTAGAGCGGGAGAACGTTATCGAAGGCCTTTTCTGCGTCTAATGTGATAATGGCGTGGTTAGTGTTTGGGTGATGAAGTGCATGTTCTAGGGCCAACATGACTTTTCGAATATTGAGGGTGGCGGTTCTGCCTTTA
This sequence comes from Aquarana catesbeiana, assembly GCF_042186555.1. Taxonomy (NCBI): domain Eukaryota; kingdom Metazoa; phylum Chordata; class Amphibia; order Anura; family Ranidae; genus Aquarana; species Aquarana catesbeiana. Next base: position 397,269,969 of record NC_133326.1, on the reverse strand, counting down.
ACAAAGCCTGATTGAGCGGGGTGAATTAAAGAAGGGATAATATCTGCCAGACTGGTGGCTATCATTTTAGAGAGGATTTTCACATCTAGGTTGAGAAGTGATATGGGCCTGTATGAGCCTGGTTCTTGGGGGTCTTTGCCCTTTTTAGATATTAATTTTATAAGAGCCTGATTCCCCGACTGTATGTACGCACCCCCTGACCAGATATTCCGGTATACTTGGAGGAGGGTGGGTTCCAGAAGGGGTTGTAGGGTCCTGTAAAATTCACTAGTGAAGCCGTCTGGGCCTGGGGCCTTGGAGAGAGTCAAGTGGCGGATGGTTGTTGATATTTCGGTGGGGGTTATAGGAGCGTTAAGGGTTTCTAGTTGTAGTGTGGAAATCTTGGGCATGTTTATTTTCCCTAGAAAAGCGCGTGCTTTTTGTGCATCTATGGGATCTGGGGCATAGAGTGTAGAGTAAAATTGTTGCATGACTTTGTTAATTGCTTGTGGAGTGGAATGAAGGGTGCCTTTACTGTCGCGGAGTGATGTAATGTGGGTAGGGCGGAACGGGCCTTTGCATAATCTGGATAAGAGTTTACCCGCTTTGTTTCCAAATTTATGAAAGGTGGCTTCTATGAGCCTGTTTGGTGTGTTCAAGGGTGTTTACCCATGTGTCGAAATCCCTTTTTGCTGCCTGCCATTCCAATCGATTGGCTGGGGAGTCTGTGGTATATAGTGCTCGTTGTGCCTGGTGTAGGCGTGAGCTGGCTGCTTTATATTTAGACAGGGTGTTGCGTTTAAAGGAGGTTGCATAGGAGATGATACGGCCTCTTAGGAAAGCTTTACCGGCGTCCCAGAATAGGTTGGGGTAGTGTATGTGGGGGGCATTGTTTGAAGAGTATTCTGTCCATGCATCGGACATGTATTGTTGGAAGTCAGTGTTATTATGAAGGAAGGAAGGGAACCGCCAGATGTTGGGATGTGGGGGTAAGTTTAGATTATCGAGGGTTACCTCTATAGGTGCGTGGTCGGAGATGGTTATGTCGTGTATTGTGGTGTTCTGGAGGAAAGGGATTAAGTTGTCAGAGCCAAAGAAATAGTCTATCCTTGTGAATACTTTGTGTGAGTTGGAGTAGAATGTGAATTCCCTGTCTGTTGGGTGAGAGAGGCGCCAAAGATCCTGGAGATGAATAGATTCCATGGTGTTTGCGAAGAGGGAAGGGGCGGGAGGGTTGATGCGTAGATTTGGACTTTTTGGCGAGGATCTGTGGTCTATCTGATGGAGGGTGTCATTGAAGTCCCCTCCGATTAGGTGGTGGAGGTGAGTATTTTCTAGAAGCCAACTGGAGAGCTCAGAATAGAATTGCTTGCTTGGGCTGTTGGGGGCATAGACGTTTGTGATTATGAGCTCTTTGGAGCCTATTTTGACATGTGTAGTGAGCAAACGGCCCTGGTTATCAGTTTTTGTCGACAGGATTGAGCAGGGGAGATTTTTGTGTATGAGTAGGAGGACGCCAGCTTTGCGTCCTGCTGCCTCAGAGCCTAGAACAGTGCCAACCCAGAGCTTCTTCATACGATGGAAGTCTGGGGCTGATAGGTGTGACTCCTGAAGTAGGGCTATATCGGTTTTGAGCCGTTTAAGATGTCTGAGAATTTTCATTCTTTTTTGGGGGGATCTGAGACCCTTCACGTTCCAGGAGATTATTTTCATGTTAGGGGGGGGCTTGTGAGGGGTATGGGCAGATAATGTCAATTTAACATTTTGTGGATGGTGAGTTGAAATACCAACTATGGCAGGAAGCATGCCATTTTCATAATGAGCAAGAGGCATATTAGATGTGTGGGGGAGATGGTGTGGGCCCTGTATAAGGGGGTAGAAGGAGGGGGGGGTATGACATAGAAGGGAAGCAACATAAAAGATAACATAACCATTAAGCCTGAGAACTTCACTTTTTTCCGCATGGATTCACTATGTAGGTCAACTCCCATAACAGGACAGTTACGGTTTGGGGCCCAATTAGCCCTTGGAAGGGTTACAGGCGTCTATTCATGCGCTTGAGGCTAGAATTTAGGGGGGGAGGGGGATGCATGTTGCTGTACACAGTGAGGCCAGGAGGACATAACCGTATAAGAAAACTGTGTTCAAACAAGTGTTGTCTGAAAAAAAAAAAATTATAACTCTGAGAACTGAGAACAGTCATAACAAAATAGCATTATACATTACGTGATACCGTAAAAGGAAGGTAGAAAACCTGAGAAGGGACAAGTTGGGGAACTGTCCGTAGATTGGGTAGCCCGCGATGGCGGTTGCAAGATTCAGTTCAGCGAGGAGTGAAGCGATGCTGGTCCGGAAATGAGGATCTGAAGCGTTTGGGAGAGTCCTTGCGTGGGCTCCGTTGGTCCAGGGAGCGATTGAGTGGGGTGCCCTTGGAGGGGGTGTGCTGTTGAGTGTTGGAGAGTAACAATCGCACGTAGGCTTCCGCTTCTGGTGGATCCTGAAAGGATAGCTGGTCACCGCTGGGTGTCTTGAGGCGTAGGGTGGCTGGGAATGCTAGAGTGAATTTGATTTGTTGCTTGAAGAGTTCTGTGCATATCTGTTGGAAGGCTTTGCGTTTTTTTGAGACCTCGATGGAGTAGTCGGCAAAAATCAGAACCTTCACACCATCGATTTGGAGTGTGCGGGTTTGTCTAAATTTTTGGAGAATAAGAGCTTTGTCAGAGTAGTTCAGATATTTAGCAATGATGGGGCGAGGGTTCTTGCGCTCTTCATTATATGGTCCCATTCTGTGGGCGCGTTCTACCGTGCAGGGGCCTGTTAGGCCTAGCGCCTCAGGGATGCGTTGGGAGCAAAAGTCTGATAAAGCAGATGATTGTAGCGATTCGGGTATACCCACGAATCGCAGGTTGCTCCTTCTGGACCTATTTTCCAAATCGTCGAGTTTTTGTATTATGTATTGGTTTGTCTTGTCCTGCGCTTGTTCTGTGGCTTGGGCTTGGTACATCTCTTCTTCCATACTTGATAGGCGGTGTTCTAGCTCATGTAGCCTGGTGTTATGTTCTCCTAGCTGGGCCTTAATTTGTTTCATCCCCGCATTTACAGCTTTTTCCACAGATGTTGAAATCATGGGGGACAGGAGAGCTGCTACTGCCTGAGCTATACGCTCTGTAGTATGGTCCCCTGCATGCTGTGGAGAGGGGGCTGATATTTGAAAAGCCTGAAAGAGAGGGGCTTGAGGAGAGGCGGCTTGAGGTTGTGGCTGAGCTTGGGAGGCTTGTGGAGATGTGTGTGGGGCTGCGCTGCCACTTACTTCCATGTCTGCTGGCTGCGCGCCTGTGTGCAGGTCCGTGTAGGCCGAAGCCGGGGCCTCGATTTGCGTCTGGGCCGGCGGCGCAGTCTGGGCCGTATTGGTGCGGGGCTGCGGACTTCTACAAAGCGGTCCATGTAGTGGGTACTGGTGCCCGTGGTAGCTGAGGGTGGATTCGGGCTTCTGGGCCGGTTTTTTAAGCAGGTTTTTGTCCTAGTTGCGGGAGCTGTGAGGAGAGACAGCTACTCCATGCGGCGCCAGAACCGGAAGTTCCCGAGATTTGTTTCTGAGTTAGGGGCCTTTCTGTTCCTTGAGAGAAGATACCTTGTTGAGGTACACATTCTCATAGCTTTGGCGTTCATTCTCCTGATAGTAATGCACATTATTACCTGCATCAGGAAAAGTAATAAGGCTGCACAGGTTAGGACAACAACAGGGTGGAGCAAAATGTTTAGGAAAGCTGTAGCGTTAGGACTGTACCCAAATAAACTTTCCCACCAGGAAATCTTAGCGTCTGCGTCTAAAGCGTGGAATACTTGGATCAATCTATTTTGATCATAGGTGAGTCGTAGGGTGGCTTGTTTTTCAGCATCTCTTAGTACATATTACTTAGTAATATTTCATCCTGTTGTCTGAAATTCATCATCCAAGTTTTTAACTCAGCCCCAAATCCCAGAGTAAGTTTCTGTAGGTGTAAGGAAATGTCAGGTTTGCTATAAAACCTTTCTTCAGGGGTGATCGGGGTACCACCCGGTGTTCCTGCTATATCCATGCCACGGGCCAGAGGAGGTGTATCATAGACTCCCCGAGGTAGTGTACCCTGCTGAGTACCATTTAACCTGATGCTGAAAACAGTGCATCATTAGACATGTGATACCAGCACCAGTACCCTAGTCTCCAGTCTCACGTATTTTTAACTTTGTTTAGGACCAGTTGGGACACTACCCCGGCATCTATTAGAGGTGACCCCCTCCTGTGCCAGCATTGTTGCCTTTTCCCATAGCACAACCCCTACCTTTCTCTAGCACTCATCAGTACCAGTCATCTGAGGCTGTCCATACTCAAACCATCAGAACAAGATGGACTCCAGGGTGTAACCCAGTAGAGTCTGATAGGATAGTACCCAGATTGACCGTGATATCTGCACAATGTTCCATCCCTGCCGTTAGGGATGAGAACAGTGCAAGTAAGATTTTTGACGATCCTGGAACTGAGTCATCCACCAATCTATTACGACTCATAGGCAACCTTGATACTACCCCCACCTGCCTGTCCCTGCAAAGTGATGCTGGACAGAGCAAGTTTTCTTTCCTAACCCCTTCAATGATATGTAGCACAAGACCCCCCCCCCCCCAATGTGATCCTAAGTATCTCCATCTCCATAGTGTTTTAAGGTACCCAGTGCCCCACCTCCAGCTCCAAAGACAGATAAGAATGGGAAATAGTCAGAATACTCGGATTGAAAACCACCTTCCACCAGGTACACTAGTTTCTTTATAGAGGCTGCACACCTTGTGGGGCACTGGTCTTCCTGTCATGCAGGACACAGACCACTAGTTAAGGTACGCAAGGAGTCTAGGATAGGAAGGACACCTATGGGTATCCACTGAGGAGAATACAGCGTGCCCACACAACTCCATCCCTGTGCCTGGATTTCAGAGACCATGCCCAGGGTATACAATGCACCTCTACCTATGGTTAGGTTCAAGGAACCCTCTAGTTCCATGACTAACGTTACATCAGTATTCTTTAGGACACAGAAACAAACTCGTCTATGTCCCAAATAATACCCAGGTGCTTCCTTCCCAGCAATGACCTCTCCATCCAGAACACAGAGTGAAATATCTTTCCAACATTTTTCGCTCACCACCATGTATTGACCTGGCCTATAAAGAACATCATGGTCATGCTTCCCACATAGGGAAGTATCAACCTGCCTCCAGCTTCCATCTTCTCTGATCCCATGTGGGTAATTTAGCCTCAAATGCAGCTCGATAGAATCCTCAGTCAGTAAGCCCATTGATGCCACCAAATATACAGACCGAGTCTGCACTTCTCTATATGGGATCATACAGCATAACACCTTTCACAATCCAAACTAGTACAGCCCATCTAGGCATTCGACCACCATTTGGATTAGTGTAAGCAACGTGTTTTGGCAAAGTCTTACTGAGCGGTGATGCTAATTCCTCAGGCCACTGCCCCTCATACAGAGACTGCACAATCAGCTTAACACTCTACCAACCTCTCAACACGGTTGAGAAAATCTGGAGCCACTTTACCCTGGGTATTTATGTGACTTTGTTGAATGTTATCAAGGATGCCACCAATCTCTCTGAGTAACAAAGCCCCGCTTACTGTCTGAAGCTATGGCTGCGAGTTTGTTCCTCAGAAGGCCGATGTCCACTCCATTAACAACACCCCTCCCAGCTCCTATTCCCCCAATATAGTGTTGAATACATCCCTCCTCTTCCGGGTTACTCTTCAGGAATAAGCGTCCTGCATGAACCTCATTCTGTGTCTGCACATCTCTGGGAGTAAGTCATTGGTACACTGACCGTACTTGATTCAGTGTATATTCAGCACATATAGGGTAATAGGTTTTTATCAACCACTGTGAGATGTTGCAGCGCCATGTGGTGAAGAACAGCCACGAGCTGGTAACACCCCACACAATCTTCCTGCACAACTCTTCTCCAGACTCACCCAAAACTATACAATACGAGGCCAGACCTATATACTCTCAACTCGTATGCCATCAGGCAGGCCCTCGTAATACACATATAAAGGTGAATCTAAAGGAAATTGGAAAACAAAAATTGCATAATGTGTATCCAGCTCAAGGAACTGCTGCTACCAAACACAAAGAAAAAAATCCCTTGCAGCACTGAGGTGCTGGGATCACGGAACAGTAGTGGGTACACAAGCCAACTGGTGTGCCTTGAAACACACAGATATTAGTGACAGATACACCACAGACACATTAGAACAGTGTCACTGGGAAGGGAGCAGGTTTCAAATACACTTGGGGACACACAGATTGCTAGGGACATTAACATACCTTAGGCCCCTTTCACACTGGGGCGGTAGGGGGCGTCGGCGGTAAAACAGCGCTATTTTTAGCGCTGTTTTACCGTGGTATTCGGCCACTAGCGGTGCTGTTTTAACCCCCCGCTGGCGGCCGAAAAAGGGTTAAATCCACTCGTATAGCGCGGCTATAGCCGCGGTATTGCCGCGGTATAGCCGCGCTGTCCCATTGATTTCAATGGGCAGGAGCGGTTTAGGAGCTGTGAATACACCACTCCTTCACCGCTCCAAAGATGCGGCTGACAGGAGATTTTTTCTTCTCCTACCAGCGCACCGCTTCAGTGTGAAAGCCCTCGGGCTTTCACACTGAACAAACAGCGGAGGCTGTTTTGGGGCGGTTTGCAGGCGGTATTTTTAGCGCAATAACGCCTGCAAACCGCCCCAGTGTGAAAGGGGCCTTAGCCTAAGGCAAAGAGCCACTCTTGAAAAGAAAGCACTGGCTGGGTGTGTAACTACTTACAATAACCACAGGGGGGTTAAGCAGTCTTAAACAGATCTACACAAAAGATGTACAAAAGTCAGCATAGCCACTGATTTTCTAGAATTGGATCAGAACATACAACACTTAGGTAGTCAAAAACACAGCCGAATGGGCTGACAAATAGAAGCATCAACTAGATAATGGTGCTAAAACCAGGAAAAATAAAAAAAAAATGTCTACGGAGGCTGTGATATTCCTTGTTCAGAAAGCCATGAAACCCAATTATCGAATCTGAGGGATAAAACACCAATAAAATTTAGTAATAAACATTCCATTTTTTTCGCCTACAAACAGCAAATCAAGGGTTATATACTTGTAACAAGACATTTGAAACAGCATATGAAACACAAATATACATTACATTACATTACATTACATAAACAGCACTTTTTTTTTAAGATGCCAAAAAATTGTTGAGCTCAACTTATCATTAATATGTATTACTTAATACATATTAATACCACGTGGATTTTTTGTTTTATGGTATACCAATAATTCCCCCCCCCAAAAAATGTATTCACCATGGTGGAAAAAAGATTAGCAATTCGTAGTAAACCTTTTAGCAGTACCATTTATCAACAGATCATAATACCTCACCACAAAGAACCTCTCCAGTACTGTTTTCCTGGAAAACAAAGTCATTTTAGTAAATGTATCTTTCAATTCACTAGTACAGATAATTATCTTGGCTCAGGTCATTTGCATGTCAATACAGTTCGCTGTACCTTTTCCCAGACCTGGTGAGAAAGAAGGGGGGTCATTTGGGTGGGCTGTTACAGCAGCTGAGAACAAACGTCACACAACCCGACATATATTGCATATTCCACACTCACACAATTAGCTAGGTTAAAGATGACCTCTAGACATCACACATATCAGCATGTTTTCTATAATAACCTGTACTTCTTCTTAAACCCATAAGATCTGTTTGGTAAGGTTGAAATTCTTTCAGAGATCCATCACATTTTATTAGCCCTTTCTCAGCTTGTATGGACGCATTCTCAGGAGTTTGGAATGGGACCCCTGACCCAGGTGGTCCATACTTCCTACAGCTAGGCCATGTGGCGAAGCGTGCAGAGTACACTTCAAAATCACGTCTTGTTGTCCTATATGGATTATGCTTACCGACTTTTTGAATGGAACTGGATAGACAGAATCTCGCGATGTCGCCAAATAAGCCACATAAGTGACATTTTATCTTAGTTAAAGTGGTACAACATACCTTAACAAAAGGCTTTGTTTTAGACGACTGAGAATATGAGATGGCCTTTTCTGGATTAGTAGTTTTTACCTATGGCTTACAAAATATAGGGGCAATTTTTAAAGAGCTCTTACCTTCCTGGGATTTATTCTTGTTGATACATACCTTAGGTGTGGAGGACGTCCCCCTGAATTCAGACCTACCCAAATCAGTTACCTTGTTATCTTCTCTATCTGAAAACTGATCCAACGGCTCCTGGCAGCTGACAGATAATGGTTTCACCCCACATTCTGCATCCTTCAGTCTTTTTCCCAAATGATGAACGTCCTCCTGTAATCTTTTGTTTTCTAGTACTAATTGCTGGTGGATAGCCTCAGAATTTGACATAGAAGCTTCTAAAGTACTGATCTTACCTTTGGTTATTTCTAGCGCTTCTTTTAGGGATGTGTTTTGCACTTTCAAATGTTCCTACTGTTTCGCTAACCACCTGGCCACAAAGATAAGCGACGGTTTTCCCGTGCGCTTACTACAGTTTCTTTCAGTGAAATTTAATTTCACGTCCTCTTCCGTCGGTGGGACAGAAAGTGTCCCTTCTGCCTGCAGACCTTCCTCCCTTAATGCCAGCATGGCCATTTAGTCTCCTTGTCCTGTTACTCTGCCTTCCTCTTCCTGTACCTCCCAATCCCCATGTAATCCACATTTTACTGAGGTATCAGACTTGTGTTGTGGCTCTACCTTTTTGTCCACCACTGAAAGGTGACAATTCATGTCAGCCCATGAGCACTCAGCTGACAAGGACTGGGCAACTGCATAAGGCCCAAGTCCTGACAACTGCTCCTTGTCTCCCTGAAAATCACTGTCACCACTTGTTGGGGATTGTGATGGTTTCCGCTTGTCCCTATGTTCAAGCATTGTTTGGAATGATTTCTCCTTAAATCCCATAGTAATAACATTCATTTCCTCTGTTTTATTGGCTAACTCCAGCATCCATATAAATAAAGTATCTTTTTCATATGGCCGTGTCATCCTTCTGTGGTGAGCACGGTACAAATCTTCCCAAGCTTTTGGCTTAAAAGTACCTCTTTTAAAATACTTTTTCCCAGTCCAGCGAGCCCAATCTTGAATATATTTCACAACCCAAGGTCCATATTTATCTATCATCTCTTCCCTTGGGGTCATTTGATAGGGTTTACCCCATTCAGACCCCCTCTTTGAAGTGATTAGATTACCCATCCTTTACGGACTCCGGACCTTGAACTGATTCCCCAATCTTTTTACAGGTTGCCTTTACTCCAGAGGTAGCTACTCTCTGGCCAAGAATTGGGTTGACAGGCACCGCCCCTGTCACCTTTGCTGCCTTTATTTTTCACTACTTGCCAGAAAAATATTTTCCCTGTCCTGGCTATAGTCCTTCAAAAAAATTAGCCTGGAGATTTCCCAAACTAAATAATAGTTTAATCCCCTCCGTGGACTTTTCTGAAGTATTCCAAAAGAAATGCTTAATGAAAGGCTATTACTAATGATTAACACAAACTTAGATAATCAGGACCCTATGCGTGCTTGTAGTACAGGAGGCAGTTAACTGATGCAGCCCTAATTGCAATATGATTTGTATATGTTACATTATAGCCACTGTTCCCAGGTTTACTTACAAAGCTTACAATCCCCAGTTAGTAATTGTAAAGAAGAAAGATTCATCCCTAAGATCATTCAGTGTGATTTAGTCTCTGTTTCCACTGATGCAATTTTTTTTTCCCCATGCGACTTTGGACACAAAGTCGCATTACAAGTCGCAGCCCATTGATTTCAATAGCACCCGTTCCAATCTATGCTACTTAAAGCTGCAGTGACTCTGAAAGGGTACCTGCACCACTCTGATGCAACTCTGGATCAAAGTCGCATTCAAAGCCACACCACAGTTGCATTAAAGTACTCAATCGTGCGACCTTAGAGTTGCATCAGTGGAAATGTAGCTCTATGCCCACCGGTGCGTTTCAATCACAATGATTGGACTAATCTCATTCAAAGGGTCAACTGAAATTGCTTTTTTTTTGGCAGAGAGGCACATATCCTTTTCCTCTGCCTCCATGATTCCAAATGGAGCCCTCATCATTCGCACTTACAATTTCATTTTATATATACACAATATTCAAAATCAGTCTCATCAAAATATTCACATAGACAAAAGGTAAAAAAAAGGAAAGTTCTGAGAAGTTTTTTTAGTCTGGGTATTCAGATGGGAGACAGGTAAACACAACACCAGCTCGGTCTTCCATACAAATCGCATTCACCCCAACATTAAACTTCCTCACACGGGGCACCATCTGATATGGCTACTTTTACCTACCTCACTTATATGGAGTGATTAAACCTTTGTCTATGCAAGAATTAAAAACAAATGATAACAGTGTGAAAAGGGATAACAATCTAATTTATTCAAAATTACTATTGTACAGAAAATAAACTGGTAATATTGTTATAAAGGACATTCAAGTGCTATCAGTATATCATGAAAAATTGTAGGATAGGAAAAGTTACAGAAAAGAAAAGAGACATAAGATGATACATTACCCATACAGCCCTCATGTGACCATGGTATCCAGACCATGAGGCTAAAGAGAGAGAGAAGAATGATCTGTGCTCCAATATATACACACTTGTACAACCCCACCCCTCCTCACCCCCCTTCCCTATGCTAAGGCATTGCCACATTATTTCAAGGGTGGGGGGGTTGCACATAACACTTGGCCAACTGGAGGTCTTTACATGTCATAAACCCCTCTCTGCCCAACCCTATTTAAGTAAAACAAGTTTGGTAACACTACTACTCCCAGTCAGCCTCACAACCCCCAAGTGATTCCCTCCAGGCAAGGGACAGTACATCTATAAACCAGGTGGTAAACTAACACTATAAACAGAGCTTAAACCAGAGCTGTTTTATGATGTCAGCTGTTCTCAGAATGTCCAGGTAATTTCCTGACACACTGCTTTAAGTCATATTGCATGTCCATTTATGAATGTTGATTATCATTGAAGGTAAAAATCATAGGCCTCACATTTCCACATCCCCCAAGGAAGAGGAGGCTGCAGTGATGGTGGGGAAGTGTCAGGGCTTCTGGGCTGTTGTGGGTGGGCGCAAGTTCATTGAAGAAGGGCATAAGTTCAAGAATGAACTTCAGGGGGAACTGATGTGGAAATGTGAGGCCTGTGATTTTTACCTTCAATGATTCATAAATGGACATGCAATATGACTTAAAGCAGTGTGTCAGGAAATTGCCTGGACATTCTGAGAACAGCTGACATCATAAAACAGCTCTGGTTTAAGCTCTGTTTATAGTGTCAGTTTACCACCTGGTTTATAGATGTACTGTCCCTTGTCTGGAGGGAATCACTTGGGGGTTGTGAGGCTGACTGGAAGTAGTAGTGTTACCAAACTTGTTTTACTTAAATAGGTTTGGGCAGAGAGGGGTTTATGACATGTAAAAACCTCCAGTTGACAAAGTGTTATGTGCAACCCCCCCACCCTTGAAAGAATGTGGCAATGCCTTAGCATATGGAAGGGGGGTGAAGAGGGGTGGGGTTGTACAAGTGTGGATATATTGGAACACAGATCATTCTTCTCTCTCTCTTTAGCCTCATGGTCTGGATAACATGGTCACATGAGGGCTGTGTGGGTAATGTATCATCTTATGTCTCTTTTCTTTTTTGTAACTTTTCCTATCCTACAATTTGTCCTGATATACTGATAGCACTTGAATGTCCTTTATAACAATTTTACCAGTTTCTTTTCTGTACAATGGTAAGTTTGAATAAATTAGATTGTTATCCCTTTTTGCACTGTTATCATTTGTCTTTAATTCTTGCATAGACAAAGGTTTAATCACTCCATATAAGTGAAGTAGGTAAAAGTAGCCATATCAACTGCCGTATAGATAATTTGTGCCTTTTTATTTTTCTCCTTGATGCATGAATACTGATCAAGAGTGAGTTCTGTCTCTGGAGGCCGAGACGCCTGGTTGGAGTTAGCCCGACCACAGTTAGATCCCATTAAGGGTGGCGGGCCTGGCTCTCCAGGTCTCCCGATCCTTCCATTACCTCAAAGTTATGGGCTCAGTCTCACATTAAACACCTTGATCAATGCTTAGAAGTTATTATGCACATTTTGTTTCTTTGTACAGTACACTAAGCTCAACATTTTTCTTCTTGCTCCTACTTCGTGCAGTAACGCAATGAAATATACTGTGTTAAACGCGCAGTAACACAAAGAGATATACTACATTAAACGTGCAGTAATGCACTCAAATATACTGTGTTAAACGTGCAGGAACCCACTACTATATACTGTGTTAAACGTGCAGTAACACACTGATGTATGCTGTGTCAAATGTGCAATATTACGAAAGAGAGATGTGGTGCTGCGCTAATCCAATCTAAACACTGATATTAAAATATAAAATATAAAAAACCAAGTGACAGTGTTATATTTCTCAAAATCACAATATCAGCAAATACTATAAAGTGACTGTGCTAATAGAAGCGTAAACAATATATAGCATAAAGACATGTAAATTCACATGTGACAACCAACATGTGCAAAATAGCAAAGGTGAATCTGATTAGCAGACATGACCATAATATTTTAAAACAGCTTTGTAAGTAATGTGCAGACCAAGTGCACAGCACACAGATTGAAAGTGACTAGTGCAAATAAACAAAAAATAAGTGACAGATGACTGCAATGTCCCAAGATAAAGGTGCATATATGGTAGTCCTTTATGGAGGGGTGAGGTGACTGAAACAACTGTGACACAGTGATGTTAATCCTCTTCGTGCAACACAACACACTTTTGCAAGTAGTGGCCCCTTACCTGCAGGTAATGAGGTAACAGCATGGACCAATTTTAGGCATTGCGGCCTTTTCACATGATGCAGGGGTTAAATCCTTCTAGATGGCAGGGTACAAACGAAAGACCAGTAATGGGGGCGATGACCTTTAATCCTAACGCGCTAACCTCATTCAGGAACTCCGTCCCTCCACAGTCATGAAGGGGGTCACCAATGGGAAAGAACAAAGGAAAGTCCCACCAAAGTGTAGTAAAGTTAAAGGCAATAAGCTGGTTTATTGAAAACAACGGGTACTCACATTAAAAACACATAAGCAGTTCCTAACTCTGATGAGCAGCGAGCTCGTATTCCAAATCAACAGAGAGTGCCTATCCCGTCCCTACGCGTGACGTCACGGGTCACGTGACTTCTTCAGGGGAAATAGGGAGGCACTACAGATGTCCTTAAATAGCTCTCCCATAGACATCAATGGGCGGCCATGTTTTAGAAGTCTACAGGAAATGGTATAGCGGGCATTTTCCCAGGGATACATGAGCGCCGCCATAGTGTTACAAACCACCAGGGCGGTCGGATGTACGTGGGTGCGGCCGGGGACACAATCCACAAATGCTCCACAAATGCTCGGCCAGCGAACTGTCAGCAGAGGGGGAACTAGTCCGGGCTGCCGACAGAGCTGACGTTACTGTGCAAAAATACATAGAGACATAATACTTGAGATTACAAAAATGTAAAAGCTGATTTTAAAACCACCTATATGGACATAAAAAAATTTTATTAGATAAAAATGATAAAAAAGTAATAAAAAAGTGTATAAAAGCGATTGACAGGGAGAGGCATCTATGTTGACCTAGAGAGACAGCATTACAAAGTATGTTAATAAGGTCCAGAACACATATCTCAACATCTTTCTATAGCGTATATTAATCCAGGAGGGAGGCATACAGCTAAATAGCTGTTAGCAAATCAGGTCTATACATCGAACCTAGAAGCCCATCTTATCAAACAGATATCACTTCCTCCTAATTATTAGGGGATATGTATGGGCTAATAGGTACTATTAATAGTAATAATAGTAATAGGTATAAAATAAAAAATAAAAATATAAAGAAAAAATGAACAATCAAGAATAAAAATAGTATGAGTTCTGAGGGAGGTATGGCCAAACTCACCCAGGGTAATCAGGATATAATTAATCGACATATAATATGTATGTACCATTTGGAAAAAAAGAAAAAAAAAAACAACTAAGAATACAGAGCAAGAGATTGTTAAAAATCGCTGAGGAAACAGTTCAGGTCGAATTCTATGTTCAGGCCTCTTGGCGAGAAAGTATCTAGAGTGAAGATCCATTTAGATTCCAGCTGGCTGAGGGTCCTGACCTTGTGACCCCCCTTCCAGTGTCTGATGTATGGTTCGATACCCCAGAACTTGAGGTAGGAGGGGTCCCTATTGTGGCAGAGCAAAAAATGTTTGGATACGCTATGTTTGTCGTATCCGTTTAAGATGTTTGTTACGTGCTCTTTGATTCGCACCTTAAGGGGTCTTTTCGTCCGGCCAATATATTGCAAGCCGCAGCTGCATTGTAAAGCATATACAGTCCCCTCTGTGTTACAGCAAATGAAGTTTTGGACTTCATAGGTATCACCAGTGGTCGTGGATGAGAAGTGAAACACTTTTTCATTTGGACGTTTAGTCCTTACACATGCGTAGCATCTTTTGCATGGGAAGAATCCTTTCCCAGTAAAAAACGTAAAGGTCTTCTTTGGTGGATCTACCACATTTTTTACCACTATATCTCGGATGGTTGGTGCCCTTCTGTATATAAATTTAGGATTCTTTGGTAGACTCCCATATAATTGTGTGTCCGCCAACAGAATGTGCCAATGACGTCTGATGATTTTTTCTACTTTCTTGTGTTGCACACTATAATCGAGAGTAAGCGGTACCTGATAAGCGGTACTCTACACCTGAAAAAGTAGTGAAGGTGTATACACAACAGGCCAATTCACAACTCAGGCCAGACAGTCAAAGCTCAGATTATCAGGCCCAGAGGAATGAGAATGGAGGCATGACCCCTAGATATCAGGACTATGTTGAGAGAAATACTGAATATCATCCACACACTCCATACAGAACCGATAGAAGACCCCCATACAACAATCAGACACCACAGAATGGAGGGAGAAAATCGCAATATTGGAAGAACAATAAAAAACCACCTTATAAGAACAACTGGTATAGACCCCCCTATGACCAGAGGGACCACAGATGACCACCATATGAATATAGGGACCAAAGAAGATCTGCATATGAACATAGAGATGACAGGGTACCACCCTACGAACATCATGGGCCAAGAGATAGGAGCCCTGTTCAAGATTATGGCCATGGCCAAAGAAGAGGCCCTCAGCAAAACAACTATCGGCAATATGAACTGAGCCCAGTACCCCTGTACAACTACTATGCCCCTATAACAAATAGAGAGGAAGAAGAGAGGCAAGGGAGACAATACTCCACCCAATATGGGGACCCAGACTATAAGAGACATTTTTTAGACAGGGAAAGGACAAATCACCCACCCAGAAATCCAGAGGAGTCAAGATATCTGAGAAGAAGCCCAGAAAGAAGAGAGGATGAAGAGCCAGAAAGAGAGAATAAAAGAAAAAGGGAATGAAAGGAGAAGGCATTTTTAATTTAAGCGGCCAGGCTCTGACCCAAGAAGAGATTGGGGTTCTAGATAAAGGTCTTAAATATGCTCCGACCAAGAATTTGGATAAATTTGCTACGTTCATTGGGATTCAGAAATTTGTGAGAAAATTGAATATTCAGAAATATATTGCGGGGAATCCCATAAAATACACAGTAGCTGAGGACAGCAGGATTTTACACAGCACATTGAGGAACAAGTCAGTTTTTAATCCACCGATTGCTATGGTACCGCAATAGTCCTCTTTTCTCTTTCTTGAGGGAGGCAGGACCCTATTGGAGAGGTCCCTGTTTTGATTCCTCCTTCAAATTTATATTTTGTAGTAAAGACAACAAACACATAGAGGTTTTTAAAAAGATTGTAGTGGAAGAAATCAAGGATCTGAAGATCAAAAAGAAAAAAGAACCGAAACATATTATAAGTGGTATCCGGAAACTGACTAAAAGGAAGGAGATTGCGATCCGACCCGCGGACAAGGGAGGAGGAATCGTTATCCTGTCAAAGGAACAATACCACAATTCAATGATGAATATGTTAGATGATGAGAATACGTATACGAAACTTTTGAGTAACCCTATGTTCAAATTTAGGAAGGCGCTTGAACAAGTGGTGTATTTAGGGGTAAAGAAGAATATATTAAACAAAAAAGAAGCGAGATTCCTCGTCCCTGACTCATGCCGTACACCAATTATATATTCACTACCATAAGTGCACAAGAATAGAACAGACCCACCCCCCAGACCGATAGTGAATGGGATCGACTCACTCACTTCGAGGATAGGCCAATATATAGATGCTTTTCTGCAACCAGTGGTTCAAAGTACAAAAGCATATTTGCGAGACACCAAACAAATACTACAAATTATAGATAAAATCCCGAAAGGTGGAAAGACGTGCATTATGGCCACAGCGGACGTCGCATCTCTTTACACAATTATACCCCACCATTTGGCGTGCGAGGCTGCTAAATGGGGTCTGAGGAAATATACGAAGTTGTCATGTATGCAGAGGAAATTTTTGATAAAATGCCTGGATTTCAGCCTGAAAAATAACTACTTCTGGTATAATAATACGTATTACCACCAACAGACCGGAATAGCTATGGGAACCAAATTCACCCCGAGCATAGCTGGCCTTTTCATGGCCAATGGGAGGAAGAGAATGTTTTTAATAACCAACCAGAAGAACTTTTGATTTACAAAAGATATATCGACAATATCTTCATATTATGGGAAGGCGATGACAATCAGTTGACCAGCTTTCTCGATAAATTGAATTTAAATGACAGGAATATCAAACTCTCATGGGATGTTGGCGAGAATAAAGTAACTTCCCTGGATTTAGAAATCTTACAAAAAGACTGTACATTTAGCACACTTACGCACTTTAAAAATGTCGACAGGAATAGTTACCTCCCAATGGAAAGCTGTCATCACAAAAGCTGGCTCTTCAATGTCCCAAAAGGCCAACTGATGCAACTTAGGAGAAATTGCACAAATTTAGAGGCGTTTTTTGAACAGGCAGAGAAAGTTGGAGCCAGGTTTATCTCAAAAGGCTAAGACCAACGATACATAGACAAGAAGATAATAGAAGTATCAGAGATGGATCGGAAAACACTTATTGAGGATAAAGTGATACATAAACGCTCAATGGAAGGAGTACCGCTTATTCTCGATTATAGTGTGCAACACAAGAAAGTAGAAAAAATCATCAGACGTCATTGGCACATTCTGCTGGCGGACACACAATCATATGGGAGTCTACCAAAGAATCCCAAATTTATATACAGAAGGGCACCAACCATCCGAGATATAGTGGTAAAAAATGTGGTAGATCCACCAAAGAAGACCTTCACGTTTTTTACTGGGAAAGGATTCTTCCCATGCAAAAGATGCATGTGTAAGGACTAAACGTCCAAATGAAAAAGTGTTTCACTTCTCATCCACGACCACTGTTGATACCTACGAAGTCCAAAACTTCATTTGCTGTAACACAGAGGGGGCTGTATATGCTTTACAATGCAGCTGCGGCTTTCAATATATTGGCCGGACGAAAAGACCCCTTAAGGTGCGAATCAAAGAGCACGTAACAAACATCTTAAACGGATACGACAAACATAGTGTATCCAAACATTTTTTGCTCTGCCACAATAGGGACCCCTCCCACCCCAAGTTCTGGGGTATCGAACCATACATCAGACACTGGTGGGGGGCTCACAAGGTCAGGACCCTCAGCCAGCTGGAATCTAAATGGATCTTCACTCTAGATACTTTCTCGCCAAGAGGCCTGAACATAGAATTCGACCTGAACTGTTTCCTCAGCGATTTTTAACAATCTCTTGCTCTGTATTCTTAGTTGTTTTTTTTTTTCTTTTTTTCCAAATGGTACATACATATTATATGTCGATTAATTATATCCTGATTACCCTGGGTGAGTTTGGCCATACCTCCCTCAGAACTCGCTTTTATACACTTTTTTATTACTTTTTTATCATTTTTATCTAATAAAATTTTTTTATGTCCATATAGGTGGTTGTAAAATCAGCTTTTAAATTTTTGTAATCTCAAGTATTATGTCCCTGTATTTATGTATTTTTGCACAGTAACGTCAGCTCTGTCGGCAGCCCGGACTAGTTCCCCCTCTGCTGACAGTTCGCTGGCCGAGCATTTGCGGATTGGTGGTTGGATTCCTAGTCACTGCAAATTAGCACCGTCCCCGGCCGCACCCACATACATCCGACCGCCCTGGTGGTTTGTAATACTATGGCGGCACTCATGTATCCCTGGGAAAATGGCCGCTATACCATTTCCTGTAGACTTCTAAAACATGGCCGCCCATTGATGTCTATGGGAGAGCTATTTAAGGACATCTATAGTGCCTCCCTATATGCCCTGAAGAAGTCACGTGACCCGTGACGTCACGCGTAGGGACGGGATAGGCACTCTCTGTTGATCTGGAATACGAGCTCACTGCTCGTCGGAGTTAGGAACTGCTTATGTGTTTTTAATGTGAGTACCTGTTGTTTTCAATAAACCAGCTTATTGCCTTTAACTTTACTACACTATGGTGGGACTTTCCTTTGTTCTTTCCCATTGGTGACCCCCTTCATAACTGTGGAGGGACGGAGTTCCTGAATGAGGTTAGCGCGTTAGGATTAAAGGTCATCGCCCCCATTACTGGTCTTTCGTTGGTACCCCACCATCTAGAAGGATTTAACCCCTGCATCATGTGAAAAGGCCGCAATGCCTAAAATTGGTCCATGCTGTTACCCCATTACCTGCAGGTAAGGGGCCACTACTTACAAAAGTGTGTTGTGTTGCATGAAGAGGATTAACATCACTGTGTCACACTTGTTTCAGTCACCTCACCCCTCCATAGAGGACTACCATATATGCACTTTTATCTTGGGACATTGCAGTCATCTGTCACTTATTTTTTGTTTATTTGCACTAGTCACTTTCAGTCTGTGTGCTGTGCACTTGGTCTGCACATTACTTACAAAGTTGTTTTAAAATATTATGGTCATGTCTGCTAATCAGATTCACCTTTTTTGCACATGTTGGTTGTCACATGTGAATTTACACGTCTTTATGCTATATATTGTTTACGTTTCTATTAGCACAGTCACTTTATAGTATTTGCTGATATTGTGATTTTGAGAAATATAGCACTGTCACTTGTTTTTTTATATTTTAGATTTTAATATCAGTGTTTAGATTGGATCAGCGCAGCACCACATCTCTCTTTCGTGTTGTATTTATTAATAGGGACAGGGTGTACCCTATCCGTTGCAGGCAGCTTCCCTAGTCTATATACACAGTCTGTTTTG
Source organism: Aquarana catesbeiana (assembly GCF_042186555.1). Classification (NCBI taxonomy): domain Eukaryota; kingdom Metazoa; phylum Chordata; class Amphibia; order Anura; family Ranidae; genus Aquarana; species Aquarana catesbeiana. The sequence goes on along the minus strand of NC_133326.1, from coordinate 397,250,533 downwards.
TGATTATCGCTCTCCCTCCCTCATACATGGTAGTGCAGGAATAACTTTACTTATAAATGTGCAGTATTGCAGTGATATATACTGTGTTAAATGTGCAGTAACGCACTGATAAATACTGCGTTAAATGTAAAGTAATGCACTGATATATACTGCATTAAATCTGCAGTAACCCACTCAAATATACTGTGTTAAATGTGCAGTAACGCACGCAAATATACTGCATTAAATATGCAGTAATGGACTGATATATACCGTGTTAAACGTGCAGTAATGCACAGATATATACTGCCCTAAACGTGCAGTAACGCACAAAATATACTGCATTAAACATGCAGTAACGAACTGATACATACTACATTAAACGTGCAGTAACACACTGATCTATACTGCATTAAACATGCAGTAATGTACAGATATACAGTATAGTGAGTACACCCCTCACATTTTTGTGAATATTTTATTATATATTTTCATGTGACAACACTGAAGAAATGACACTTTGCTACAATGTAAAGTAGTGAGTGTACAGCTTGTATAACAGTGTGCATTTTTTGACCCCTCAAAATTACTCAACACACAGCCATTAATGTCTAAACCACTGGCAACAAAAGTAAGTACACCTCTAAGTGAAAATGTCCAAATTGGGCCCAATTAGCAATTTTCCCTTCCCGGTGCCATGTGACTCGTTAGTGTTACAAGGTCTCAGGTGTGAATGGGGAGCAGGTGTGTTAAATTTGGTGTTATCGCTCTCACTCTCTCATACTGGTCACTGGAAGTTCAACATGGCACCTCAAGGCAGAGAACTCTATCAGGATCTGAAAAAAAGAATTGTTGCTCTACATAAAGATGGCCTAGGCCAGTGATGGTGAACCTTGGCACTCCAGATGTTTTGGAACTACATTTCCCATGATGCTCAACTATACTGCAGAGTTCATGAGCATCATGGGAAATGTAGTTCCAAAACATCTGGGGTGCCAAGGTTCGCCATCACTGGCCTAGGCTATAAGAAGATTGCCAAGACTCTAAAACTGAGCTGCAGTACGGTGGGCAAGACCATAATGTTTTTTAACAGGACAGGTTCCAGAACAGGCCTCGCTATGGTCGGCCAAAGAAGTTGAGTGCACGTGGTCAGCGTCATATCCAGAGGTTTTCTTTGGGAAATAGATGTATGAGTGCTGCCAGCATTGCTGCAGAGGTTGAAGGGGTTTGGAGTCAGCCTGTCAGTGCTCAGACAATACGCCACACACTGCATCAAATTGATCTGCATGGCTGTCGTCCCAGAAGGAAGCCTCTTCTAAAGATAATGCACAAGAAAGCACGCAAATAGTTTGCTGAAGACAAGCAGACTAAGGACATGGATTACTGGAACCATGTCCTGTAGTCTGATGAGACCAAGATAAACTTATTTGGTTCAGATGGTGCCAAGCCTGTGTGGCGGCAACCAGGTCAGGAGTACAAAGACAATTGTGTCTTGCCTCCAGTCAAGCATGGTGGTTGGCGTGTCATGGTCTGAGGCTGCATGAGTGCTGACGCTAGGGATGAGCCCGATGTTTGCGTCAAACAGAAGTTCGACTTGAACATCGGTTGTTCACTGAATAGCGAACAATATGCAGTGTTTGCGGCAAATTCGAAAGCTGCTGGAACACCGTTAAATCAATGGGACCCTAACATGAAAAATCAAAAGTGCTAGTTTTAAAAGCTTATATGCAAGTTATTGTCATAAAAAAGTATTTGGGGACCTGGGTCCTACCCCAGGGGACATGTATCAATGCAAACAATTTTTTTAAAAATGGTCGTTTTTTCGGGAGCAGTGATTTTTTTAATGCTTAAAGTGAAACAATAAAAATTAAATATTCCTTTAAATATTGTGCCTGGGGGGGTGTCTATAGTATGCCTGTAAAGAGGTGCATTTTTCCTGTGTTTCGAACAGTACCACAGCAAAATGACATTTCCAAAGGAAAAATTGTCATTTAAAACTGATCGCGGCTGTCGGGTCTCGGCAATATAGTTAAAACTCATTGAAAAAAAGAGCCCCCCAGTCCATTACCAGGCCCTTCAGGTCTGATATGGAAATAAAGGGGAACCCTGCACCAAATTAAAAAAAAAATTCCAGATTCCGTTAAGTCCCCCGTTCGCATACCCTCACAACCACCGAGCAAGGGTTGTGAGGATGAGGCCCTTGTCCCCATCAACATGGGGACAAGGTGCTTTCGGGTCAGACCCCAAAGCACCCTCCCCATGTTGAGGGTATGTGGCCGGGTACGGTTCTGGAGGGGGGGCGCTTTCTCATCCCCCCTCTTTTCCTGCGGCCTGCCAGGTTGCGTGTTCAGATAAGGGTCTGGTATGGATTTTGGGAGGGGACCCCTACGCCATTTTTTTTTAATTCTGGTGCAGGGTTCCCCTTAAAATCCGATCTGGTATGGATATTGGTGGGGACCCCTACGCCATTTTTTTTTAATTTGGCGCAAGGTTCCCCTTAATTTCCATATTAGACATGAAGGGCCTGGTATGGATTTTAGATGGACTCCCACGCATTTTTTTTTTAATCTCAGTTTGGGGTTCCCCTTAATATTCATACCAGACCCAAAGGGCCTGGTAATGGACTAGGGGGGGGGACCCATCCTAACTAAGAGCAATGAGCCATGATTGGATAGATTCATCATTACTTTTTCCAGTCATGGCTCTGACAGTGCTCTGTGCCCTGATTGGACAAAGCTTTTGTTGCTTCATCAGTCAGGATTTCCAATGCACTGTGCAGCAGTGCAGTACATTATGGTCATTTAGCGGGCTGAAGAACCAGTTGAACGCCCTGATAATTTAGGTGTTCATCAAACAGGCAAACAGCAAATGTTTGGCCCGAACTCATGCTCAGGCCAAACTGTTCGCCTAACTCTACTCAGGAGGAGTAGCAGAAAGTATTTTGGGGTGTAATTGCAAGTATGTGTGAGAAATAACTTAATATGACAATTTTGTAGAAAGAAAAAAAAAAATATTTCTTAATTTTCCAAACAATTGTGGGAAAAAAAATTTAAGTTCAAAAAGCTCACTATTCAACCTCACTGGTAATTTACTTCCCCTTACTTCCGCAATGGCTCTTTTAGGAATAAATCTGGATTTTTACACTTTAGTGTATAGAACAGTAGTAGCAAATATATTAATAGCAACAAGGTTGACTATAACAAAAGTATGGAAATCCAAGAAGCACCGAACCTATCTGATGTTGTTATGCGGTTGAATACACAAGCTCAATATGGTCAAATTTGAGAAACTATGGCAAATATGGACTAGTCACCCTAGAGCTTCTACCTCACTCAAAACCATGAGCTGCAATTCTTAAACCTTATTTCAGTATTATTCCAGGAGTAATATCAAGGTTTCACAGTTCTCTCTTTTTCTAATTTCTTGAATTGTCCATGATAATGTTGCCATTTTATTAGCTAGAGCCTGTTTACAGCTAGAATACAATGAGATTTTACTATACTGTTTATGTATGTTTTATTTGATCATTTGTATGACTATTGTCCATTACTATTGGATTTTTTTTTCCTTGTCAAAAGAAGTTTATTGAGTATACAATGTTATAAAGATACATAAAGTAAGTTTACAAGGATCTATAAAGTAAGCTCATTGTTTTACAGTAGGGTTTCTATAGGTAAATATCATGAAATTTCAAATATTAAACATTGGGTTTACGTAAACCTAAATTAAAGATATATATCATTTCCTTAGTTACTTTTGTAGGTATTTAAATGATTTATACCTACTATACATATTGTTTACAAGTAGAGTGTATATAAGTCAAATAAATTCTGATAATGAGCTTTAATCGTAAGGTGGAGAAAAGGAAAGAAAAAGAAGAAAAAGGGTTGAAAGGTAGAGGTATGGTCCACAAGGTTGTCCTGCTCGTCAGTTTATTATTCTTTTTAGTTCTCTTTGAAGCCGTAGAATGGGTGTCTCTGTAAGTCATTTAATCTGTTACCATGGCAACAGGACAGAGTCATTGAAGTTTGACAGGAACTGTTGTTTTATCCAAGGATGCCAAAGTTTTTCAAATTTTGGAATTTGATTTTGATCGATGGCTACCATCTTAGCATGGGACATTGTATTATTCATTCTGTGAATTGTTTCTGCTAGTACCAATGTAGGAGATTTCCATGCCTTGGCCACTGTTTGTTTTGCAGCCGTTATTAGTTGGATCATAAGTTTGAATTGAGAGAGTGTTAACCATTCCGGTTTTAGATTAAGTAAAGTTAAATATGGATCTGGTTGTATTATTTTTTTAAATATTTTAGATGCAATCACGAAGACTTCCTTCCAGAAGGTTTGGATTACTGGGCACGTCCACCATATGTGTAAATATGTGCCTATTTCTGGGCATCCTCGAAAACAAAGAGCTGAGGTATTAGGTGAATATTTTGCCACTCTAGCGGGTACAAGGTACCAGCGAGTTAGGACTTTATAATTTGTCTCCAGTGCTAAGATGTTGGGTGAAGATGACTTAGATGTGAGCCATATGTTAGACCAGTCCGTGTCTTCTAAAGTTCGTCCCAGGTCCTCCTCCCACCTCTGAACGTAAGAGGGTCTATTAAGATTTGCTACTCCATATAATTGATTATAAAGTGATGAAATTGTACCTTTAGCAAATGGATCTTTTGTACAGATTGATTCAAAAATGGATAATTGGGATAATGGTGTATCCCCCTTTAGGAATGGTGTATAGAAATTTTTGATTTGGAGATATCTAAATATCTCAGAGTTTGGTAGATCATATTTTTCTCTAAGCGATGGGAATGAAAGGAATGATTTAGATGCTATGAAGTCATTTAGTGTCTGAATGCCTGATGTTGTCCAAGCTTTAAAAGAATTTGGGTAGATCCATGCCGGATAAAAGGCCGGATTTCTGATAAAAGAAAGGAGAGGATTGTGTGGAGATTGTAACTGATATTTGGTTTTTAGTTTATCCCAGAGAGATAAGAAGTGTTTAGTTATGGGATTATGAATTTTAAAGCGGTCTTTAGGATCAAGCCATAATAAATTTGATATTAATAGAGGGTAATTTTCTGAAGCCTCTATAAATACCCATAATGGGATTTCCTGTTTTGCATGGTATTTGGACAGACTGGCCAAATGTGCTGCTCTGTAGTAGTTAGTAAAATTAGGGTATCCCAGGCCTCCTTTATTTTTGGGAAGATGTAGTGTGTGTATAGGTATACGTGGTTTAGAAGAGCCCCATATAAACGAAGTTGCTCTTTTTTGTACTATTCTCAAAAAATAGGAAGGAATTGGAATAGGGAGGACTCTGAATAGATAAAGCAATTTGGGTAGAATAGTCATTTTGATTGCATTAATCTTCCCTATCCAGGATAAAGGAATTGGATTTTTTTTTTAAACAGAAAGTAGAAAATATAATTTTTTTTTCAAAAATTTCATAATTTTTTCTCACATATCGCAAAAAAAAAAAAAAAAAAAGCGGTGAATAAGTGGCACCAAAAGAAAGCTCTATTTGTGTTGAAAAAAGTGATACAATTTAATTTGAGTACAATGTAGCATGAGTAATTGTCATTCAAAGTGTGAGAACACTGAAAGCTGAAAATTGGTCTGGGCAGGAAGGGGATAAAAGTGCCCAGTATTGCACTGGTTAAATAGCACCAGAAGAAAGCTCTAATTAAATGATAAAAGTTTAATTTGGGTACAGAGTTGAATGACTGTGTAATTGTCATTCAAAGTGTGCCAATACTGAAAGCTAAAAATTGGCCTGGGGCGAAAGTATCAGGTCTGGAAGTGGTTAAAGCAGTTGTGCAAACAAATAGTATAAGACACCTTATTAAACCATGTTTGTAGTCAATAAATTTTATATATATTTGTAATCAGAATCCTAATTCCACTGTGACCTTATATACAGTGTCTTGTCTGTGAAGAGAAGTAGTTACAGAGGGTGACAAGCACATTTTTAGTCAACACTGTATACAGAGAACAAAGCTTTAGGCGCTTGTCGTTTTTACTCTGTGTTGTACTGATTTAAAGCACTGCTGCAGATATGACTGTCTGCATTAGCTTTATTTAAAATTTGTTTTTGTTTCTTGTCAAATATAATAAAACACAGGTTCTAGGGAAAAAAAGTATGATGCTGCGATATAAGCACAGTAGATTTGAGTCTAATGGTTTTGTCAGGAGAATAATGCATTTGCATTAAATTTAAATTGAATAACATGCTTTGTGATCTTTGTGTAGTAGCAAAAATAGATGAAAGTGTTGTATTAGAACCGATCATTTATGAAATTTCATTTCAGAGCAATTTAATATTTCTTATTTATTTCTATTAATACTCTCGGCAGAAAATGAGAACCATAAGTCACCTATGACTTGTTCATTGTTGAGATGATCACTTATTTCTCTGTATGTTTTAAGCATAAGAAAGACTTGGGTTATGAAGCTGAATAAATTGTTCACAGTATATCAGAAGATTATAGTATTTGTGAGTCCATTTTTAACATTTTATAGTGCACTGTTTTTCACTGTTCTCTAGAGTCTACATTGGTTTACTGAACTGTGATGCTGGAAATAAAAGACATCTATACTGATAGGGCCAAAGGCAAATAGGTTGCATGATCTCAGCTAAAAGGGATAATCAGTCAGCATGGACTCTGATTCTCCCCTTCTCCCTGGCAAAGGTGACTATTTTATTCTTTCTATTATTCTTTATCCATCCAACAAAACTGTTAACATAGAGTAGCTTTCAGAATTTATTTAATAATATGTTTTTAACCACTTCAATACAGGGCACTTATACCCCCTTCCTGCCCAGACCAATTTTCAGCTTTCAGTGCTCTCGCATTTGAATGTCAATTACTCAGTCATACAACACTGTAGCCAAACACATTTTTAATTTTTTTATAAATTATTTTCACACAAATAGAGCTTTCTTTTGATAGTATCTAATCACCACTGTTTTTTTTTGTGATCTAATGGGGCATACACACAGTCGGACTTTTCGTCTACAAAAGTCTGACGGACTCCGACGGACCAAAGCCGGCTGACAATCCGATCGTGTGTGTGCTTCCCCGGACTTTCAGCAGACTTTTCCAGCCGCAAATCTGACGGACTTTAGATTTGAAACATGCTTCAAATCTTTACGTCGTAACTACGCCGGACCCAGAAATCGGCTCGTCTGTATGCTAGTCCGACGGACAAAAACCCAGGCTAGGGCAGCTATTGGCTACTGGCTATCAACTTCCTTATTTTAGTCCGGTGTACATCATCACATACGAATCCGTTGGACTTTTGTGTGATCGTATGTAGGCAAGTCCGTTTGTTAGAAAGTCTGCCGCAAGTCCGCCGCAACTCCGCCAAAAGTCCGTCGAAAGTCTGTCGGATGGGCTGTCGGACTTTTGTAGCCGAAAAGTCCGACCGTGTGTACGCGGCATTAGACCTAACATTTTGGAAAAAAAAAAAACACTTTAGTTTAGTTTCTATTATAACATTTTGCAAATAAGTCATTTTTCTTCAGAAATTTGGGCCAAAATGTATACTGCTACATATCTTTGGTAAAAATAACCCAAATCAGTGAATATTATTTAGTCTGTGTGAAAGTTTGAGTCTACAAGCTATGGTGACAATTAGGGTTGTCCCGATACCACTTTTTTAGGACCGAGTACAAGTACCGATACTTTTTTTCAAGTACTCGCCGATACCGATTACCGATACTTTTTTTTTAATGTCACGTGACAGTTTTTTTTTTTTTTTTTTTAACAGTGCTTGCTTTTTTTTGGGGGGGGGGGGGGGTGAACGTTGTATGTGTGTTATTTTTTTTTTTTTTACAATTTTTATTTTTTACAATAATATTTTTTTATTCTTTATTGTTTTTTTTTTTTTTTTTTTCTTAATCAGCCCTTTTGGGGGGCTTTGGTGAGATATCAGGGGTCTTAACAGACCTCTGATATCTCCCCCTTGAGACAGAAAAAGAGACAGAGGATAGAGATTCCCCAGTCCCTTTCTCTGCAGCCCCAGCTGCACTGACAATGAATGGAGAGAAGACAGCGGCTCCTCTCCATTCATAAGCTGACACATAGTAATCACAGGAGATTACAATGTTTCAATTATGTGAATGGACAGAGTCAGCTGACTCTGTCTATTCACAAAGGAAGGAGGAGGGGGACGGAGGAACGGAGGGGGAGAACGGAGGGAACAGATAAGGAGAGAGGAACTGAGGGGACAGCTGAGAGGGACAGATAAGGAGAGAGGAACGGAGGGGACAGCGGAGGGGGACAGAAAAGCAGAGAGGAACGGAGGGGAAGAACGGAGAGGCACAGATAAGGAGAGAGGAACAGAGGGGACAGCGGAGAGACACAGATAAGGAGAGAGGAACGGAGGGGGACAGCGGAGAGGCACAGATAAGGAGAGAGGAACGGAGGGGGACAGAAAAGGAGAGAGGAAAGGAGGGGGACAGCGGAGAGGCACAGAGGAACAGAGGGGGCATGGAGGAGGATGCAGTGACATACAGCGGTGACCGATCACCGCTGTATGTCACTAAAGCTGGTGAAAGCCGCTGGGAGAGAATCTTGTAACTCCCCCACGCGCCGATCACAGCTGACTTCTAGGTATCGGGGGAAGCATCGGGAGCATTTGCCCGAGTACAAGTACTTGGGCAAATGCTCGGTATCGGTGCCGATACCGATACTAGTATCGGTATCGGGACAACCCTAGCGCCAATCATTAAAAATGTATCACATCTGATGTACCGACAGCCTGTCTCATTTCTTGAGGCCCTGAAATATGAGGACAGTACAAACATCCCCCAAATGACCCCTTTTTGAAAAGTAGACAATCCAAGGTATTTAGTAGGAGGCATGGCAAGTTTTTTGAAGTTGTAATTCTTTCCCACAATTCTTAGGAAAATAAAGAAGTGTTTTGTTTCTTTGTTTTTTTTTTTTACACAAAATTTTCAAAATAGCAAGTTATTTCTCACTCCCGGCATATGCATACTTCCAATTACACCCCAAAACACATTCTGCTACTCCTCCTGAGTATGACAATACCATATGTGTGAGACTTATTCATGGCCTGGCCACATACAGAGGTCCAACATGTAGGGAGTAGGTATGAGGCCGATGTTCGAGTCGAACGTAAGTTCGACTTGAACATCGGGTATTCGCCTGTTTGCCGAATAGCGAACAATATGCAGTGTTCACGGCAAATTCGAAAGCCGCGGAACACCCTTTAAAAGTCTATGGGAGAAATCAAAAGTGCTAATTTTAAAGGCTTATAATGCATGGTATTGTCATAAAAAGTGTTTGAGGACCTGGGTCTTTCCCCAGGGGTCATGTATGAATGCAAAAAAATTTTTAAAAATGGCCGTTTTTTACAGGAGCAGTGATTTCAATAATGCTTAAAGTGAAACAATAAAAGTGAAATATTCCTTTAAATTTCGTACCTGAGGGTTGTCTTTAGTATGCCTGTAAAGTGGCACATTTTTCCCGTGTTTAACAGTCCCTGCACAAAATGACATTTCTAAGGGAAAAAAAGTAATTTAAAAGTACTCGCGGCTATAATGAATTGTCAGTCCCAGCAATACAGATAAAAGAAGTAATTGAAAAAAACAGCATGGGATCCCCCCAGTCCATTACCAGGATCTTTCGGTCTGGTATGAATATTAAGGGGAACTCCGAACCAAAATTAAAAAAAAAAATTGCATGGGGGTCCCCCCAAATTCCATACCAGACCCTTCAGTTCTGGTATGGATATTAAGGGGAGCCTCGTGCCAAAATTTAAAAAAATGGCGTGGGGGTCCCTCTCAAAATCCATACCAGACCCTTCAGGACTGGTATGGATTTTAAGGGGAACCCCGCGCCAAAATTAAAAAAAAAAAAGGCATGGGAGTCCCCCCAAAAATCCATACCAGACCCTTATCTGAGCACATAACCTGGCAGGCCGCAGGAAAAGAGGGGGATGAGAGAGACCCCCCCTCCTGAACCATACCAGGACACATGCCCTCAACATGTTGATGGGGACAAGGACCTCATCCACACAACCCTTGCCTGGTGGTTGTGGGGGTCTGCAGGCGGGGGGCTTATCGGAATCTGGAAGCCCCCTTTAATAAGGGGACCCCCAGATCCTGGCCTCCCCCCTGTGTGAAATGGTAACGGGGTACATCCCTACCATTTCACAAAAAAGTTGCAAAAAGATATGGCTTGGGACAAGTCCTTTATTAAAAAATAAAAAAATGAAAAATGTCCCATGAAGTCTATTCATCTTCTTCTCTCACTCCGTGGACCAAAAAGGAAAAAAAAAGCCGCGACCGACCCTCCTTCATGGGTAGCCCCGCCCCCCTCTGATGCCCCAGGAAAGCCGTAGGGAAGTCCCTGTGCATCAGAGGGGGCAGGGTCACCAGGGAACATCACAGTGTGGCCCCACCCTCAGTTATAAAAGAACTGTCACATGCGAGTACGCGTCACACGGCGGGTGCCTCTCATGGAGGCGGGTCGGTCGCAGCTTTTTTCCTTTTTTTTCTTTTTCGGTCCGCAGAGCGAAAGAAGAAGATGAAAGGACCTCGTGTGGCATTTTAATTTTTTTATTTTTTAATAAAGGACTTGTCCCAAGCCGTGTCCTGTCATTTGTACCATTTTGACACTTTCTTTGTGAAATGGTAGGGGTACATTTGTACCCCGTTACCATTTCACACGGGGGGAGGCCGGGATCGGGGGGTCCCCTTGATAAAGGGGCTTCCAGATTCCAATAAGCCCCCCACCCGCAGACCCCCACAACCACCGGGCAAGGGTTGTGGGGATGAGGCCCTTGTCCCCATCAACATGGGGACAAGGTGCTTTGGGGGGCTACCCCAAAGCACCCTCCCCATGTTGAGGGCATGTGGCCTGGTACAGTTCAGGAGGGGGGTGCTCTCTCATCCCCCCTCTTTTCCTGTGACCTGTCAGGTTGCATGCTCAGATAAGGGTCTGGTATGGATTTTTGGGGGGACCCCCACTCCATTTTTTTTTAAATTTGGCGTGGGCTTCCCCTTAATATCCATACCAGACTTGAAGGACCTGGTATGGAATTTAGGGGGACCCCCACACAATTTTTTTTTTATTTTGGTTCTGGGTTCCCCTTAATATTCATACCAGACCCAAGGGGCCTGGTAATAGACTGGGGGGATCCCATGCCTTTTTTCAATGACTTCTTTTATCTGTATTGCCGGGACCGACAATTCATTATAGCCGCAAGTACTTTTAAATGACTTTTTTGCATTGATGTCCCCTGGGGCAGGACCCAGGTCCCCAAACACTTTTTATGACAATAACTTGCATATAAGCCTTTAAATTAGCACTTTTGATTATTCATGTTTGTGTCCCATAGACTTTAATGGTGTTCGCGTGTTCGAACAAATTTTTTTCCTGTTCGCATGTTCTGTTGTGAACCGAACCGGGGGTGTTCGGCTCATGCCTAGTAGGGAGCACCATCAGATGTTTTAGGAGCATACATTACACATATAATTTCCTGATGACCTACCACAATTTTGAAGGCCCTGGAGCGCCAGGACAGTGGAATTACCCACAAAATTACCCCATTTTGGAAAGCAAACACCCCAACGTATATTCTATGAGGCATAATGAGTCTTTTGAACATGTAATTTTTTTCCCAAAAAGTTTTGGAAAATGTGGAAAGAAAATGAAAACTGATTTTTCTTTACACAAAGTTGTCAATTCATAAGCAATTTCTAACACATAGCATGTACATAGCAAAAATTACACCCCAAAATACATTCTGCTACTCCTCCTGAGTATGGTGATACCACATGTGTGAGACTTTTACACAGCCTGGCCACATAGAGAGGCCCAATATGCAGGGAGTACCGTCAGGCATTCTAGGAGCATAAATGACACATCTAATTTCCTGATGACCTATCACACTTTTGAAGGTCTTGGAGCATCAGTACAGTGGAATTAGCCACAAAATGACCCCATTTTGGAAACAAACACCCCGACATATATCATATGAGGCATGGGCTGCAGATAGGTACTCAAGTACTCTGATGGGCTGCAGATGGGTACTCTGATGGTTGGAGACAGTTACGCGGGTAATCTGATGGGCTGCAGATAGGTACTCGGGTACACTGATGCGTTGCAGATAGATACTTGGGTACTCTGGGCTGGAGACAGTTACTCAGGTACTCTGATGGTCTGCAGATAGGTACTTGGGTACTCTGGGCTGGAGATATATACTTGGGTACTCCTGGTTGGAGACAGGTACATGGGTACTCTGATGATCTGGAGACAGGTACTCGGGTACTCTGGTGGGCTGCAGATAGGTACTCAAGTACTCAGGGCTGGAGACAGGTTCTCTAGGAACTCTGATGGTCTGCAGATAAGTACTCAGGTACTCTGAGCTGGGGACAGGTACTCGGTTACTCTGATGGTCTGCAGATAGGTACTCAGGTCAGTGGTGTATTTAGGTTTTGTGCTGCTCTAGGCCTGACTAAACTCATGCTCCCCATAATTTAAATATGACCCACCCCTTCCTGGCAAGGCCACGCTCCTTTCCTTTTAAGACCTGGCCTGTCATCGTCATGGGAGGATGACAGAGGGATGCCACGGGAGAAGAACAGAGAGACACCATGGGAAGAGGACAAAGAGATGCCATGGGATGAGGACAGAAGGATGCCATGGGAAGAGGACAGAGGGACTCCATGGAAGGAGGACAGAGGGACGCCATGGGAGAAGGACACAGTGGGAAGAGGACAGAGGAACGCCTTGGGAAGAGGACAGAGGGATGTTGTGGGAAGAAGACAGAGAGATGCCATGGGTGGAGGACAGAGGGATGCCATTGGAAGAGGACAGAGGGATGCCATTGGAAGAGGAGAGAGGGATGCCGTGGGAGGAAGACAGAGGGATGCCGTGGGAGGAAGACAGAAGGATGCCGTGGGAGGAAGACAGAGGGATGCCATGGGGAGGGGACAGAGGGATGCCGCAAGGAGGGGACAGAGGGACCCCTCAGGGAGGGGACAAAGGGACGCCGTGCAATGAGGCCAGAGAGGGATGCGGCATCTTTTAATTTGGGGGGAGAGAGGAGTAAGGGGATATCTGCCTTGGAGTGCTTTGGGAGGGGAGGGGTCATGTGCTAGTGGGGGGATCATACCCCCCCCACTAGCACATATTCTAACCCCTCCCAAAGCACCCCCCAGCACATATCCCCTTACCCCTCTCCCCTCCCATCAATCCATGTGTGCATCTGTTATCTGCCCTCCCTTCCCAGTTATTGTGTCCCCCTCCACTGTACACTATAAGTACACAGACCCCAGACCAGCAGCACAGCTCTCTTACTGAAGTCATGTCCCTCCTCTGCGGCTCCTCCTCCTCCTGGTTGTGTACACTTACCAATTCACATGGGGGGGCCAGGATCTGGGGGTCCCTTGTTAAAGGGGGCTTTCAGATTCCGATAAGCCCCCGCCCGCAGACCCCCACAACCACCGGCCAAGGGTTGTGGGGATGAGGCCCTTCTCCCCATCAACATGGGGACAAGGTGCTTTTGGGGAGCTACTTCAAAGCACCCTCCCAATGTTGAGGGCATGTGGCCTGGTACGGTTCAGGAGGGGGGCCACTCTCTCGTTCCCCCCTCTTTTCCTGTGGCCTGCCAGGTTGCGTGCTCGGATAAGGGTCTGGTATGGATTTTTGGGGGGACCCCACGTCATTTTTTTTTAAATTTTAGCCGGGGTTCCCCTTAATATCCATAACAGACCTGAAGGGCCTGGTATGGAATTTAGGGGGACCCCCACGTCATTTTTTTTTTTTAATTTTGGTTCGGGGTTCCCCTGTGGGGAAATCCCATGCCGTTTTTATCAATGAAGTTTTATGTGTATTGTCGGACCACGAGTAGCTTTAAATGACTTTTTTTCCTCTGAAATGTCATTTTGCTGTCAGACTGTTCTAAACATGGAAAACATGCGCCCCTTTACAGGCATACTATAGACACCCCACAGGTATGAAATTTAAAGGAATATTACACTTTTATTGTTTCACTTTAAGCATTATTAAAATCACTGCTCCCGAAAAAAACAACGTTTTTAAAACTTCTTTTTGCATTGATACATGTCCCCTGGGGCAGGACCCAGGTCCCCAAACACTTTTTATGACAATAACTTGCATATAAGCCTTTAAAATGAGCACTTTTGATTATTCATGTTCATGTTCCATAGACTTTAACGGTTTTCGCGTGTTCGAACACATTTTTTGCCTGTTCACATGTTCTGATTAGGGATGAGCCGAACACCCCCCTGTTCAGTTCGCACCAGAACATGCGAACAGGAAAAAAGTTCGTTCGAACATGCGAACACCGTTAAAGTCTATGGGACACAAACATGAATAATCAAAAGTGCTCATTTTAAAGGCTTATATGCAAGTTATTGTCATAAAAAGTGTTTGGGGACCTGGGTCCTGCCCCGGGGGACATGGATCAATGCAAAAAAAGTTTTAAAAATGGCCATTTTTTCAGGAGCAGTGATTTTAATAATGCTTAAAATCAAACAATAAAAGTGTAATATCCCTTTAAATTTTGTAGCTGGGGGGTGTCTATAGTATGCCTGTAAAGGGGCGCATGTTTCCCGTGTTTAGAACAGTCTGACAGCAAAATGACATTTCAAAGGAAAAAAGTCATTTAAAACTACTTGCGGCTATTGCATTGCCGGTCCGACAATACACCAGGGCCGATCCCAGGAGGGTGCTCGGGGTGCAGTGCACCCGGGCACCAGAGAGGTGGGGGCGCTGAAGCACCAGAGTGCTCCCTTCCTGCCTCCTCCTCCTCCTCTTGTTTGTGTCCAGAGGCGGCTCTCTCCGCCGGTGTTCTGACTAGAAAGGCGCTGCTGTGTTTCCTGCTCAAGCCCCTCCCCCCTCCCTCCTTCGGTCAGAGAAGGAGAGCAGCCGGAGATGAGATAGGAGGTGGAGCGGCTGGTCTCTGTGTGGAGAGAGACCAGCCGTGCAGTGATGTCGCTGGGGGGGTGGGCTGACCATGCCTAACGCGTTCTCCTCCTCCTCTCTGTGTCTCTCACTCCTGCCTGCTCTGAACTGTTCTCCACCCCGTCCTCTCCTCTCCAGTTGCCGCTCAGGTGTTTTTATGTACCCTAATGGAGGGGGGGGGTCTGTCCTGGGGGGTCTGTAGTAATGGAGGGGGGAGTCTGTCCTGGGGGGTCTGTACTAATGGAGGGGGGTCTTTCCTGGGGGTTTGTACTAATGGAGGGGGGAGTCTGTACTAATGGAGGGGGGAGTCTGCCCTGGAGGGTCTGTACTAATGGAGGGGGGTCTGTCCTGGTGGGTCTGTACTAATGGAGGGGGGTCTGTACTAATGGGGGGGTCTGTCCTGGGGGGTCTGTACTAATGGAGGGGGTCTGTATTAATGGAGGGGGGGTTCTGTCCTGGGGGTCTGTACTAATGGAGGGGGGTCTGTACTAATGGAGGGGGGTCTGTCCTGGGGGTCTGTACTAATGGAGGGGGTGTCTGTACTAATAGGGGTTCTGTACTAATGGAGGGGGGTCTGTACTAATGGGGGGTCTGTATTAATGGGGGTCTGTCCTGTGGGGTCTGTACTAATGGAGGGGGGTCTGTATTAATGGAGGGGGGTTCTGTCCTGGGGGGTCTGTACTAATGGAGGGGGGTCTGTCCTGAGGGGTCTGTACTAATGGAGGGGGGTCTGTACTAATGGAGGGGGGTCTGTCCTGGGGGTCGTTACTAATGGAGGGGGGTCTGTACTAATGGAGGGAGGGGTCTGTCCTGGGGGGTCTGTACTAATGGAGGGGGGTCTGTCCTGGGGGGTTCTGTACTAATGGAGGGGGGTCTGTCCTGGGGGGTCTGTACTAATGGAGGAAGGGTTCTGTCCTGGGGGTCTGTACTAATGGAGGGGGTCTGGACTAACGGAGGGGGGTCTGTCCTGGGGGTCTGTACTAATGGAGGGGGTATCTGTACCAATGGGGGGGTCTGTACTAATGGAGGGGGGTCTGTCCAGGGGGGTCTGTACTAATGGAGGGGGGTCTGTCCTGGGGGTCTGTACTAATGTCCTGGGGGGTCTGTACTAATGGAGGGGGGTCTGTCCTGGGGGGTTCTGTACTAATGGAGGGGGGTCTGTCCTGGGGGGTCTGAACTAATGGAGGGGGGTTCTGTACTGGGGGTCTGTACTAATGGAGGGGGTCTGTACTAATGGAGGGGGATCTGTCCTGGGGTCTGTACTAATGGAGGGGGTGTCTGTACTAATGGGGGGTCTGTACTAATGGAGAGGGGTCTGTCCTGGGGGTCTGTACTAATGGAGGGGGGCTGTACTAATGGAGGGGGGATGTACTAATGCGGGGTTTGTACTAATGGGGGGTCTGTCCTGGGGAGGTCTGTACTAATGAAGGGGGGGTCTGTCCTGGGGGTCTGTACTAATGGAGGGAGGGTTTGTACTAATAGAGGGGGGTCTGTCCTTGGGGGATATGTACTAATGGAGGGGGGTCTGTCCTGGGGGTCTATACTAATGGAGGGGGGTTTGTACTAATGGGGGGTCTGTCCTGGGGGTCTGTACTAATGGAGGGGGGTCTGTACTAATGGAAGTGGGGGTCTGTACTAATGGGGGGGGTCTGTCCCAGGGGGTCTATACTAAAGGGGGTCTGTACTAATGGAGGGGGGTCTGTACTAATGTAGGCGGTCTGTCCTGGGGGTCTGTATTAATGGAGGGGGGTCTGTACTAATGGAGGGGGGTCTGTCCTGGGGGTCTGTACTAATGGAGGGGGGCTGTACTAATGTGGGGGCTGTACTAATGGGGGTCTGTCCTGGGGAGGTCTGTACTAATGGAGGGGGGTCTGTCCTGGGGGTCTGTACTAATGGAGGGAGGGTCTGTACTAATAGAGGGAGGTCTGTCCTGGGGGGTCTGTACTAATGGAGGGGGGTCTGTCCTGGGGGTCTATACTAATGGAGGGGGGTTTGTACTAATGGGGGGTCTGTCCTGGGGGGTCTGTACTAATGGGGGGGTCTGTACTAATGGAGGGGGGATCTGTCCTGGGGGGCTGTACTAATGAGGGGTCTGTCCTGGGGGGTCTGTACTAATAGAGGGGGGTTTGTCCTGGGGGGTCTGTACTAATGGAGGGGGAGGGCTGTCCTGGGGGGTCTGTACTAATGGAGGGGGTCTGTATTAATGAAGGGGGGTTTGTCCTGGGGGGGTCTGTACTAATGGGGGGGTCTGTCCTGGGGGGGTCTGTACTAATGGAGGGGGGGTCTGTCTTGGGGGGTCTGTACTAATGGAGGGGGTCTTACTAATGGAGGGTGGTTTGTCCTGGGGGGTCTGTACTAATGGAGGGGGAGGTCTGTCCTGGGGGTCCGTACTAATGTAGGGGGGTGGTTTGTACTGGGGGGTCTGTACTAATAGGGGGTCTGTCCTGGGGGGTCTGTACTAATGGAGGGTGGTTTGTCCTGGGGGGGTCTATACTGATGGAGGAGGTCTGTACTGAGGAAGGTCCGTACTGAGGGATGGGTTTATACTGAGTGTGGGTTCTGCACTGACGGAGGGGGGTCTATACTTGGTGGAGGGGGGTCTGTACTGAGGGGCAACTATAGGTGGTGGAAGGGGGGGTGACCCCAACCCTAGTGACGCCAATGCAGCTGCGGGCTCTTCTTTCCCCCCTCCCTCACCCTCTCCTCCTCGCCCGTGCTGCTGTACTAGTGAGTGGCGCTTGCCAGCACTGCTGCCCACTATGTTTCTTCCCCCCGCCTTCATATCAGCCAGGGAAGAAATAGAATAGAAAAAGGAGCAGAGAAGAGGATTTTGGGACATATAGTTGCAAGGACTGGCAGCCCCACTGTAACAAGGAAACTGCAGCCCACACAGCATGCTCAGCTGACTGGGAGAGAGAGACAGACAGGAGCCTGGGAAAGCTTTCAGGGAAGTACACCCAGGACTCCAGAGGGAGAGGACAGTGCTGAGAGAACACCATCAGAGAGAGAACCCCGCTGCCCTGCGTCACCAGAGGGAAAGCCACACAGCCTAGCGCCATCCCTGGCGGAGAAAGGAATGGAGTCATTGCAGGAATACAGATCTGGGTGCTACCCAGCGGAGTCGCCACGGGCAATTCAGCGTGAACTGACTCCTGATCAGAGGAACTGTTGCTGCATCGCTGAGTCAGGTGAGAGGGCCGATCGGCCATTATCTACTAACGTCCATAGGAACTGCAGTCTCTGACCATCTTTACTAATGGGGGGGGTCTGTACTAATGGGGGGGTCTGTATTAATGGGGGTCTGTCCTGTGGGGTCTGTGCTAATGGAGGGGGGTCTGTACTAATGGAGGGGGGTCTGTATTAATGGAGGGGGGTCTTTTGTACTATGTCTGTAGTCTCTGACCATCTCCTGTACTATGTCTGCAGTCTCTTACCATCTCCTGTACTATGTCTGCAGTCTCTGACCATCTTCTGTACTATGTCTGCAGTCTCTGACTGTCTCCTGTACTATGTCTGCAGTCTCTGATCATCTCCTGTATGATGTCTGCAGTCTCTGACCGTCTCCTGTAGTATTCCTGCAGTCTCTGACCATCTCCTGTACTATGATTGCAGTCTCTGACCGTGTCTTGTATCACGTCTGCAGTCTCTGACCGTCTCCTGTAGTATGTCTGCAGTCTCTGACCATCTCCTGTATTATGTCTGCAGTCTCTGACCATCTCCTGTACTATGTCTGCAGTCTCTGACCATCTCCTGTACTATGATTGCAGTCTCTGACCATCTCTTGTATCATAACTACAGTCTCTGACCATCTCTTGTATCATGTCTGCAGTCTCTGACCATCTCCTGTAGTATGTCTGCAATCTCTGACCATCTCCTGTCATATGTCTGCAGTCTCTGACCATCTCCTGTAGTATGTCTGCAGTCTCTGACTGTCTCCTGTAGTGTGTCTGCAGACTCTGACCATCTCCTGTATTATATCTGCAGTCTCTGACCATCTCCTGTACTATGATTGCGGTCTCTGACCATCTCTAGTGTCCTAACTACAGTCTCTGACCATCTCTTGTATCATATCTGCAGTCTCTGACCATCTCCTGTCATATGTCTGCAGTCTCTGATCATCTCCTGTAGTATGTTTGCAGTCTGTGACTGTCTCCTGTAGTATGTCTGCAGTATCTGACCATCTCCTGTATTATATCTTCAGTCTCTGACCATCTCCTGTACTATGTCTGCAGTCCCTGACCATCTCCTGTACTATGTCTGCAGTCTCTGACCATCTCCCGTACTTTGTCTGCAGTCTCTTACCATCTCCTGTCATATGTCTGCAGTCTCTGACCATCTCCTGTAGTCTGTCTGCAGTCTCTTACCATCTCCTGTATTATATCTGCAGTCTCTGACCATCTCCTGTCATATGTCTGCAGTCTCTGATCATCTCCTGTAGTATGTTTGCAGTCTCTGACTGTCTCCTGTAGTATGTCTGCAGTCTCTGACCATCTCCTGTATTATATCTTCAGTCTCTGACCATCTCCTGTACTATGTCTGCAGTCTCTGACCATCTCCCGTACTTTGTCTGCAGTCTCTGACCATCTCCTGTCATATGTCTGCAGTCTCTGACCATCTCCTGTCATATGTCTGCAGTCTCTGATCATCTCCTGTAGTATGTTTGCAGTCTCTGATCATCTCCTGTAGTATGTTTGCAGTCTCTGACTGTCTCCTGTAGTATGTCTGCAGTCTCTGACCATCTCCTGTATTATATCTTCAGTCTTTGACCATCTCCTGTCATATGTCTGCAGTCTCTGACCATCTCCTGTAGTCTGTCTGCAGTCTCTTACCATCTCCTGTATTATATCTGCAGTCTCTGACCATCTCCTGTATTATGATTGCAGTCTCTGACTGTCTCTTGTATAATAACTACAGTCTCTGACCATCTCTTGTATCATGGCTGCAGTCTTTGACCATCTCTTGTACTATGTCTGCATTCTCTGACCGTCTCTTGTATCATAACTACAGTCTCTGACCATCTCTTGTATCATGTCTGCAGTCTCTGACATCTCCTGTACTATGTCTGGGGGCTCTTTCTAACAGACTCTCTAACAGAAGCCCTCTCTGTGTGCATCAGAGAGACTCCCCTCCAGCTCTCATTAGTGTACACTCTTCCTGTATTTTCTTTATTGTTAAGAGATCATGGGAGGATCCCAGGGTAACGAAGACTTCTTAGGGGAGCATCTCTGTGTTTGAGTCGTTGCTATAGAAACATTTGTAAAGGGGAGGAGTTGGTAAGATGACCACACCCATGTGGGGGCTCCAGAAATATTTCTGTACCCAGGCTTCTGTGACCCTAGGATCAGCCCTGCAATACACATAAAAGTTAATTGATAAAAACGGCATGGGAATTCCCCATAGGGGAACCCCGAACCAAAATTTAAAAAAAAAATGACGTGGGGGTCCTCCTAAATTCCATAACAGGCCCTTCAGGTCTGGTATGGATATTAAGGGGAACCCCGGCCAAAATTTAAAAAAAAAAAAAATGACGTGGGGGTCCCCCTAAATTCCATACCAGATCCTTCAGGTCTTGTATGGATTTTAAGGGGAACCCCGTGCCAAAATAAAAAAAACGGTGTGGGGTCCCCCCAAAAATCCATACCAGACCCTTATCCGAGCATGCAACCTGGCAGGCCGCAGGAAAAGAGGGGGGACGAGAGAGTGGCCCCCCCTGAACCGTACCAGGCCACATGCCCTCAACATTGGGAGGGTGCATTGGGGTAGCCCCCCAAAACACCTTGTCCCTATGTTGATGAGGACAAGGGCCTCATCCCCACAACTCTGGCCAGTGGTTGTGGGGGTCTGTGGGTGGGGGGCTTATAGGAATCTGGAAGCCCCCTTTAACAAGGGAACCCCCAGATCCCGCCCCCCCCGTGTGAAATGGTAAGGGGATACAAAAGTACCCTACCATTTCACTAAAGAACTGTCAAAAATGTTAAAAATGACAAGAGACAGTTTTTGACAATTCCTTTATTTAAATGCTTCTTCTTTCTTCTATCTTCCTTCATCTTCTTCTTCTGGTTCTTCCTCCGGTGTTCTCGTCCAGCATCTCCTCCACGGCGTCTTCTATCTTCTTCTCCTCGGGCCGCTCCGCACCAATGGCATGGGGGGAGGCTCCCGCTCTTCTCTTCATCTTTTTCTCTTCTTCGTCTTCTTCTCTTCTTCGTCTTCTTCTCCGGGCCGCTCCGCATCCATGGTGGCATGGAGGGAGGCTCCCGCTGTGTGACGCGTCTCCTCTTCTGACGGTTCTTAAATAATGGGGGGGGCGGGGCCACCCGTTGACCCCGCCCCCCTCTAAAGCAAGGTGACTTGACGGGACTTCCCTGTGATGTCACGGGGAATGCCACAGGGAAGTCCCGTCATGTCCCGTGCGTCAGAGGGGGGCGGGGTCACCGGGTGGCCCCACCCCCCATTATTTAAGAACCATCAGAAGAGGAGATGCGTCACACAGCGGGAGCCTCCCACCATGTCAGCATGGATGCGGAGCAGCCCGGAGAAGAAGATGAAGAAGAGAAGAAGATGAAGAAGAGAAGAAGATGAAGAGAAGAGCGGGAGCCTCCCCCCATGCCATGGGTGCGGAGCGGCCCGAGGAGAAGAAGATAGAAGACACCGTGGAGGAGATGCTGGACGAGAACACCGGAGGAAGAACCAGAAAATCCAGAAGAACCAGAAGAAGAAGAAGATGAAGGAAGATAGAAGAAAGAAGAAGCATTTAAATAAAGGAATTGTCAAAAACTGTCAACTTGTCATTTTTAACATTTTTGACAGTTTTTTAGTGAAATGGTACCCCCTTACCATTTCACACAGGGGGGGGCCGGGATCTGGGGGTCCCCTTGTTAAAGGGGGCTTCCAGATTCCAAAAAGCCCCCTGCCCGCAGACCCCCACAACCACCGGCCAGGGATGTGGGGATGAGGCCCTTGTCCTCATCAACATGGGGACAAGGTGTTTTGGCGGGCTACCCCAAAGCACCCTCCCAATGTTAAGGGCATGTGGCCTGGTACGGTTCAGGAGGGGGGGCGCTCTCTCGTCCCCCCCATTTCCTGCGGCCCGCCAGGTTGCGTGCTCGGATAAGGGTCTGGTATGGATTTTTGGGGGGACCCCACGCCGTTTTTTTTTTAAATTTTGGCAAGGGGTTCCCCTTAAAATCCATACCAGACCCTTTGGGTCTGGTATGTAATTTAGGGGGACCCCCACGTCATTTTTTTTTAAATTTTAGCCGGGGTTCCCCTTAATATCCATACCAGACCTGAAGGGCCTGGTATGGAATTTAGGGGGACCCCCACGTCATTTTTTTTTTTTTTAATTTTGCTTCGGGGTTTCCCTGTGGGGAATTCCCATGCCGTTTTTATCAATGAACTTTTATGTGTATTGTCGGACCGGCAATGCAATAGCCGCGAGTAGTTTTAAATGACTTTTTTTCCTTTGAAATGTCATTTTGCTGTCAGACTGTTCTAAACATGGGAAACATGTGCCCCTTTACAGGCATACTATAGACACCCCCCAGCTATGAAATTTAAAGGGATATTACACTTTTATTGTTTGACTTTAAGCATTATTAAAATCACTGCTCCTGAAAAAACAGCCATTTTTAAAACTTTTTTTTGCATTGATCCATGTCCCCTGGGGCAGGACCCAGGTCCCCAAACACTTTTATGACAATAACTTGCATATAAGCCTTTAAAATTAGCACTTTTGATTTCTCCCATAGACTGTTAAAGGGTGTTCCGCGGCATTTGAATTTGCCGCGAACACCCCAAATTGTTCGCTGTTCGGCGAACTTGCGAACAGCCGATGTTCGAGTCGAACATGAGTTTGACTCGAACTCGAAGCTCATCCCTAGTTCTGATGCGAACTGAACGGGGGGGGGGGTGTTCAGCTCATCCCTAGTTAATACATTTTAAAATCCTTTTTAAATTTATTTATAAGAGTGTGTGTGTGTGTGTGTGTATATATATATATTTACTGTAAAGCGCACACCCTAATGCAACAGGCTGTGCACACCTATGAAGGTGTTGATCATTGCCTAGAAGCAGCAGAGGGCAAGTAAGTAGGCCCCCCCACAGTGGCGGAACACCAGGGCCCAGTCGCAAGTGTGACTGCTGCCACCCTGGTAGTTCTGCCACTGACACAGGCTAAATAATGCCCGGTATCGGACAGTTCGACAGAAACCGGCCAACATTTTGGCCCGTGTGTACACCAACCTGTCTGACAAAAGACGGCCAGAACGGCTAGCTTCTATTGAATGGGCATACTGGAAAACCAACATTCAATCAGCATACGATCAAGGCTAGCAGCCAATGCTGACTAAGGTGTTCTGGAAAGGGAGTGGGGCACAGGCCCCCTGTCAGAACACCATAACTCTGGATAGTTAGTACAGCGAGCTCCTCAGTTTCTTTTTTGTTCAGCCCGGTGGATTGAATGGAAAAAAAAAACTGATAGGGTATGCTAATTTTTAGATGACATGTTTGAGGCTGAAGTTTGCACATCTGGGAGATGAAAGGTTCTTACTGTGGACTGTATTTATAGGATTTCTACTAGATGTCTGAAGGTAAGCAATATGGATTGGTGAGCACTGGCTGCCTCCAGCATGTGATTGGACTACTAAGAGATGCAGTACACTGATTAAGTCATAACTCTTCTCTTTTATTCTGTAGGCATTTTCAAATGGATGACTGATATCATTGTGCAAAACAGTAGAGCTCTGATAGGATCAAAGTGCTGCCCCTCTTCTATTTCTAATTATTAATCCTGTTTTGCAGGGATTTCAAGAAACGATGGTCCCAGTTTCAGGTATATATGCTAATTATGTGAGAAAATACATTTAATAATATTTTAAGTAATATGTACTGTAACTGGATTGAATCAATTTATATCCGCATGGATTCTGTATTGAAGCTTTAATGTTGCTTGTGAACTGTCTGTCAGTGTTAAGTTCTATATATTCTAAGCGATAATGCCTGAACTCATTTAATTGGATATGAGTGATGCTGATACACTGCAATGTCAAAGTACTGTTTCAAGTTGGCCTGGCTAGCTCATCTAACAGCTTTTTATCACTTTGATGTTGTGGGCGTCTACTGGCTTAGTATTCTCAGAATCCTCTGTTAAATCTATTCTGAATTCATATTAAAAGGGACAGAGAGAAAAGAAGTTTGAGATGAAGCAGAAAGCTTTAAAAGAGATTTAACTAATTTAAATGCAGGACCAAATCAAGTAAACTTGTCCAAAATGCCATATAATAAATATGCACTGTATTGCATTTTAAATAAAAAATCTTTTATTGTTCTTTTATATCTTAAGAAAGAATGCTACTTATGGTGATGGTATTATTAACATTTGAAAATAATGGTTTGCTTGAAGGTAGTTTCAAGGGTGTATCTTGAAGATATGGGACCTTTTATGGTTGGACTGGATGGACTTGTGTCTTTTTTCAACCTGACTAACTAACTATGTTTTCTAGAGTAAAATAATTGCTATTGAAATGTAAAGTTCAAAACATTCTTATTTACTGCTTTTTTTTTAAACACATGTATTGCTAAAATGACATACTGTTTTGTTTTAATGCTTACATGTGCATATAATTATGTTCACAAATACTTTTTGGGTGCTTAATTGTGATATGAAAGTGTATATCAAATAAATTATTTTTCTTCATTTGCGTCTTGTGGAGTTGGATGCAATGCGTGTTATTCAATTTACCTTACTGAGAGAGAACATATAAGTAAGAATAACTTTTCCTCTTTTTGCATGGACATTTCAAACTATTTATGTAGTAACTAGGAATGAACCGAACACCCCCCCCCCCCGTTCGGTTCGCACCAGAACTTGCGAACAGACAAAAAAACGTTAAAGTCTATAGGACGTGAACGTCAAAAATCAAAAGTGCTAATTTTAAAGGCTGATATGCAAGTTATTGCCATAAAAAGTGTTTGGGGACCCGGATACTACCCCAGGGGACATGTATCAATGCAAAAAAAAGTTTTTAAAATGTCAGTTTTTTCAGGAGCAGTTATTTTAAGAATGCTTCAAGTGAAACAATAAAAAATCATTAAAAAAAAAAAACAGCGTACGAGGATGATAGACTGGAATATCCACTCAGAAGTCAAAGACTGGGTCCAGCTGGAACACTCTTTTTCCTCCCTACCCTTATATCAACTCCCTTGGTTATTATGGTGAGTATTTTGCAGCTCTCATTTGTTTTTGAAAATGAAGAAAGAAAAGAAAAATGATTTTTTTTTTCCTTTTTTCAAATTTCAAAACTTTGTGACAAAAGGCGAGGTCTGCAAAATACTCCCCATACCTCTCAGCAAATAGCTTGGGGTGTCTACTTTCCAAAATGGGGGAGGGTTGCCATTTGGGCATTCCTTGGCCTTCGAAAATTTGATAGGCAGTGAGGAATGAAATAAAAAATTTACACCCTTATAAAGCCTGAAGGCGGTGCTTGGTTTTGGGGTCCTAGGCTCCCAAAAAGTCTCACACATGTGGTATCCCCGTACTCAGGAGAAGCAAAAATGTATTTTTGGGTGTAATTTCACATATGTCCATGGCATGTTTGAGCGATATATCATTTAGTGACAACTTTGTGCAAAAAAAAAAAAAATAAATTGTCTTTTTCCCTGCAACTTGTGTCACAATATAAAATATTCCATGGACTCGACATGCCTCTCAGCAAATAGCTTGGGGTGTCTACTTTCCAAAATGGGTTCTGAACTGCCCTGGCATTTTGTGCATAACATTTAGAAGTTTATGGCACACATCACTCACTCTTCTAACCACTTGAAGACAAAGCCCTTTCTGACACTTTTTGTTTGCATGAAAAAAATTTTTTTTTGCAAGAAAATTACTTTGAACCCCCAAACATTATATATTTTTTTAAAGCAAATGCCCTACAGATTAAAATGGTGGGTGTTTCATTTTTTTTTCACACAGTATTTGCGCAGCGATTTTTCAAACGCATTTTTTGGGGAAAAAACACACTTTTTTAAATTTGAATGCACTAAACACACTATATTGCCCAAATGTTTGATGACATAAAAAAAATGATCTTATGCCGAGTACATGGATACCAAACATGACATGCTTTAAAATTGCGCACAAACGTGCAGTGGTGACAAACTACATACATTTTAAAAAGCCTTTAAAAGCCTTTACAGGTTACCACTTTAGATTTACAGAGGAGGTCTACTGCTAAAATTACTGCCTTCGATCTGACCTTCACAGTGATACCTCACATGCATGGTGCAATTGCTGTTTACATTTGACGCCAGACCGACGCTTGCGTTCGCCTTTGCATGAGAGCAGGGGGGGAGGGGTGCTTTTTTTTTTCTTTTTTTTTTTTTTTTTCTTTTTTATCTCATTTTTAAACTGTTCCTTTCATTTTTTTTATCATTTTTATCTCAGGGAATGTAAATATCTCCTATGATAGCAATAGGTAGTGACAGGTACTCTTTTTTAAATTTGGGTTTATTAGACCCTAGATCTCTCCTCTGCCCTCAAAGCATCTGACCACACCAATATCTGTGTGATAAAATGCTTTCCCAATTTCCCAATGGTGCTGTTTACATCCGGCAAAATCTAAGTCATGAAATGCTCGTAGCTTCCGGTTTCTTAGGCCATAGAGAAGATTGGAGTCATTCTGATCTCTGATCAGCTCTATGGTCAGCTGGCAGAACCACTGGCTGCATTCTCAGGTTCCCTGTTGGGACAGGAGAGCCAGAGAAAAACATGGAAGACAGTGGGAGGGGGGGCACATTCCCTCCCACTGCTTTTAAAAGCAGTTCAGAGGCTAATTAGCCAATAGGATTGCTTTTACATGAAAGCCGACTGCTGGCTGAAAAGAATGATACCAAGATGAAAACTAAACCTGCAGGCTTCATTCTGGTATAACCACTCAAAGTCCAGCAACATACCAGTACGTTGCTGGTCCTTGTTAGATATATATTGTAATCTTTTTTTTCATGCAGCCTGTGGGCTGCATGAAAAAAAGAGATTGATCGGTGGGTATGCCCACCATTAGAATACCTCCCTTCATCCACCCACTTCTAATGATGGGCATACATGCACCATTTTGTTTTTACCTGTGGTGGTGAAATCACCACCTACAGCGCTGGAGTCACGGCTTTATGTATCGTGAGAGCAAACGCTGTTGCTGTCAAGATAAATAAATCAGTGCTGCAGCTGAATGGCCTAAAAAATATAGGCCGAAGCATGGAGGCAAATCGCTCCTCCACCCTTGCTGCCCCCACGCTTTGGCATATATGCTCTTTTTTTTAACTGTGGTGGTGAAATCACCTCTGACAGCGCTGGAGTCATGGCTTTATGTATCAGGTGAGCAAATGCTGTTGCTGTCAAGATAGTAAAGTAACATTACAGTATAACAGTAAGACATACCATACCTGCAAAGCAAATACAAAAAAAAATAGTAAAAAATAAAACATTTATTAACGCAGTCTGTGCCTAAAATATATATATGCCGAAGCATGGGGGCATCCGCCCACAAAAGTTAGGAACAAATCGCTCCTCCACCCCTGCTACCCCCATGCTTCGGCATATATGCTCTTTTTTTTTAGCTATGGTGGTGAAATCACCTCCTACAGAGCTGGAGTCACGGCTTTATGTATCGTGGGAGCAAACGCTGTTGCTGTCAAGATAAATAAATCTGCGCTGCAGCTGAATGGCATACCTGAAAACAAAAAAATGGTTAACAATAAAACACAGTAAACTGTAAAGTATAAAAAAATTACATACCTGAAAAGCAAACATTATAAAACATAATAACAATAAAACATTGCAGAATAGAGTAAAAAAAGAGCAGAACAAGAGAGAGAGAATAGAGAGAGAGAGAGAGAACAATAAAACAGCAACTATTTTTTTTTTTTTTATTTTATATTTTTTTTGTGTTTTTTTTACTTTCAAAACATTCACCAATGCAAAGACCAGGATTGTCAGGACAGGAGGGACAATAATAGCGGGTCTCACGCCTATATCCACGCTTGCTGCAGACATGACATCTTCTTTGGGGGGCTCGTTGGGTAGGGGTACTCCGGAGGACATACGTAAAATGCCTCTCATGCAGCCAGCTTACTGCATTTGGAGTGGG
Organism: Aquarana catesbeiana; assembly: GCF_042186555.1. NCBI lineage: Eukaryota > Metazoa > Chordata > Amphibia > Anura > Ranidae > Aquarana > Aquarana catesbeiana. The sequence continues at coordinate 397,222,452 of NC_133326.1, read as the reverse complement.
AAGGTGAAGTGGAGCACCGTCTGGAAACAGAAAGGCTCTGACGATCTCTTCCTGGAATTTAAGGAAGGATCCAGTCCATCCTGAAGTTCTGTATAGCACATGAGCATTCAGCAAAGCCAATTGAAATAAATAAACAGACACTTTTTGTACCAGCGTCTGGCCTTACAGGCAACTAGGTACGGCGCCAACAACTGGTCGTTGAGGTCCACCCTTCCCATATTTTGGTTATATTCGTGGACACAGAGGGGTTTCTCCACAACACCAGTCGCCATAGGAATTTGGACTGTCGTGTCTGCATGAAGGGAGGTAAGAACGAAAACATTCTTATTATCCCTCCACTTCACAACGAGCAAATTATTACACTTGAAGCAGGCTCTCTCCCCCAGCCTAAGATGGGAATCTACAAGCCACTGGGGAAAGCGATTAGGTTGCACAGTGCCACATGCTTCAATCTGATGATCAAACAAGTGACTAAAAAGTGGCAATAATTGTCCACATACAAATGGTACCCCTTTCTGAATAAGGGTGACACCAAGTCCCACACAATCTTGCCAGCGCTCTCTATGTAATCTGGGCAGTTCTCCAGCACTACATGGCTATCTTTTCCCTCGTAAACCATAAAGCTACATGTATAGCCTGTGGCCCTGTCACAGAGCTTATACATCTTGACCCCGTATCTGACACCCTTGCTGGGAAGATACTGTTTGAAAGACAAGCAACCAGAAAACGTAATCAGGGACTCATTAACGCAGACAACTTGATGGGGAGTAAACAAGTCTGCGAAACGTTGGTTGAAGTGGTTTACGAGGGGGCGAATTTTGTAGAGCCGATTGTATGCAGGGTCTCCACGAGGATGACAGAGTTCATTGTTGTTTAAATGCATGAACCGCAAGATCTGCTCGTATCATGCCCTGGTCATGGAGGCAGAGAACACGGGCATATGGTAAATTGGGTCAGTGGACCAATATGACCGCAACGTACTCATTTTAACTATGCCCATGTCGAGGGATAGGCCCAGAAAGGTCTTAAATTCGGAAACCGTAATTGGTTTCCAATCTCTGGCAAGGGAGGACTGGGGATTAGCGGCGATGTATTGACCAGCATACAAATTACTTTGGTCCACAATAGATCTATAGAGATCTTCGGTGAAAAACAGCCAATAAAAATCAAGTGACGTAAAATCAACTGTTTCCACCTGAATGCCGGATTGGCCAGTGAATGGGGGAAGTACGGGTGCTGCAGAAGTGGTGATTTCCTAATTAGGATTGGCGAATGCAGCAGGAAGGGCACTATGGGCTCAACTGGCCTGTCTTTGTCTTCTTGGTGGCAGCGGGACACTACTAGTGCTTGCCACCTCACCAGCTTGAACTGCACTTATGGGACTCGCCATGTCACCATGTGTTACTGCAGTGCTGGTTTGACTACAACCAGGGTGTACTAGGCTGCTGGTGCTTGCCAGTTCACCAGAAGGATGAGCGGCACTAGTACTTCTCTGCTCCATACGAGAGCCCTGCGGTTCTTGCACCTCAACAGCAGAAGAAGATCAGGGTCTGGTACACCTGACCTTGCCAGGGACCACAACTCTGTCATCAGAGCTATCTGTCATGGAGCCGCTGTCATCTACAGGATCGTATTCTGAGCCTGAATCTGACAGATGAGTGACTTCCTCTTCACTATCTGTCATGCTCAGAAACGTGTAGGCCTCTTCACTAGTGTACCTTCGATTTGCCATTTTGGGCTCTAAATTTACTGGTACACTAGTGAGACTCACAGGTAAAAAAAATGCTCCTGACTGTTAGTGACTGATTCAAACGCTACAAAAAAAAACTGTTAGTGATCGCAGGGATCAGGCCTGACTCTGCGAACACTGCAGATATGTGTGTTACGTTTTGTAAGTGACAGTGATCGATCGATACTGCACTTAGGTGGGCTGGGCTGGGATGGGCGGAGGGGCAAAACACAGATGCTAGCAGGTATCTGGGCTGATCCCGCTAACACTGCATTTTTGGGAACCCTAAATTGCTGGGGACGCTAGTATAGATCTGATCAGATCAGATATTGATCCGTTCAGATACTATACCACTAAGGGAGGTGTATGCTGCGTGTGTGGGTGTTAGCGCTACTGGCACCGCACTAATCTGATGCTGCCTGGGGTGACGCAGACCCTAACTGAACCTAAAACCTAACTGATATCACCCGCCGGGCGATCAGGGGGGTTAAACCTTTATTGAGTAATAAACGGCGGGTATAAAAAACAAACTAACTAACCAGCGTCACCCGTAACACTTATACGGTGATCACTGGTGAAAGGGTTAACTAGGGGGCAATCAGGGGGTTAAAACCTTTATTAGGTAGTATATGGGGGTACCTGACGCTATAAACCACTGATGGTGAACCTAAATACTTACCTGGCTAACTAGCGTCACCTGTGACACTAATACGGTGATCAGAAAAAAGATTGCTTTAGTGACACTGGCGACAGGGGTTAACTGGGGGGTGATCAAGGGGTTAAACCTTTATTAGGGGGGGATTAGGGGGGTACCCTAGACCTAAAGGGGCCTACCACTAACTGCCCTACCACTTATAACAGTCACAAATGACACCAATGCAGTAATCAGTAAAAAAATAAAAACTGCTATTGGTGTCACTGTGACAGCGGGTGACAGGGGGTGCAGGGGGGTGATCGGGGGGGTTTTATGTGCCTATGTGTGCTAGTGTCAGTGTAGTGTTGGTGCAGACTCATAGTAGATGTCTTCTCTCCTCGGAAGCCCTAACGATTTGTTTATATTACAGAAGCAGAGGAAGCTACTCATTTGCCAGGAGTGATCGTGAGGAGCTGGCCATGAATCAGTGGCCTCCCCCTCAGGATGGATCGCTCCTGGAACGATGCCGACTGCCTCGGGCACTAGGGGGGAGGGGTCGCACCCCCCGCCCGTGGGAGGGGAGTAACATACCCATATGTTACTCTGCCTGCCCCTGCAATTCTGCCGCAGTATACTGTATCTGCGTGAGGCGGTCGGCAAGTGGTTAAAATCATTTCAAGGTGGTACAGGACTTCCCTGAAATTACACAAAATCTACCCCTTGGTCCTACCCAATTGTTGGCGATGGAGTGCTGCTGAAGGCTCAGTATTACACATCTGGTGGATGTACCCACAAATTCAACCATTTTGGAAGGAAGTCCACCGCCTAACCAATCAGATTAAGACATTTTCCCTAGACTTCTCCCCAAAACAATTTCTGTTACACCATTCTTCTAGTCCGCTGAAATCATATGTCGCTCCCTAGCCTTGCACATGATACATGATACTGATACTTCGACGCATACAGAAAACCACAGAGATGGAGGAGCTTGTCCACATAGCAAGAGAGGCATAATCCAAATTCAATAAAGTATGGTCCTGCTGGCATCACTTTATAACCACAGATTCATTTACGCGGGTCTCGGCCTAATTAGTGAATCAGAGCCCCTAAAAACCCCTTGGCAGAGGAGAATGGAGTCCCTATTCCTAGTCCCCTCCCCCTCTATATTTCTTTCTCTTTTTTCCAAGTCACCACCCACAGGGGGTGACCGATGCGTTAAAATATATATAGCATCACATCTATTGTTAGGTTAACAGTGCTCTATATCCACTTCAGCCCCAGAAGGATTTACCCCCTTCCTGAACAGAGCACTTTTTACAATTTGGCACTGCGTCGTTTTAACTGCTAATTGCGCGGTCATGCAATGCTGTACCCAAACAAAATTTGCGTCCTTTTCTTCCCACAAATAGAGCTTTCTTTTGATGGTATTTTATCAACTCTGCAGTTTTTATTTTTTGCGCTATAAACGGAAAAAGACCGAAAATTTTGAAAAAAAATGATATTTTTTACTTTTTGTTATAAAAAAAATCCAATAAACTAAATGTCAATAAGTGTATATTTATTGGTTTGCGCAAAAATTATAGCGTCTACAAAGACATCTAATATCCGACACATATTCCATGCTGTTCTCCAATCACAACCCTAAGTCCAATAAAGTGAGCCACACATGGGAACAAGAACTTTCCCTAGACCTAACAGAGGAGGAATGGGAAAATATATACACGTGCATACACAAAGGAACAGTTAATGTCTCAACTCAGGAAAATGGTTTTAACCACTTAAGCCCCAGACCTTTTGGCTGCCTAAAGACCAGAGGACTTTTTACAATTTGGTGCTGCGCTGCTTTAACTGATAATTGCGCGGTCATGCAATGTTGTACCCAAACAAAATTTGCATCCTTTTTTTCCCCACAAATAGAGCTTTCTTTTGATGGTATTTGTTTGCCTTTGATTTTTATTTTTTTGTCTTTGGTAAAAAAAAAATGTCAATAAGCGTCTACAAACTAGGATACATTTTCTGGAATTTACACAGCTTTTAGTTTATGACTGCCTATGTCATTTCTTGAGGTGCTAAAATGGCAGGGTGGTATATTAATTTTTTTTGTCCCAAGTGATTGAATAATGACAAAAAAAAATTACAAAAAGTTGTCACTAAATGATATATTGCTCACACAGGCCATGGGTATATGTGGAATTGCACCCCAAAATATATTCAGCTGCTTCTTCTGAGTATGGGGATACCACATGTGTGGGACTTTTTGGGAGCCTAGCCGCGTATGGGGCCCCGAAAACCAATCACGGCCTTCAGGATTTCTAAGGGCGTAAATTTTTGATTTTACTCCTCACTACCTATCACAGTTTTGAAGGCCATAAAATGCCCAGATGGCACAACCCCCCCAAATGACCGCATTTTGGAAAGTAGACACCCCAAGCTATTTGCTGAGAGGCATGATGAGTATTGGGGTGTAATTTCACATATTCTCATGGCATGTTTGAGCAATATATCATTTAGTGACAACTTTGTGCAAAAAAAAAAAAAAAAAAAATTGTCTCTTTCCCGCAACTTGTGTCACAATATAAAATATTCCATGGACTCGACATGCCTCTCAGCAAATAGCTTGGGGTGTCTACTTTCCAAAACGGGGTCATTTGAACTGTCCTGGCATTTTATGCACAACATTTAGAAGCTTATGTCACACATCACCCACTCTTCTAACCACTTGAAGACAAAGCCCTTTCTGACACTTTTTGTTTACATGAAAATTTTTTTTTTTTTGCAAGAAAATGACTTTGAACCCCCAAACATTATATATTTTTTTAAAGCAAATGTCCTACAGATTAAAATGGTGGGTGTTTCATTTTTTTTTTTCACACAGTATTTGCGCAGCGATTTTTCAAACGCATTTTTTGGGGTAAAAACACACTTTTTTTAATTTGAATGCACTAAAACACACTATATTGCCCAAATGTTTGATGAGATAAAAAAAAAGATCTTAGGACGAGTAAATGGATACCAAACATGACATGCTTTAAAATTGCGCACAAACGTGCAGTGGCAACAAAATAAATACATTTTTAAAAGCCTTTAAAAGCTTTTACAGGTTACTACTTTAGATTTACAGAGGAGGTCTACTGCTAAAATTACTGCCCACGATCTGACCTTTGTGGTGACACCTCACATGCATGGTGCAATTGCTGTTTACATTTGATGCCAGACCGACGCTTGCGTTCGCCTTAGCGCGAGAGCAGGGGAGGACAGGGGTGCTTTTTTTTTTTTTGCTTTTTTTTTTTCTTTTTTATCTTATTTTTAAACTGTTCCTTTCATTTTTTTTTAATCATTTTTATTGTTATCTCAGGGAATGTAAATGTCCCCTATGATAGCAATAGGTAGTGACAGGTACTCTTTTTTGAAAAAATTGGGGTCTATTAGACCCTAGATCTCTCCTCTGCCCTCAAAGCATCTGACCACACCAAGATCGGTGTGATAAAATGCTTTCCCAATTTCCCAATGGAGCTGTTTACATCCGGCAAAATCTAAGTCATGAAATGCTCCTAGCTTCCAGTTTCTTAGGCCATAGAGATGTTTGGAGCCACTCTGGTCTCTGATCAGCTCTATGGTCAGCTGGCTGAAAAACACAGAAGACGGTGGGGGGGGCATTCCCTCCCACTGCTTGTAAAAGCAGTCTAGAGGCTAATTAGCCACTAGGATTGCTTTTACATGAAAGCCGACTGCTTCATTCTGGTATAACCACTAAAAGACGTGAATGGCGTACCTGAAGACAAAAAAATGGTTAACAATAATGCACAGTAAACAGTAAAGTATAAAAAATTGCATACCTGAAAAGCAAACATTATAAAACATAATAACAATAAAACATTGCAGAATAGAATACAGTAAAAAAGAGCAGAACAATAGAGAGAGAATAGAGAGAGAGAGAACAATAAAACAACTATTTTTTTTTATTTTATATTTTTTTTTGTGTTTTTTTTTTTTTTACACTTTTTTTTGTAACTGTAACTTTTATAACTGTAACCGGTTCCAGGTTCGGGTCTCTCAAAATGCGATGGCATTTTGGGAGACCCTGTGAAAGTGTGTCCTAGTCTGTGCAATGCTGTACCCTACGCTAATACTCAACTAGTGAATGGTAGCGTTCAAAACATTCACCAATGCAAAGATGCAGGATTGTCAGGACAGGAGGGACAATAATAGCGGGTGTCACGCCTATATCAGCGCTTGCTGTAGACACGACATCTTTTTTGGGGGGTTCGTTGGGTAGGGGTACTCGGGAGGTCATAAAGAAAATGTCTCTCATGCAGCCGACTGCATTTGGTTGGGGATGTGAATGGGGGAAGTACGGGCGCTGCAGAAGTGGTGGGTTCCAATTAGGATTGGTGAATGCAGCAGGAAGGGCACTATGGGCACGACTGGCCTGTGTTTGTCCTCTTCTTGGTGGCAGCGGGACACTACTTGTGCTTGCCACCTCACCAGCTTGAACTGCACTTATGGGACACGCCACGTCACCAAGTGTTACTGCAGTGCTGGTTTGACTACGACCGGGGTGTACTAGGCCACTGGCACTTGCCAGTTCACCAAAACGCTACCAAAAAAACTGTTAGCGATCGCAGGGATCAGGCCTGACTCTATCAACGCTGCAGTTATGCGTTTAGTGTTTTGTAAGTGTCAGTGATCGATCAATACTGCACTTGGGTGGGCTGGGATGGGCCGGGCGGAGGGGCAAAACGCAGGTGCTAGCAGGTATCTGGGCTGATCCCGCTAACGCTGCGTTTTTGGGAACCCTAAACTGCTGGGGACGCTAGTACAGATCTGATCGGATCAGATATTGATCCGTTCAGATACTATACCACTAAGGGAGGTGGATGGTGCGTGCGTGGGTGTTAGCGCTACTGGCACTAACCTGATGCTGCCTGGGGCTGGTGCTTGCCAGTTCACCAAAACGCTACCAAAAAAACTGTTAACGATCGCAGGGATCAGGCCTGACTCTGCGAACGCTGCAGTTATGCGTTTAGTGTTTTGTAAGTGTCAGTGATCGATCGATACTGCACTTGGTTGGGCTGGGCTCGGCCAGGTGGAGGGGCAAAATGCAGGTGCTAGCAGGTATCTGGGCTGATCCCACTAACACTGCGTTTTTGGGAACCCTAAACTGCTGGGGACGCTAGTATAGATCTGATCGGATCAGATATTGATCCGTTCAGATACTATACCACTAAGGGTGGCGTATGCTGCGTGCGTGGGTGTTAGCGGTACTGGCGCTAACCTGACGCTGCCTGGGACGACGCATATCACCGCCGGGCGATCAGGGGGCTAAACCTTTATTCGGTAATAAACGGCGGGTGCCCTGACACTATAAAAAATAAACTAACTAACCAGCGTCACCCGTTACGGTTATACGGTGATCAGTGGTGAAAGGGTTAACTAGGGGGCAATCAAGGGGTTAAAACATTTATTAGGTAGTATATGGGGGTCCCTGACGCTATAAAACGCTGACGGCGAACCTAAATATTTACCTCCCTAACTAGCGTCACCAACGACACTAATACAGCGATCAGAAAAATGATTGCTTAGTGACACTGGCGACGGGGGGTGATCAAGGGGTTAAAACTTTATTAGGGGGGTTTAGGGGGGTATCCTAGACCTAAAGGGGGCTAACACTAACTGCCCTACCACACTGTCACAAACTGACACCAATGCAGTAATCAGAAAAAAAAAAAAAAAAAAAAACTGCTTGGTGTCAGTGTGACGGGGGGGGGGAGGTGATTAAGGGGTGATCGGGGGGGGGGATCAGGGGGTAAAGGGGGGTGTATTGTGTGCCAGGCATGTTCTACTGTGTGTGTGTGTGTTTTACACTCACATTGCAGTCTTCTCTCCTCGGCGCCGGAACGGAAAATGCCGAGCCGAGGAGAGATGACATCATTTCCTCTGCCTCTGTGTACTATACAGAGGCAGGGGAATGATCTAATTGGCTGGGAGCGATCGAGAGGGGGGGGCACGAATGGATGGCCTCCCCCTCACCTCTGAACACTCCTAGTCAGAAGCCGACTGCCTCGGGCACCGGGGGGGGTCCGATCGGGACCCCCGCCTGCAGCAAGCAATCACGTACCAGGTACGTGATTTTGCCTGCCCGTGCCATTCTGCCGCAGTATATCTGCGTTAGGCGGTCAGCAAGTGGATATGATCTATTGCAACAACCAGAAATGATGCTGGCACAGATTGAGGGGGGGGGATGGGTGGTGGTCTACATTCTCGACACAGTTTGTTCCCACTCGGGGTGTCTGGAAGGTTTTGAATTGTGCCTATAGATAGGAAATTCAATAGCTGCTTCTACCTGGTTATGTCAAACATACCCTTGCATCGATGTATACGCATTACCATAACAGCTCCAGCAGCCTCATTCTTTATCCATAAGATACTCAGTTACCTTTTTTTACGATACTACATTTTGTATATCTGTATTCATGGTACACCTACTTTATATTCAATAAAAATGATTTTTGAAAAAATAAAATAAATATAAATAGTGTGGGTCCCCCCCGTCCATTTTTTAATTTATTTTTTTTAATGGCGTGGGGGTCCCCCCCAAAATCCATACCAGATCCAAAGGGCTTGTTATGGACAGGGGGAACCCATGCTGTTTTTTTCTTAATTCTGTCATGGGGCTCCCCTTAACCACTTCAATACACTATATTATATATTGTACACTGCACTATACAGTATACCCTGCACTACACTGAGTGCCCTATATACACTGAACTTCTGTATATATACACTATACAGACTGCACTATATACTCTGAACTGCATTATATATACTATACGGACTGCACTACATACTCTGCTTAAAAATTGGGCCTTGGGTGTTGGTGGTGGCAGAACACGGTAACCCCTCACAGTTACTCTTGTTGGGCGCAGGAACGGTCCCTGCTGTTAAATATTATTTCAAAAATTGTAATTACATGCCCCTGTTAAACAGGGACAGAAACATTGGGTCTGAGGTGTTGGTGGTGCCAGAACACTGTAACCCCTCACAGTTACTGTTGTTGGGTGCAGGAATGGTCACTGATGTTAAATATTACTTCAGAGGCTGCTTGCCCTCTTTTAGTGGCCTTTGAGTGTCAGCCTCCCCTTGGAGGCCTTCCAGATGTGATGGGTATTTTTTTTTTAACACCACACTACACTGTATTATATACTGTGTACACCACCTGAAGTGTATTTGAAACTGTACACACTGTATTATATACTGTGTACACCGCCTGCACTGTATTAGAAACTGTACACCGCCGAATGCACTGTATATATAGGCTACGATGAATGCAGAGTATATAACTAACTAACTAACCTGCCTGCCTAATATAGCTCAATATTTCTATCTCCGTCCACTATAACACATTATATGGGCACTGTGTAAGCAGCCTTATATAGTGTGGGGCGTGGACTTAGTCCCCTGAGCCATGATTGCCTTTGGCCAATTATGGCTCTCGCTGAGGAGCGTGTTGTGATTGGCCAAAGCATGCAGGTCAGGTATGCTATGCTTTGGCCAATCATCATACAGCAATGCAATGTGGTCTTGCAATGCATTATGGGGCGCTCAAATTTGCTGCAAGCGCCCCATAAAATTCACTGTTCGAGTCGAACATACATTCGACTCAAACTCGAAGCTCATTCCTAGTAGTAACTATTGAGTGTAAAAAAATAAATGTGACATTCAGCAAATTTTCATTGTAGGTGAATCAATCACTATACTTTAAATAAAACACATGCTTCAGGAAGATACAGCTGCTGTGAATGTTTGGTAAATGTCACATTTACTACTTTATAAACGGTAACGGTACATGTTTAGGATATTTATATTATCTATAGGTAAGCCTTAATATAGAAATTATTTTTTTTTATGTCTGCACTGTGGTGGGGCGGCAGCTAACACAGATAAGTAATACACCAAACTATAAATAATCTTAAGAAAAAGTGTGTAGCGCTAAAAGTAAATGAACAGCGATGAGATAAGAATACTGTGTTACAAATGGACAGCACATTGAAATAAAGTCCAAAAAGGTGTTAAAAGTCAAAAAAGCTAACGTGCAAAAAAAAAATGCCATCTGCCATCTGTTGTGAAGAAGGCTGTTCAGCAACTCTCGCACCATCCAGATGTAGCTGTAGTAAATAAAGCTCACCAGGAGCCAGATGAAGTCTCCATAGTGTAGTATTTATTGGAATTGTAAGTTAAAAGCCAAAATAAAATGAATCATAAAAACATATGACGATGGGTGCCACTGCCAACTCGTTATCGGACAGTAGCCTGACGTCAGCACTAGTGTCTGCTCCCGGAAGCTTTTCGTCCAATAGGACATTATCAAGGGGTCCTCTGATAACGTCCTATTGGCTTTTAACTTACAATTCCAATAAATACTACACTATGGAGACTTCATCTGGCTCCCGGTGAGCTTTATTTACTACAGCTTCATCTGGATGGTATGAGTTGCTGAACAGCCTTCCACACAACAGATGGCAGATCTACACTGAGTGCGTGTTTGCTGCTGTAATGGCAGTCAGATTTTCTGGTGAGTGTCCATTTCACAGAGGTGTGGTGGATGATTCTGGAGCACTGTACTGGATCACCTCTTCATTTTTCATGTCACCACCAAATTTTTGTGCACATCTTTGCACTGAACTATTTTTTTTTCACCTATAAGTTTATTTTGCTGATCCTATCATGGGACTGTGCATGTTTGGACCTATATTTATTTATTTATTGCACTTTTTTCACTTTCAAAACTTTTTTGGACCATTTCAATGTGCTGTTCATTTATAACACAGTATTCTCAACTCATCACTGTTCATTTACTTTTGACGCTACACACTTTTTCTTAAGCCTTATTATAGGCTTACCTATAAGTAAATGTCAGCAGAGGAAGTTTACTTCTCCTTTTATCAGGAGCACAGTGTTATTTATGTCTGCTGCTTTTTTTTCATAATTTTGTATTTATTAAGAATTTTCCAAAACCAAGAAAACATAGGGTACAGTAATACAAGTACAAAGTAGAATCATACAGAAATGTAAAAAAACTCAGGGTAATAGGGGGGACAATGCAAAACAAAATCAAAAAGAATTTGACAAACAGAGGCAGACCAAATATATCAATAATACATTAGTAGTGAAAGTGAATGTATGCTCTAAAACATGAAAGAGTGGGAACAATTTAAAATGATACAATTAGTGTGAGGTATCATAGAAGGGTTGGGGTGAGGTGTGGAGGAATGTATGATGGGATAGCCCCAGGAGGTGAGGGTGGGGGGGGGCAAATAAAGCATCAGGGAGCAGACGGATCAGACCCATATTCTGATAGATCCCAGGGTTCCCAAATTTTATTAAATTGCTATACGGTGTCGTTAGCAGAGGCGGTGAGGTATTCCATTCTGCGAATTTCAGCTATAGTGTTCAAAAGTAGGGATGAGGTGGGTGGGTCTCCTGATAGTCAACAAATAGGGATAGCTCTCTGTGTGGCTAGTAAAATGTTAGAGACTAATTGTTTAGCCGATTTTGTTAGACCTGGGAAGGGGAGGCCTAATAGATTATGTAAAGTAAAAACTATGGAAAATTACTGCGCTATCCCAAAAGTGCAACAAATAAGTAAAGAAAAACAGCTGCAACTAAAAAAGTGAGACACAACCATTTGGAAAACAATAAAACAGAAAAATAGCTGCGCTGCAAAAAAAAAAAATATGTATATATGTAAAAGTGATCACCTTATTGAATATATCATCCAAATGTGATAAGTTCACCGTGAGATAACATCAAAAGTCCTCTTGGTTCCAATGAATTATCAGTGGAACTAATGAACATAAATAGTCCAATCACAAAGTGCATACAGTGAAAAGTTCATATGAATAAAATGATTCTATTGCTGAGGAAAAGATGACCATCATCCAAGAGTGTATGTGACATGCAACATGATCTTCCGGGAAATAGTGAAGACAGAAAGTTTCCTTCACCTGTAAATACACTGTCCCTTACCGATTCCTTTGATCTCTTATCAGGAGATCATACGGGCGGATGGCTGTCTACCCCAGCCTCAGGTGTAAACTGTAAAGCGGGTCCCACAAGAGCCTCCCGTCAGGAATCTTTTAAATATTAGATGGGTGCTCGTTCCCCATGGAAATATAAACAAAAAGAGCTCCCATAGTGTAACATGTTTTAAAATGGTATTAAAGGAAAACTGAAATACACTTACAATGTTGAAGTGAAAACTCATATAGAGACAAACGCCGGCCGGCTACACACTGCTGCCCGTTGCTTCCGGGATCAGCGAGATCCGTGGTGACGTCAGCATGCCGCTCCTCCCTACGCCGTTTCGTCACAACTAACGTCTTCCAGAGGCGCAGGCGGTGTGCTGACTCACCACCTTTAAACACCATGTCATTTCTACGGAACGCCCCCTTCTGAGCTCAGGGTATTCCGCGGCTGTTATCGCCATTTTGAAAGAGGGCAAATGCCCTTCGCCCCGATGGTTCTGAGTTCAGGGTGTCCCGCGGCTGTAATCGCCATATTATAAGAGGGAAAAGCGCCCTTCCCTAACGTAGCTAGGTAGGTTACAGTGATATACCAATGAAGATATCTTCAATACTCATTAGACCTCACGGACAGCAACCTCAGAACCTTATTAAAAACAGATTAATAGCACACAACCTTCCTCATTATTCCATAAATGGATGATAAAGGTTGATAATCTAAAAATAAAGCGTGAAGCCTACATTAACAATGCTACTCAAAATCATCATAGCGATCGCGAACCAAAAAGGCTAGAAATATCACAATTACCAGTGCAATCAGAATACATACACTGAAAAAAAGGGCACTACTTAATTAATAAAGGATCTTGACTAATTACCATCAATATCCCATTCACATACCTCAGATGCCAGATTTTGATAAAAATAAAAATAAAGAAGGTAAGATGATTCATCCTCCCCCAAAAAATCGCGCCACAATATAAAGTCACAAACAATTGTCAAGATATGTGCCTAAGTCATACCCACTATACATACTATCTAAAATACCCCTATGGGAGTTACCTTAGTAAGTGATAAACGATAAATAATATTAGTCGTATCAATTGAAAAAGAGATAAATTAAATTGAATTGAAAAAAAAATTGGAAAAAAAAAAAATATCATCCCTATGGACAGGATTCAAGTATATATACTATAAATAATTCTCATATGGGGGAATAAAAGGATAAACCTCAACACTCCTCTTCCCTTAGGTGATTTCCCCCTCAAAGGCCTTCTGTAGGCCTCATATTATTTGTGACTCTCCAAAAAAAATGTATATAATAGTGGTCGACCATGAGCTCAGAATGGGGCCAAAATATGATATCTTAACTGTTGTCAATAAAAGCATTTACATCCGTATCAATGTTAAGACCATAGGGAGTATAGCTTCGGACCTGATGGATCCATGCCATTTCGAGTCTAGATAGTTCTCTAACCAGTGAACTGCCCCTCCAATGCGTACTGTACCTATCTATGCCCAAAAAGAGGGTGTTTGCAGGATTGCGATTATGATATAAAGCATAATGCTTGGACACAGAATGGAATCGAAAGCCATTTCTGATATTGGTAATGTGTTCTCCCAGGCGGACTTGCATAGGTCTTTTGGTCCTGCCTATATATTGCAGCCCACATGGGCATTGCAGTAAGTACACAACGCCCTTTGTACTGCATGTAACAAAGGGCTCTATCTTATGTTCCCTTGATGTACGGTGTGAAATGAAAGATTCAGTTTTTCTTTGTTTACATTTGTTGAGTGAGCAGATCTGACACCTGCGGCACTGATGGTAACCCGAAAGATTCTGGAAAAACGACACCTTTTTAATAGATTATGTAGTGGGTCCAATGGCATGGAGACATTGAAGAGGACTTGAAGGATGGACATCATGTTTACCCAAAAAGGTTGTATCTGTGGGCATTGCCAGAAGATATGGAAATGTGAGCCACTGGAGGTTCCACAGCACCAACAAAGTGAGGATGTGGAAGGGTCATGGCGGTATAACATCCTATACCAGAACATCAGGATTCTATATCAGAACATTAGGATCTTGACAGCAGTCTCTCTCTGCACCACACATCTGGATGACTTAGAAGTGGGTGCCCAAATCTTTTCCCAAAGGGGAGAGGGATCCGCCCTTGTAAGATATGGGACCATTTCTGCTCATAGGAATGGAAAACATCCATAAGGGGGGTAGCCTCATGTAATAATTTGTAAATGGTGGAGATTAGATGGAGTTGATAAGGTTCCTGGGCGCAGGCAAGCTCAAATTGATTAGGTCTATCTAAGGTAAGGGATGGGGCTAAAGATAACAAAAATGTTTAATTTGGAGGTGGGAGTAGTGTAATTGTTTAGGTGTATGGTATTACCCCGCAAATCATCAAAGGAAAGAAGCTTGAGGGAGGTAGGATTGAAAAAGTTAGAAATGGGTGGCTTGAACCCATGGGGCCATGCATCCATCAGAAGTACTATCAGGGACCAGGGGATTAAAGAGAACATTGGAGAGGGGTGGGCATGGTGAAGAGAGAGAGAGAGTACTTCTTGTAATACACCAAACTTGCAACATAAACAACATAGGTGCTAAACACATGTGCTTCAAAACTCTATCAGTATGAAGGGATGGAGACCATACCAGGGAACATGGGTGTACATGGCAAAGAGAGCCCATTTCAATTTCCATCCACCTGTTGGGAGCATGTTGACTTGATCAAGACACAACGGGGTTGATTTACTAAAGGCCAATAGACTGTGCACCTTGGAAAGTGCAATTGCACTCTGCAAGTGCAGTTGCTCCAGAGCTTAGTAAATGAGGTAAAGCTTCACTTTGCAAAGAATACCCAATCACATGCAAGGAAAGTAAAAAAAACAGCATTTTTGCTTGCACATGATTGGTTGATGAAAGTCAGCAGAGCTTCTGCTCATTTACTAAACTCTGGAACAACTGCTCTTGCCTTGTGCAACTGCACTTTTCAAAGTGCACAGTCTTTTTGCCTTTAGTAAATCAACCTCAATGTTGAATAAATGTGAAGCATAATAATACTTTATAATGTCGGGAGCCCCTAGACAGCCTCAGGTGCGAGGAGAAAATACCACAGATCTAGCAATACGGTGAGCTTTGCTATGGCAAATAAAGTTTAGTAACCAGCTTTATAATGATTTGAGCTGAGATAGAGATGTGGGGACTGGTAAGGTTTGAAAGAGATATAGTAATTTAAGTAAAATGGACACTTTCAGTACGTTTATCCTACCCAACCATGAAATAGGGTGAACATCCCATTGTTTCAGCATAGTTTGGGTGTCTTTGAAAAGAGAGGGATAGTTAGCGGCATATAGGGCAGAATGTGTAGACCTCAGAATCACACCTAAGTATTTAAGGGATTGAGAACACCATCTATAAGGGTATTTGCGCTGTAGAGTAGATAAAAGGTCAGGGGGGAGGAGGATGGGGAGAGCCTCAGTCTTGGAGGTGTTAACTTTATATCCTGAAAGGGAACCAAAAAGGGAGAGTAGATTATGTAATGAAGGGAGCGATATGAGAGGATTAATTAAGGTCAGAAGAATGTCGTCGGCAAAGAGTGAAAGTTTGCAGTCCAGTATATACACTCCATTTATCCTCCTGCACATCACTTCCTCTCTAATCTCCAGGTCTTTCTCCTCCAGCACATTGCTTCCTCTCTAATCTTCAGGTACAGCTAGCACAAAGTGATTAGGCCTAACACTGACTCAGCCAGGCCTTTAGCAATTTCCCTTGCCAGGCAGGGACCTTGGGCCCAAATAGTGTAGCAAAATAGAGGGTCTCTGGTACTAGCTGTTCTACACGTGGCTACTGAGCGCAGTAACCCATCATCAGGCCCTGCCAGCCCTCCTGGCTGCAGCTGCCTCTTTCCACTGCCCCATTTACCACTGTCCACTCTTTTGGTTCTGCACCCATGTCAGATTGCAAAGTCTTCAGAGCTTCTAAAAGGGGCCTTTAAATCCATAATGGGATAGAGTGGCAAACATGTAAGGCCATGAAAGTCTATCAAAGGCTTTTTGTGCGCCGAGGCTTAGTATAAGGGCTGGGCAACGGAATTTATTCAGCAAGTCAATGGGGTCTATGGTGCGTCTAGTGCTATCTCCAGCTTGTCTGGCTGGAACAAATCTGACCTGGTCCCTATCAATCATTTGGGGAGTAATTGGATGAGTCGGTTGTCCAAAATGTTTGTAAAAATCTTAAAGTCAGAATTTAAGAGTGCAATAGGTCTATAATTATCTGGAAGGGAGTGGCCCTTGCCAGGTTTGGGGATAACTGTGATAGAAGACTGCAGAAATTGGGATTTAGGAATTGGACCCTGAAGGAGAGAATTATATAAGGCTATCATATGCGGAGCTAGGATGTGGGAAAAGCTTTTATAATAATAATAGGGAAGTCCATCTGGGCCAGGAGATTATGGGCTGGTCAATGTTTAATGACATGTATTAATTCTTCAGGAGCCATAGATTAGAGGCTGCTATCTGCATGAATCACTTCTGACAAGTTTTCCTGACGTCAAGAGAAAAATGGTGACAGGGGAGGGACCCTAAGCAGATTGACAGGCTCAGCACTGTTCCTGTGCGCTGTGTGAAAGGGGGGTGTGTCTCTTCTCCCCAATCTGCTCTCAGCGCTCTCCTCACTGAGTTCTGCAGAGTGTAATTTCAGCTCTCCGGACCCTTTTTTCTGACAGTTCAGATAAGCTTTATAAATTATTGACTTTGAACAAAAGTAGAGAAGAGACTACAGCAGATAAACAGATACAACATATGCAGGATAATTAGTTTCATCTCTGTGTATCACCCAAGGCCAGTCAATTTACTGGGTATATGTAAGGGTTTACAATCACTTTACCAGACTAATGTAACTTAAGCAGGGATAAGCTTTGGGTTTGGGTATAAAATCATGATGTCAGTCAGCATATCTGGCCAATTTGTTGACATTTAAAAGCTGGCTAGAGAAGGTGAGTCAAGTGGGAGACGATTGTTGGCACAGGTCTTTACACTCGTGTTTTTCGTTCTTTAGGGCATTGTTCATGATGGATCTGCATCACTGGTTGCTGTGATTCACACTGAATAGCATCATGAGACTTTGTTTCAATAAATACAGAAACAAACTAAATATACTAAATATATCACCAATGTGTGTGTTTTATTTACTAAATACATTTTTTTGTGAATGAGTAACAATGGGCACCTGGGCCAGGGATGTGGGGATGAGGCTCTTGCCCCTATCAAAATTAGGGAAAGGTGCCTTGTAGATACCTCCCTTGCCAGGTACCTTCCCTGTGTTGAGACTATTTAGCCTGGAAAGGTTTAGGAAGGAAGTACATGCTTGCTAACACTCCTTTTCCTGGTCAGGAAGGCTGCATGCCTGGATAAGGGCATTGTATGAATTTTGGGCAACCACTTTTTTTTTTGTTATCTTCTTTGCATGGTGTCCTCCTTTTATTCAGGATAAGGGTCTGGTATGGATTTTTGGGGAACCCACACCATTTTTTTCTTCTGCAGGAAATGTAGTCTGGCATGTTTCAGGAGGGGGGGGTGCATGTAGGTTTAGGCGGATGACACTTCTTTCATGTTCCTCTCCCCGTTAGGGAACCAAGTATGGATCACATAGGAGGCCTACCCCGTGATGGGTTATTCTGAGCTACGCTAGGCACCTTGGATAGGATCACTGCCTTACACATGATGTACCTTTACTAGTGCCATGCTCACCAATGCCTTGAGAAAAAGTGAAGGTCGTTTTTAGGCACCTCTAACTCAAAGATGGCTGTACACCATGTACACTTGAACAGATGACTGAACTCTAGTTACACTCTCCTCATGTTAATATCCACCTCTAATGTCACTTGATGCATTTAGGAGGGACACGCTGAGCTGATGCCCAATCCACCTGTCCAATGTACCTCCATGCGCACACACACTTAACTCTTGCTCTTCCTTACCTGTACACAGACTGAGGACCTCTGTGGTGCTGATCTGCTCCTGTTGCTATGAGAGATGGACCACTCATGAAGAGAGTGCCAACAACCCCCTCACTACAAGAGGCTATCTCACCTTCCACAGGCACACGCTTATGACAGGCTGTTTGTGAAACCTTTCTTACCCTTAGTAACCATTTGCTGTTTTATGTACCGTATTAACTCTTGTGCTGCTATCCTCATACCCTAATATGTTTCAACTGACCCAAGCAGTAGAAAATGTTTTACCAATAAATTCAAGCAAAGACAAAGTTTCAAAAGTTTTACTGGAAACTCTCAGCATAACAGTTCCAAAATAAAGCACAGTCTTTTTCTAACTGCCCTAATCCCTAAATCAACCTTGTGGCTGCCCCAGTGTGCTCAGGTGAAGTCCATAGTGGCAAATCTCCAGAAGTGGTGGTGGTGTCTTAAAGGCAGACTACAGGTCTCAGCAGTCCTCCCTACATTGTGGATGGCTTCCAGATGTGGCGAGAAGCTGAACACATGCACAAGGCTCTTTCTCTCACATACATCTTGCTGGCTGGGTGGATTATATCGTCAGCTGTCAGTCTCTCCTCCCCATGCGGCTGGGACTCGTGTGGGCAGAGCCTCCCTCCTGAATTTATGAGCATAAGGGAGGGGGAGCAACAGAGCCCAACAGAAATCCCACCAACTGCATTAACTCATTCCTTCCTGACTTGAGCAGCAGCTGTCTCACTAACCAGCATTTCAACTGGCTTACATGCACAACAAACAATACCAGGTATGCTGACATACTAGGCCTTTTGCCTTTCACACTGGGAGGATAACTTTCCCAGCCCCCTTCCCTGGAAATGCACCTTGCCCCAATATTGATCGGGACAAAAGTCTCATCCCCACATCCCAGATCTCCAGTAAATATGGGGGAGGGGGGCCACTGTAACGCCCTGTACACGCGATAGGATTTTCCGACAACAAAATCCATGTTTTTTTTCCGACGGATGTTGGCTCAAACTTGTCTTGCATACATATGGTCACACAAATCTTGTTGGAAATTCCAAGCGTCAAGAACGCAGTGACGTACAACACATGCGACGAGCCGGGAAAAATTAAGTTCAATAGACAGTGTGGCTCTTCTGCTTGATTCCGAGCATGCGTGGAACTTTGTGCATCGGAATTGGGTACACACGATCGGAATTTACGACAACAGATTTTGTTGTCGGAAAATTTGAGACCCAGATCTCAAATTTTGTGTGACGGAAATTCCGTTGGAAAATGTCTGATGGAGCCTACACACGGTCGGAATTTCCGACAACAAGCTCCCATCGAACATTTTCCATCGGAAAATCCGACCGTGTGTACGGGGCATTTGGTCTCTTTAAGATAAGGGGGTCTCCCAAATATCTGACCCCCTCTGTCATCAGGAGTCAGCTTTGGAGACTAGTAGCTATAGCAGTAGAGAAGTTCACACCAATCAGCAGGTTAAGTGCATGAACACACTAGCAGATGACATGGGCTCACTCAAGATGCAGGGTCTAAGCAGTAACCTGTCTTCACTAGAGTTCCTAATGGTGTAAATGGGTTTCGCTATGAGCTAGTGCCAAGTCGTGGTCCTCAGGATCCCTATACCAGGGGTGAGAAAGCCATGGTCTGGTAACAGATGCAGCAGGTAAGGATCAAGCATAGTCAGTAAACATGGCAAAGATAAGGATGGCTGCAGGTACACGAGGAGCAAGATAGCAGCTGTAAAGGGGATAATAATCTGGCAAACATGAAGTGTAGAGACATGGCTTAAACCAGGAAGTTCATGGAAGGAACAAAAAATTCAAGGTTCACCAGAAAGAAGACACAAGACAAGATTGTCCAAGGTAGCAGGGGGCTCTCCTGCATCCCAGGTGGCACAGCAAGAAGAGCTACAGCCAGACACTGCAGAGGTCCCTGGTTCAGATCTGGACCCTGATACCCTCCCTACATGAATTAGAACAGGATGCACAGTAAAAGAAACACACACTATTGAAAAAGTAACACAAAAAAGTGTAGTGCTACCTCAGTTTTTCCAGTGTGTGAACAGTGGTCGAAAACTCCTGATTATATATGGGTATTGGTTGAACTAGATGGACAACCAGACCAACTATGTAATTACTGTATAAGTAACTCTTAATATTAAATAATGGTGGAAACCTCCATTATAGAATATCAGATTATCACTAGAAATGGGCCTAACACCCCCTGGAGGACAACGTGCTTTGGGGTAGGGGGCTGCAACATTCAGATGGTAAGGTCAGAATTTGGCATAAACAACATGAAAGCATTGATTCATCCTGCCTTGTATCAATAGTTCAGGATGGTGGTGGTGTAATAGTGTGGGGGATATTTTCTTGGCACACTTTGGGCCCCTTAGTACCAACTGAGCATTGTTTAAGTGCCACAGCCTACCTGGGTATTGTTGCTGACAGTGTCCATCCCTTCATGACTACAGCCATCTTCTGAAGGCTACTTCCAGCATGATGTCACAAAGTTCAAATCATCTCAAACTGGTTTCTTGAACATGGCAATGAGTCCACTGTACTCCAATGGCCTCCACAGTCACCGGATCGCAATCAGATAGCGCACTTTTGGGATGTGGTGGAACAGGAGATCTGCATCAGGGATGCGCAGCTGACAAATCTGCAGCAACTGTGTGATGCTATCATGTCAATGTGGACCAAAATCTCTGAGGAATGTTTCCAACACCTTGTTGAATCTGTGCCACAAAAGAATTAGGGCAGTTCTGAAGACAAAAGGGGGCCCAACCTGGTACTAGCAAAGTGTACCTAATAAAGCGCCCGGTTAGTATATACAGTGGGCATAGAAAACAATCACCCCCTTTAAAAAAAAATCACATTTTGTTGCTTTGCAGCCTGAAATGAAGACAGACACAGTTTTTTTTTTTTATCCAGCTGTATTTACTAGTACAACCTATAACATCCAAGTGAAAGATATAACACCAACATGTCAGAAAAAAAAAATCTGAGCTGAGCTGGAAAAAAGTTCACCCTCTTATGTCAGTATTTTGTTGGACCATATTTTGCTTTGATTACAGCCTTTAGTCTGTTGGGATATGTCTCTACTAACTTTGCACATCTAGACTTTGCAATAGTTGCCCACTCTTCTCTGCAGAACTGCTCAAGTTCAGTTAAACCTGATGGTGACCATTTGTGGACTGCAGTCTTCAAGTTATTCCATAGATTTTTAATGGGGTTTAAGTCTAGGTTCTGACTAAGCCATGCATGGACATTCACCTTTTTCTCCTTCAGCCTGGGTTCACACTAGCGCGATCTCAGAGATCGCATGTGATTCGCACCCGCACTGCAGGTGCCGATCACATGCGATCTCTGAGCAATGCGAGTTCAGCCATACCGTTGTATGGCTGAACTTGCATTGGATTCACACAGAAAATAGTGCAGGGACTTGTTTTTCCCCGCACTAGAATCGGATCACATGGATGTTCTCACTTATGCGATCCGCTCCCTGTACGAGTTCGCACTGCGATCTGTGAACTACACTGGGTTAACTTTGTTAACGACACCCGCAGCGGTTTGCAGAAGGCAGTGTGAACTGCCTGTGGGAGAGGAGCGATGCGGGAACCAGCGCTGGAATCACACTGGTTCCTGCATCGCACATTTGTGAACCCAGGGTCAACCACTGTGTGGTCATTTTTGCTGTGTGCTTTGGGTCATTGTCATGTTAGTAGGTAAAACTTCTTCCCATTGACAACTTTCTGAGGGCAGCAGATTTTCCTCAATAATTTGATGGTATTTTTCCCCATCCATTTTTCTTCCATCCTGACAAGTGCTCCAGTACCTGCTGCAGAGAAACACCTGCATTACAGGATATTACCACCTCCATGCTTTATTGTAGGAATGGTGTTATTTGGATGGTGAGCCATATTGGATTTCCGCCAGACATATAGTTTGGTGTTGAGGCCAAATAGTCAAATTCTAGTCTCATCTGACCACCATTGCACCTGAATAAAATTAAATTATCAGTGGAGATCAGATCCAGACACCCAAAGCCCCCCCCCCCCCCCCCCCCAGCTGTTGAATAGCAACAGATTACTTGTAATAGTGATATGCTGAATGCAATCAGCAAGCAATAGATCATTATAGCATTCATCTACTGCTTCAGGGAAAGGAGGGACAAAGCTGAATCATCTCAGTCCTGATCTCCATATTTGGAGGAAGTGAAGTGACTTCACTCAGAGCATCACATTCTTCCCAATTTAAACACAATGTGGAAGCACTGTGTCCACAACGGACTGGTACAAGCACTTTTAGCCCGGGTTCACACCTATGCGAATTAGATGTGCGTTTCACCGTATCTAATTCGCATAGTAGGAGAATGTGACTGGCTCCCTATGGAGCCGGTTCACATATCTCCGGGGCGGCTGCAGAGCGCACTGCACAAAAACGCTGTGCGTCTTTGGCTCCATTTCAGGGCCAAATTCAGGCATAGAATCGGCCCTGATTCATCCCTGAAATGGGGAACAGGGACGCACAGCGCTCCTGTGCGATCCGCAGCCCGGTATAGTGTGAACCCGGGCTTATGAAGAGCTTTGTAGCATGATCAGAAACTCAGGAGCTGAAACAATCACAGACACCTGATGGTTGCAGTGCTAAAGTGCTGACTCATCCTTGTTTTCTAGCATGATAAACCACCATTTCAGGCTGGGTTCACACCTCCAATAAATGCAGCTCGCAGCAGTGGTCCGTGGAATCCCTGTTCTCCATTTCAGGGACGTTTCAGGGACGTTTCAGGGACGTTTCAGGGACGTTTCAGGGACGTTTCAGGGACGAATCAGGGCCAAATTTTTGCCTGAATTCGACCCTGAGCCAAAGATGCAATGGAGATATGTGAACCGGCTCCATAGAGAGCCGGTTACAATCTCCTGTCATGCGAATTGGATGCGAGAAAAAGCTGCATCCAATTTGCATAGGTGTGAACCCAGCCTCAAGCAATGCATCACACATTTCAATGCTCTATATTAATAATATATTAATATCATAACAATTCAATGAAACAATGAGGGCTGTAAAAAAACATTTCTTAAAGTGTTAAAAAAGTTTTACAGTGCACCATGCAAAACAGTGAAAAATAAATAAAATAATGTTTGCACAGCAACAGTTAATCAGTTAATAAAGTTTAAATAATCAATATATAAAAATCCCAAATAAAAATGTCTCAAACCTAACCCTTTTTTTATGTTGGTGAACCTTCTTCCTGTGATAACACCCCCCCCCCCCCGTACTTCTCTGGTCTCTACCCTCTGTGTCCCACCTTTAAAAGATGGACCTTCTATGAGGATGAGGAAAAGGTAATGAAAGGATTTCTCCCTCTCAGGGGTTAAGTAGTAGCAATGGCAGGGATCCAATTCATTATACCAGTCTGATACTGGTTGGCTATTGTACTAGATAATAACTGAATCATTTTAACAACTGTACTTTTTATGAATAAATGGGCAGTATACAGTAGATAAAACCCAAATAAAGGGTTTTATATATAAATATTTTTTTCATTACATTAAAAAGAAAAATGAAACCAGGAGGCTTCCCTTGCTGTCTTATGAAAATTCTATTTGCTTGACGGTTTTGCTGATCTAATGCCTTCATTTTTTTCAGACTCACTGATCTGGAACAGGCATGCATATCAAAAGGTTTAACAATTATGCTTTATACGTCTTCCTGGGCAGTGGCTCCAAATGTGGTATAGCTAGAGAATCAGCATTACAGCTACATTTTTATAAATGGGGTCAGCAATGGCATCCTCCAGGTTTCTCATAGCATATGTTTCCTTTAAACTGTCAAATAATCTTGGATAGATGATGCTGGGTGGAATCACCCAATGATCTCTCATGTCTCCGTTGATATCTTTCATGGTGTAAGGAAGGGCATGTCAATAGACAAGATGACTCCTCTGGATGAACTTTTGTGTGCATGCTAATACATGTTCCCTTTCATGTTCACAGTAATTGGGCACTCGCTAATGAAAATGAGCATACACGTGCACGCACATGTGCATGTGCGCATACAGGTGCGAGGCGGTGTTAACTTGCACTTGTGACAGATGTTGGTGCCAAACGAGCTATTTAATTTCAATAGATTTTTATTAAGTTTTTCAATAGTAAATAGTACAGAAAGGAAGAAAATAGCCGTATACATAGGAAGCTTATATATAATACTTTGTTGTTATTGCTCTATCATGAAAACGTTATTTCGAGAACATCATCTTTATGAATATATATACTTGTAGAAGATAACAAGACGTATATAATATCGTTATATTTCCAAGTGTGCGTCTGTCTTCCGGCACCCCTATGGGAACTTTCTGTGCCTCGGTCAACAGACGCACACCTAATATTTTTATTCTGTCTCTATTACTTATAAACTAAGATTGTGTTTCAGGGTAGTATTACATTTCGCCTTCATGTAGAACATTATTTATATAAAGATATAGTAAATAGGAGGTTATACTTAAAGGAACTGCCGTAAAAATTGTGAAATAAGTGAACCGAGTAAGAGGGTAAAGGGATATCTAGTGTAGTTCTATGAGGTAGACACATCTTCATTTGGTATGTAATGTATGGTGCCAATCTGTCCATGTTTTCCAAATCAGACCTTTAATTGTGTAATTGCCTTGAGAAGCGGCAAACATAAGTTCGTATGATATATGGAGATTAGTGGTTTTGATTACATCTTTAATAGATGGTATTTCGGTTTTTAACCATCGTTTCGTTATTTCGAGGCGAGCGCTAGTAAGAATCTGGGTAACTATTTGTCTCATGGAGTGGGGTACCACATCTATTCCCAAGGACAGGATAGCCATATTGGGCGTATTATATATTTGGGTTTTAGTGACCTGTTTTATGAGATGGAATATATTGGTCCAGTAGGTTTTCAATCGTGGGCATGACCAGAAAATATGGGTGATAGATCCTCTTTGACCACAATTTCTCCAACAAAGTGGCGATATTTGTGGGTTGAACCCTGCTAATCGTGTGGGAGTTAGGTACCATCTCAAGAGTAGTTTTTGGTATAATTCCCACAGATTAACACTTCTAGAGGCCTTGTATATGGATGATATTGCTTGTTTCCATTGTTCTAAGGTATAGGATGTATTAAAATCAATTTCCCAAGTTCTCATAGAGGGTGTCTTGTTAAATATTGATTTCTGGTTTAAAAGGTCATAAAATAGCGAGATACCTTTGATAGAGGTAGTGGGATTTGAGAAATATAAGTATGCCTTCCAAATAATGTTTATATGAGTGTTGTTAATCGATAATAGTAAATGGGATACTTGTAAGTACGTGTAGTATTCTTTAGAGTCTAAGTTATGCTCTATTTGAAGTGCTCGGAAGGTCTTTATTGTGGGTCCTATATAGAAATCTTCGACTGTTTTTAGGCCTTTGGATTCCCAATGTTTAATGTTGATATTAGGTATCAACAGTTGTAAACTGGTAATGGGGAGGGCAATGGATTTGGAAGGATAGTCATTGATGGGAGTGTTTAGGAATGCTTTCCATGTGTTTATAGATGCCTTCATTGTGGGCGAAAGTTTGGTGGAGGAATGTGGCAACATAGTGCAGGTCAATAGGAGGTCGTATAAGCTATGGTTAGGGGATTGGAAAGATTCCAATTCTTGCCATCTTGGGATACAATTCCCCGGAAACCAATATTTAAGTTGGGCCAAAATTGCCGCAAGATAGTAGTCCTTCAGCAGGACATGTCCCACTCCCCCTGTTCCTCTGGATTTAACAAGCTTATGGAATGCGCATTTAGGCTTCTTTCCCTGCCAGAGGAATCCATTAATCATGGACTGTGCTCTGACAAAGAAACTGTCTGGAATTGGTATGGGTATGGCTCTAAATATATATATAAATTGAGGGAGTATCATCATTTTAAAGGCCGCGAGGCGACCTGACCATGTAAATTCTGTTTTGTTTATTGTTTGTAATTTTTGATGTAAACTAAGTAAAAATTGGGTATAGTTTGTTTCCACCATTTTTCTGGTATCATCTGTGAGTGTTATGCCTAGATATTTTATCCCTTCTGTAGTCCATTTATATGGAAATTGTGATTTAAGTTTGGTACTAGTGGTACTGTCTATCCCCAAGCCTAAGATATATGATTTATTTTCATTAACTTTATAATAAGAGATTGTGTTAAATAAACGTAATGCTTCATGCGCCGCTGTAAGAGAAGAGCCCACCTCGGTTAAAATCATAATAATGTCATCTGCGAACAGACTTATAGAATGAGTATCCTTACCAACCGGAAATCCTTTTATTTTTGGGCGATTTCTTATATATATGGCCAAGGGTTCTATTAGTAAATTAAAAATTAGAGGGGACAATGGGCACCCTTGCCTTGTACCATTGGATATGTTAAAGGGTTTTGATATAGTTCCAGAAATATAGACTTTGGCAGATGGGCTAGAGTACAGGGCTAAGATGGCAGATAGAATAGGTCCTACAAAACCGAACGATTCTAGTACTTTGGTTAGATATAGCCAATGAATACGATCAAAGGCCTTCTCCGCATCCAACGTGAGGAGCAGAGAAGGCCTCCGAGATACCCCCGCCATATGGATGATATTAATCATGCGTCTCGTTGCGTCTGAGGTTTGTCTGTATTTTGTAAATCCTGCTTGATCAGGATGGATAAGGTTGGGCATTATGTCAACAAGGCGTAGTGCTATAATTTTGGCATACAATTTAAGATCGATGTTTAATAAAGATATCGGTCTAAAATTTGAGGGAGAGGTGGGCTCTTTTCCTGGTTTTGGTAAAGCCACAACTAAAGCTTCCAACATTTCTGGTGGAAAAGAGGCAGAGGCAGCTGCTGAACTGAATATGTGTGTCAAGAAGGGGGTCAGTAGGGTCTTAAATTCTTTGTAGTATTCACCACTAAAACCGTCTGGTCCCGGGGATTTATTTGTAGGGAGTGTATCAATAGCTTTATGAATTTCTGCATCGGTGAATGGTTGATTAAGAGCTTGAATTTGGTGAGGAGATAATTTAGGTATGGATAGTTTACTTAGAAAGTCATTAATTGCGTCAGGGGTAGGTTGGATAGTTGAAGGGTCATCCTTTAAATTATAAAGGGATCTGTAGTAGTGGCTAAAAGCGTCGGCAATTTTTTGTGGGTGGTATTCTTTTTGATTGGTAGATGGATGTATGATAAATGGTATTCTTGATTTATATCTATGGCCTTGGATATTCTGTGCTAAAAGTTTTCCTGCCTTGTTTCCATTCGCATAATAATTCATTTTAAGTCTTTTTGTGGCTTTCTCAAACGAGCTATTTAAACTGGGCCAGTGCTCAGGATCAGTGCTGCTTTGTCTCTAGCCTCCTGTGTTCCTTTGAGTCTGTATTCTGATTCCAGTTGCTGACACGGCTTGTCTTGACCACACTCTAAACTCTACGTGCACTGACCTCAGCTTGTCCCCTGGCCTCCGCTTCTGTCTGCTCCATTGGATCCTGCTTCACTGATTGGGTACAGGGCAGTGGCAGGAGCATGAAACAAGCTGGGTCTGGAACCAATCTATCCTGTCTGTCACTGGTACCCACCTACTACCCTGCTGTTCTATCTACTACCAGCAACTGTCTCAGGTGCCCACTGTCGCCAGTGCCAGCCTGCCTCCGTCTGCTGCCTACCAGCTTGTCTACTTACTGGAGCCATCTGACTACTTCGGCTGCCCAATGTGGACACCTGTCCTGCTGCTAGCAAGACTTACAGGCACTGGTGCCACTCTGTACTCCACTCTGTACTCCTGCGCCTCCTTTCTACACTATCAGGGGACCCAAGTCAGAGGTGTAAGAGGCCTTCCTCATCATATCATGCTCTACTACCAGGTATGTGATACATGGATTCTATCAACAAAATCTCCTCATCTTTTACAGTCATTACAATTTGATTGCAAACTCCATTCAACATGGAGTGGTGGTTGGGTAGGGTCTGGCATATCTGTTGCAACACCAAGAGACATAAGAAACCAGTAGGTTATTCAGACTCATCTAAGTAGATTTAATAAAGCTGGTGCACACAGAATCTGGTGCAACTGTGTATAGCAACCAATCAGGGTTTCGCTTTTATTGTCAAAGCTTAATTAGCCAAGCTAAAGTTGGAAACTGATTGTTTACTATTTACAGCTGCACCAGATTCAGCGTGCACCAGTTTCAGTAAATCCCCCTCATTGTAGCCATTCAAAACTACAATAACTGCTTTGAATGGACTATACTTAATACCCACATACATAAACATCATATGTAAAAAATTGTATTGGTTAATATTTTTTCTTCTTCAGGTATATTACATATTCAGTTGCAAAAGTACACGTGTAAGTGCATGGACAGCTGAACGTAATGAAGTTTCTTAGCAGACTGGCACTATTTTTACAAGATTAACATTATGCAGGTAATTATAACAGCTGGATTTTTTTGTGAAACATTTGTATTGCCTTGTTTTCTAGTACCTCTTTTTTGTGATTAAACAGAAATTTACAAAGCTACTAATTCCTACATGAGAAACATTTGCCAAGATAACAGATGGACTCTCTAACTAAACTACCTTGACCTTATGGTCGCACATGCTGTCACTCAAATTGGATGTTTTATCTCTGAGGAGAACAAGTATATCCTAAAACCTGTTCTCAAAGCAGTACCTCTCAAAAGGCACATATTATTTACTTGATGCAGAATGTGTAATCTCAGCTATCATGTCAGTAAAAAAATGTGCTTATCTATTCAATGTACTGTAAAAGGAACCTGTTACAAAGCAAAGAGCATGCTTAGCTGTGGCAGTATTCTATTTGGAAAAGGTAATATGTTATCTCTCAAACTTTAAGTGTCTAGATTAATGTTGTAGTATAATAATAAAAAAAAAAAAAAAAAAAATCTAATTCTAGATGCAGCCATTTTGAGCAAATATACAATCAAATAGGTGTAAATCAAATGTATGTGAATGTACGTGCAATTAATTAAAATAAAAAAAAATTGTTGGATTGACAATGATATCAAGCTGCTGCTATCAATTATAGTGATCAAAATCCCCTAAAAATTAAAGCATATAACATAGATTGATGCGCTCTGATACAAAGTTCAATCAATGTGAGAAAAGAATTATTTGCGCTAAAAAAACAATGTGAAAAAAATTGCTACCAAATCGCAAAAAAAAAAAAAAAAATCGCAAATATATGAAAAAATCGCAAATATTTAAAAACTGTGTTCCTCCAGATATACAAATCCACTGGAAGTGGTGCAATATCTCCAAAGTAAACTAAGCAACAATTGTGTATAGATATACTAAAAATGCGTTTGCAAATAGTAATCAATCCAAATTAGTGCCAATAAATAAATAAATTAGATATATTCCCTGTGATAAGTGTTGAATCCTCCGTAATAAAAAATAAATAAATGATATGCTTATAAAGGTGCAATATATATACAACTCATGAGTATAAATAGATAAATAGTGCCAATAGAATCTGATTAAATATAGATGATTAAATTCATGAGATAGGATAAGTAACAGGCGACAGTTCAATCCTCAGTAATCTGGGATATCTGGACTCCTGCAGCACTCATTTGTTCACCCTCTGAGCTATTTCTTCCACAGCCACAATGAATGGTAATTTTCTCAGTATCAAGTGGTTTTATGTAAAATAAACAAAGAGAGTAAACATTGCGCAATATTGTTACAATAAAAGTTCACAGGCAAAACAGCACAGTGATACACTCACGTGTGCCTGACTTGTTTTAGGCATGCAGATAAGCAGATAGGCAGATCTCTGCTGGCTTGTAAGGATAAGGCTTGAGCCTTGAGAAAGTCACGCGTCAGTGATGTAACGCATGGGAGGAACCTAGGACACAGTCTGCTGAATACATTGTATGAAGCAGCAGCAGCTTGCGTAGCAAGCCTTGTCCTTACAAGCCAGCTGAGATCTGCTGCAGGAGTCCAGATATCCCAGATTACTGAGGATTGAACTGTCGCCTGTTACTTATCCTATCTCATGAATTGAATCATCTATATTTAATCAGATTCTATTGGCACTATTTATACTCATCAGTTGTATATATATTGCACCTTTATAAGCATATCATTTATTTATTTTTTATTACGGAGGATTCAACACTTATCACAGGGAATATATCTAATTTATTTATTTATTGGCACTAATTTGGATTGATTACTATTTGCAAATGCATTTTTAGTATATCTATACACAATTGTTGCTTAGTTTACTTTGGAGATATCGCACCACTTCCAGTGGATTTGTATAACTGGAGGAACACAGTTTTTAAATATTTGCGATTTTTTTCATATATTTGCGATTTTATATATATGCGATTTTTTTCACATTGGTTTTTTAGCACAAATAATTCTTTTCTCACATTGATTGAACTTTGTATCAGAGCGCATCAATCTATGTTATATGCATCTGTTAGAAGATGCATTAAACATAAAAGGGAAAAAAAAATAAAGTGATCCTGTTACTACAGTGTTGAAAGTACAATAAAGGCATCCAATAAGAGAACATGCTATATACTTACCTTTTTGGTGTGTTAAAACTCTGCTCTATTGCTGATCCCTGGTCATTGCAGGCATCTGACACTTCTGGATGTGTTGATTTACTGCTTCACTGCGACATGCTGGGAATCTTCCTGCCTGATAAAATTTAAAGTAGCTGATATATAATTCTGCACATGTGATTTACAAGCCCCTTATGTAATAGCATGTTGCTGTGACAGGTTCTTTTTACTAAGGCATCAAGGATTTGTTAAACCCCTGATGTCTCCTTTCCCCGCCCCTCCTTTTGAGAACCCTAAAGCTAGAAGTGATGACATTCTCATTTCCTCTGGGTTATTTGTATTTTTTTTATATTTATTGTATTGAGTTTTACAACTCATAACTAGATGCTGGAAAACAAACACTAACAGAGGCAGTCACATTAGTACAATCACATTACACATATAAATCTAGTCACGTGGAAAACCCTTGTACCCTAATTTGCATAACTTATGGCTCCCCTGGGAACAATGGTATGCTAAAAGACTTAGGCCGGGTTCACACCTATGCGAATTAGATGTGGTTTTTCCCCCCATCCAATTCGCATAGCCAGAAAATGTGACTGGCTCCCTATGGTTCACATATCTCCGTTGCTGCTGCGGAGCACACTGCACAGAAACGCTGTGCGTCTTTGGCTCCGTTTCAGGGACGAATTCAGAATAGAATCTGCCCTGATTCATCCCTGAAATTAGGAACAGGGACGCACAGCGCTCCTGTGTTATCCGCAGAGGGTTACAGTGTGAACCCGACCTTACCTGACAACCTTTTGAAAATACTACTGTAAATTTGGTTTAAATTGCTACAACACATGCATTTACAGTGCTACTCTCTCCCCTTCCCTCTCCCCCTCCTCACTCCCCCACACCCTCCCCCCCTCCTGTCCAACCCTTACACCCCCCCCCCATTCCTTCTATTTCCTTTATTGCCTTTTATTTCCTTTTATTTTCCTTCTTTACTCAAATGTTAACCATCGTGCTATGTTGACACACATATATATAAATGTAACAATGCTTGCACTTATTTAAGCTTGAACTTTTCAAAGTCTCTACTGATGTATTACTGAAAAACCTCAATAAAAATCTATTTTATTTATATTTATATATATATATATATATATATTTTTTTTTAAAAAACAGTTTTACATATAATACGTTGAGCATGATCAATATCATCAATTGCCCCAGTGCAAAATGTGACAGCAGTTTAATCAGAGAATCAGAGTATTTGAAAAGAAACTATCACAGCCACAATTTATGGAATTTTTCTGAAGCAATAGCAACTGTCTCTTCCATTTTATTAATTGAGTCTACTGCATGTAGCCATTTTCTTCGGGGTTCTTAATAGCTAGGGAAGAAAATGGAATGGATGTTTGCTGGTCACCCTCACTAGTGGAGCTTGCCATGCCAGTCCAGAACTCAAGAAACATGGCGTGTGGTTTTGAAAAAGGGGCTGGGGCACACACTGGGGATCCTTTAAAGTGACCCTGTAGCTGCACAGTTGCTGGGTCACTCTTCCTTCTGAAAGTCAAGTTCACACACATTCCTGGCTGCCGTAACAGGGAGTGTTTGCAAATCCCTAGCTGCTGCTGACCTATGACTTTTGTTGGTGGCAGCAAAAGGGTTAAAATTGGCACAATACACGGGCAGTTATAACAATATGCAATATTACAATTATTTAATGCATTAGTGTAAATGGGCCTAATGTCAATCGCAACCCAAACCTTAAAGTGGTTGTAAAGACAGAGGGTTTTTTATCTTAATGCATTCTATGCATTAAGCTAAAAAGTCTTATGTGTGCAGCAGCCCCCCTAC
The DNA here is from genome assembly GCF_042186555.1 of Aquarana catesbeiana. Lineage (NCBI taxonomy): Eukaryota > Metazoa > Chordata > Amphibia > Anura > Ranidae > Aquarana > Aquarana catesbeiana. The sequence continues at coordinate 397,189,667 of NC_133326.1, read as the reverse complement.
TACATACCTGAGGACCATCTAGATCCAGCGATGTTGCACGAGAGACTTGGCTGTCCGGGACTCCTCTCCTCATTGGTTAAGGCAGCAGTGTGTCACCATTGGTTGTAAATAAGGAATGAAAGGGGGCTGGGCCGCGGCTCTGTGCCTGAATGGACACAGGGAGCTGCAGCTCAGCTCGGCTGCCCCTATAGCAAGCTGCTTGCTGTGGGGGCACTCAACAGGAGAGAGGGGCCGAGAGCACCAAGAGGGAGATGAGAAGAGGAGTGCAAAACCACTCCACAAAGCAGGTAAGTATACACGTTTGTTCAGGGCCGATCCTAGGGTCACCAGAGCCTGGGTGCAGAAATATTTCTGGCGCCCCCACATGGGCGTGGTCATCTTACCAACTCCTCCCCTTTACAAATGTTTCTATGGCAATGACTCAAACACAGAGATGCTCCCCTAAGAACTCTTTGTTACCCTAGGATCCTCCCATGATCTTTTAACAATAAAAAAAAAATACAGGAAGAGCGTACACTAATGAGACCTGGAGGGGAGTCTCTCTGATGCACACAAAGAGGGCTTCTGTTAGAGAGTCTGTTAGAAAGGACCCCCAGACAAAGTACAGGAGATGATCAGAGACTGCAGACATAGTACAGGAGATGATCAGAGACTGCAGACATAGTACAGGAGATGATCAGAGACTGCAGACATAGTACAGGAGATGATCAGAGACTGCAGACATAGTACAGGAGATGATCAGAGACTGCAGACATAGTACAGGAGATGATCAGAGACTGCAGACATGATACAGGAGATGGTCAGAGACTGCAGACATGATACAGGAGATGGTCAGAGACTGCAGACATGATACAGGAGATGGTCAGAGACTGCAGACATAATACAGGAGATGATCAGAGACTGCAATCATAGAACAGGAGATGGTCAGAGACTGCAGACATAGTACAGGAGATGGTCAGAGACTGCAGACATAGTACAGGAGATGGTCAGAGACTGCAGACATAGTACAGGAGATGGTCAGAGACTGCAGACATGATACAGGAGATGGTCAGAGACTGCAGACATAATACAGGAGATGGTCAGAGACTGCAATCATAGAACAGGAGATGGTCAGAGACTGCAGACATAGTACAGGAGATGCCCAGAGACTGCAGACATAGTACAGGAGATGCCCATATACTGCAGACATAGTACAGGAGATGCCCAGAGACTGCAGACATAGTACAGGACATGGTCAGAGACTGTAGTTATGATACAAGAGACGATCAGAGACTGCAATCATAGTACAGGAGATGGTCAGAGAAAGCAATCATAGAACAGGAGATGATCAGAGACTGCAGACACAGTACAGGAGATGGTCAGAGACTGCAGACATAATACAGGAGATGCTCAGAGATTGTAGACATAGTACAGGAGATGGTCAGAGACTGCAGACATAGTACAGGAGATGGTCAGAGACTGCAGACATAGTACAGGAGATGGTCAGAGACTGCAGACATAGTACAGGAGATGGTCAGAGACTGCAGACATAGTACAGGAGATGGTCAGAGACTGCAGACATAGTACAGGAGATGGTCAGAGACTGCAGACATAGTACAGGAGATGGTCAGAGACTGCAGACATAGTACAGGAGATGGTCAGAGACTGCAGACATAGTACAGGAGATGATCAGAGACTGCAGACATACTACAAGAGATGATCAGAGACTGCAGACGTAGTACATATTGGCCGATCGGCCCTCTCACCTGACCCAACGATACAGCAACGGTTCCTCTGATCAGGAGTCAGCTCACTCTGAATTGCCCATGGTGACTCCGCTGTATTCCTGCAATGACTCCATTCCTTTCAATGCCAGTGATGGCGCTAGGCTGTGTGGCTTTCCCTCTGGTGGCGCAGGGCAGCGGGGTTCTCTCTCTGATGGTGTTCTCTCAGCACTGTCCTCTCCCTCTGGAGTCCTGGGTGTACTTCCCTGAAAACTTTCCTGGGCTCCTGTATCTCTCTCTCTTTCCCATTCAACTGAGCATGCTGTGTGGGCTGCAGTTTCCGTGTTACAGTGGGGCTGCCAGTTCTCGGGACTATATGTCCCACAATCCTCTTCTCTGCTCCTTTTTCTATTCTGTTTCCTCCCTGGTTGATATGAAGGCGGGGAAGAAACATAGTGGGCAGCTGTGCTGGCAAGCGCTGCTCACTAGTACAGCAGCAAGCAGGAGGAGAGGGAGGGGGGAAAGGAGAGGGAGGGGGGAAAGGAGAGCCCGCAGCTGCATTGGCTTCACTAGGGTTAGGGTCACCCCCCTTCCACTAACTATAGTCGCCCCTCAGTACAGACCCCCCCTCCACTACATATAGACCCCCCTCCGTCAGTGCAGAACCCGCACTAAGTATAAACCCCTCCCTCAGTACAGACCTTACTCAGTACAGATCCCCCCAGGTAACCCCCTCTCCATTAGTACAGACTCCCCAGGACAGATCTCCCTCTCCATTAGTACAGACCCCCACAGGACAAACCACCCCTCCATTAGTACAGACCCCCCCTCCATTAGTACAGAGCCCCCTCCATTAGTACAGACCCCCCAGGACAGACCCCCTCTCCATTAGTACAGACCCCCCCTCCATTAGTATAGACCCCCAAGGACAGACCCCCCTCCATTAGTACAGACCCTCCAGGACAGACCCCCTCTCCATTAGTACAGACCCCCCCTCCATTAGTATAGACCCCCCCTCCATTAGTACAGACCCCCCAGGTCAGACCCCCCCTCCATTAGTACAGACCCCCCAGGACAGACCCCCTCTCCATTAGTACAGACCCCCCTCCATTAGTACAGACCCCATTAGTACAGACCCCCTCTCCATTAGTACAGACCCCCCTCCATTAGTACAGACCCCCATATTAGTACAGACCCCCCTCCATTAGTACAGACCCCCCTCCATTAGTACAGACCCCCTCTCCATTAGTACAGACCCCCTCTCCATTAGTACAGACCCCCCATCCATTAGTACAGACCCCCCCTCCATTAGTACAGACCCCCCCTCCATTAGTACAGAACCCCCAGGACAGACCCCCTCTCCATTAGTACAGACCCCCCCCTCCATTAGTACAGACCCCCTCTCCATTAGTACGAGAAATGCCCAGAAATAGTAAAAAAGAATATACTTTATTGGAATATACAAAAATGGTTATAAAAAAGTGAACAATACATACAAAATACCTAAACCACACAAATGAGCATACTGGTAAGAGGAAGCATACATGTATGTGGTACATAGGAGCCCAACATGTTTCGGATAAGAAAAAATTCAGTTCCTTCTTCAGGGGTTTCCTGTAAGGATTTTTTGTATGATCTGGGGGAAGTATATTAGTAAAACATACCAATCATTAGTATATATAATATATATACACATATGTACATACATATCATGAATGTATATCATAGGTGTAAAAAGTTTAAAAAGCAGAGTTTATGGAGGCAAAGAAAGAAAATATGGAGTAAAAGATAAACTGAAATAAGAATGGGAAATGAAGAATAGTAAGGATGTAAGAGGATGAATAAAAATACAAGCTCGGGATACACCAGAGATTCAAGGTAGTATAAAACATTATGGGGACTTACTCGTTCAAACAATTAGCTGCATATAAAGCAACGGACTATGGTCTGACAGTCTGCCGCATGGTACTACAGGTTATCATCATCATCATATCAATTTCACCGCATATTCGGGTAAGGGAGGCCATGTGTGGATTTATATAATAGAGGCCTGGACTCAAAGGTGGTGTGAAGAATTTTATGATGTATATCAAGGGGAGGTCATAAAAGCCATACAGATACGGTGGAGCACGTCAGAATACCAGCGTCCACGAGGAACAACCAATACAGAAGGGGAATGTACGTCCCTGCATATAAAAAATAATAATGATATTGAAGTATAGATATCAGAGGTTCATAACGTGAACAGAAATCTATACGAAGATAAGTGTTAAATGTGCAATGTATGTAGTTAATATGGTTATAACCATCTGGACCCTAAGGTCAAATTTGGGTTCTGTGAAAGGGGGGGTGGGGGGTGGGAAAACAAAATAAGATAAGAGGGGGGGGGAGAGGAGGGAGGGGGGAGAGAATGGCAAGAGTTAATATATATATATTATTATAATATATTGGTACATAGGTAGGTATGCAAGGATGATGGGTGTCTAGGGCTAATATAGGTACGTTTAACCCTGACAGCTATGTCCTAAAGTATACAGCATCCAGCCAAATCTTTAATATGGGTAAAGTAAGTTAAATGGGGGTATGCCCAATACACAGAACTCTATATCATCATGGCGTCAGGCAAAAAGATGACATTGCATGGATAATTCGATGTTTAAAATGATGTTAGAGATAAAGCTTACTTGCAGATTGTAGAGTTTGTGGGGCCACGACCTCCTCCCAGAAGTCCAACCTGGGTATGCAGCACAAATGTGTTTGCATTTGGAGGTTATTTAAAGAGGATCAGATGGGAGAGGAGTAGTTACACCTGTGTTGGGCGGGGGGTGTGTATGTTTCTGACAATTGCGAGTAATGCAGCAAAGTATAGGTGGGACCCGACATCACTGCCCCTCCGCTGATCAGTGTCAGCAGAGGAGGTAATGTGCGCCGGGAAGTTGCTTCCCCAGCGCGACGGCGTCCGGCGTACACAGCGTTGACAGGCGTGGTGACGTCAGACATCGCAGCGTCGCCGACACAGGAAGAGAGGACTCAATGTAGGCCGCCCTGAATGGCAGCCGCATCGCGCATGTGCGAGCGGCGAACCAATGGGGCGGCCAAGAGTCCTGAATATGGCTCCACTATCCGAGGATGTGGAGCCTACCTGTGCCGGGGGACATAGTGCTGGCGATTGACGTGACACAGCCGATCCCACGGCAGTCAACCCATATGGGGCAGGCCATCCAAATGTATGAAAGTTGTATGGTGTATGATAAGTGATCCTGTAAGACCAAAGACAAAGCGGCAGAGTGTCAGATTAAGTACAGCCCCAACTGTGTGAATTGGTATATAGTCAGGGTATAGATAATCAAATATTGTACATAATATACCTACACAACAAACGCAATATATAATCATGTATTGAATTACCAGAGACATATTGTGAGAATACAGATGGTATTATAAATATCAATATAACATTCATGTCTCATATAACAAACAAAAAAGTATATCATACAGTATCTTTACAAATGACAGAGGCCTTATGAAAAGAACTCAAAATATAACATAATCTATACGTATCATATATGAGACACTGTATGGTTAGGTTCGATAGGCAGACTGTTGCTAGATGGCTTGTTAATAGAGTCAGATTAAGTGACTATAGGTCCCTCTCGTAACCCCCTGACGTAAAGCTTTGTAAAAATGGTTTAAAACTTAATATTTCATTCAGGCCTGGGGTGAGGTGGCATTCAAATTTGCAATCCATCTCATCTCCCATTGGAGAAGCAATTTATTTAGATCTCCACCTCTAAACGTCTGATGGATGCGATCCAAGGCTATGACTGAGATCCTGGGAAAGCGTTCACGATGGACTAACTTAATGCGGCGGCCCCATGGGGAGTCTGGGTCTTTCGATTTCATTGCCGCTATGTGTCGATATAGGCGCTTGCAAAGTTTCTGGATAGTTTTGCCAACATAAAAACAACCACACTCGCACTGTATTAAATACACGACGAGTGTGGTCTGGCAATTGACATAATGCCTTGGGAAAAATGTCCAGCCATTAGGAAGGCGTGGATTTACATTGGTATTGATATACTTGCAGTAGCCACACGACCCACATGGAAAGGTGCCGAGTGTATTACACGGGTCGCCACGGGTCAGTCCTTTGAACTCGCTCTTGACCAGGCGATCTCCAACCGAGGTATTGCGCCTGAAAGTAATTAAGGGGTTGGGGGAAACAAAGGGGCCCACTAAAGGGTCATTAGTTAACACATGCCAGTACCTAGCAAAAATCTGCCTTATCTCTGTGTGTTCATTTGAGAACGTAGTAATTATCCTGGTATAGGGATTATTATCGCGATTAACTCTGCTGCGTGGTTGTATTAGTTCCTGTCTGTCCCGACTATTGGCCTTATTAAAGGCTCGTTTTAGACTCTTGTGGCTATAGCCTCTATCCAAGAGGCGATTTTTTAAGGCTCTGGCTTCACGTAAAAAGTTGTCATTATTAGAGCAATTTCTTTTTATTCTAAGGAATTGGCTAAATGGGATAGAGTTAATTAATTGTCTTGGATGGAAACTATCCGAATGTAGGATAGTATTCCCGGATGTTGGTTTTCGGTGGAGTTTGCAAGCCAAAAAGTTATTTGTATTCTTGAATATCTCAACGTCCAGAAAGGTAATTGAGGTATGGTCATAAGTCATAGTGAACTTTAAGTTGAATTCGTTACAATTGAGTATGGTTAAAAAGTCATGAAGTGAATTAACTGGTCCCTCCCACAAGATGAGGATGTCATATTACCATGTGGCGCAGGTACATCGAGAGACCCCCATCGTTGAACAGGGTCTTTTCCCATTCCCCCAGGTACAGATTGGCATAGCCAGGGGCACAGCAAGTGCCCATGGCTACACCCTGCACCTGGAGGAAATATTGTCCGTGAAAACTAAAGACATTGTGTTGAAGAATGTAATCCAATGCCTGTAATATAAAGTCATTGAATACTTTCTCAGAAGGGATAGTTTGTGACAGAATCCGTTGAATGCACGCTAAGCCTGTGCTGTGCGGTATAGAGCTATACAATGTTTCAACATCAATAGAGACCAAGATAGTATGGTCAGACACTTGGATTCCATCAATAATTTGGAGTAGGTGGACTGTATCCCTTATGTAGGATGGTAAGGACGACACTAATGGTCTGAAGTGTTCATCAACAACCTTTGATAAATTTTCAGTGATGGAGCCATTGCCCGACACAATGGGTCTGCCCGGTGGGTCTATAGGATTTTTATGAATTTTGGGGAGGGAATAGAATGTAGGAATCACTGGAAATGCGGTGCGGATAAATTTCCACATTTGGTTGGAAATGGTGTTATTGTTCAGTGCTCGATCCACGAGAATATAAAATTCCTCGTTGAGTCGAGTAATTGTCTGGAATTAAATTAAACACCCATCCCTCTTTCCCAGAGCTTAACGAGAAATTAAAGGCACATATTGAGGCTTTTAACAGAGACATTCTTGCCAAAAAGGAAAACAAATTCCTACGCGACAAACAGGCCTTCCAAGAAGGAAGAGCCTACAAATGGCACCAACAGACTAATACTAGAAATCGCCAACGCTGCTATAAACAAAATGACTATCAATCGGATGCCTCCGATACTTCATCTGTAGCATCAAGTGTGTCGCACTCATTCCCTAAAATCAATAGACATACAAGAAAACAAAAACGGCAAAGGGGATAGCTCTGAAGGTAGACCTAAACAAAATCAAGGAACCCGAATACATAAGACTCCCACTAAAAAATCCACCCTCCCTGACAACACCCCTGGTCCAATATCTGCTAGTTTAATTACTAAAGAAACTCCCTCTACGACCATTAAAATCCCGAGTTTGTTTCAGCCAAAAAACTTGAATACCCCCTCCATTGTTCCAACATAGAACATTCTGTACCTCAATCATATAATATAATCAATCTTTCATCATATCCCCTTACAGGGGATGAAACCTCTGTATTATCCAAGGGTCTTACATTTTGCCCTAACCGAAAAACCGATAAATTCGAAATAATAAAAGATGTACATCTGTTTACCCGCAAGCTCCAACTTCAGAGCATGTTTAACAAAAGTGATGTAAACTCAACCACTTTCCAAACAGTCAAAGAACGCCAAGCATTAGCAGATTTAAAACGCACTCTTAGAAGAGAGCGATACTCGAGACCTCATCGATATAATCGATTTGGAGTCTTGCTTAAACACACCTACCAATCCCATCACAACGGAACAACCAGTCTCCAAACTGAAGAAGAAGTCTGACCTCTATCCTTCTCCATCTTCCAATCATGGTATAGCTACCTTCTTGAAATTAATCACCCAGGAGATTAAAAGTATGAGTACCAACTCTCAAGTAGCTGACAATCTAACTATGAACGAACAAATAGCCCTGAATGATCTAGCCCAAAATTCTGACTTGGTTATCAAACCCTCAGATAAGGGCGGGAACATTGTTCTGATGAACAATGAGCAATATATATCCATGTGCATGAAAATATTGAATAACACAGATTGGTACAGACCTATCGAATTCCAGACAATTACTCGATTCAACGAGGAACCAAATGTGGAAATTTATCCACACCGCATTTCCAGTGATTCCTACATTCTATTCCCTCCCCAAAATTCATAAAAATCCTATAGACCCACCGGGCAGACCCATCGTGTTGGGCAATGGCTCCATCACTGAAAATTTATCAAAGGTTGTTGATGAACACTTCAGACCATTAGTGTCGTCCTTACCATCCTACATAAGGGATACAATCCACCTACTCCAAATTATTGATGGAATCCAAGTGTCTGACCATACTATCTTGGTCTCTATTGATGTTGAAACATTGTATAGCTCTATACCGCACAGCACAGGCTTAGCGTGCATTCAACGGATTCTGTCACAAACTATCCCTTCTGAGAAAGTATTCAATGACTTTATATTACAGGCATTGGATTACATTCAACACAATGTCTTTAGTTTTCACGGACAATACTTCCTCCAGGTGCAGGGCGTAGCCAGGGGCACTTGCTGTGCCCCTGGCTACGCCAATCTGTACCTGGGGGAATGGGAAAAGACCCTGTTCAACGATGGGGGTCTCTCAATGTACCTGCGCCATATTACCATGTGGCGCAGGTACATCGATGACATCCTCATCTTGTGGGAGGGACCAGTTAATTCACTTCATGACTTTTTAACCATACTCAATTGTAACAAATTCAACTTAAAGTTCACTATGACTTATGACCATACCTCAATTACCTTTCTGGACGTTGAGATATTCAAGAATACAAATAACTTTTTGGCTTGCAAACTCCACCGAAAACCAACATCCGGGAATACTATCCTACATTCGGATAGTTTCCATCCAAGACAATTAACTCTATCCCATTTAGCCAATTCCTTAGAATAAAAAGAAATTGCTCTAATAATGACGACTTTTTATGTGAAGCCAGAGCCTTAAAAAAATCGCCTCTTGGATAGAGGCTATAGCCACAAGAGTCTAAAACGAGCCTTTAATAAGGCCAATAGTCGGGACAGACAGGAACTAATACAACCACGCAGCAGAGTTAATCACGATAATAATCCCTATACCAGGATAATTACTACGTTCTCAAATAAACACACAGAGATAAGGCAGATTTTTGCTAGGTACTGGCATGTGTTAACTAATGACCCTTTAGTGGGCCCCTTTGTTTCCCCCAACCCCTTACTTACTTTTACTCGGTTGGAGATCGCCTGGTCAAGAGCGAGTTCAAAGGACTGACCCGTGGCGACCCGTGTAATACACTCGGCACCTTTCCATGTGGGTCGTGTGGCTACTGCAAGTATATCAATACCAATGTAAATCCACGCCTTCCTAATGGCTGGACATTTTTCCCAAGGCATTATGTCAATTGCCAGACCACACTCGTAGTGTATTTAATACAGTGCAAGTGTGGTTGTTTTTATGTTGGCAAAACTATCCAGAAACTTTGCAAGCGCCTATATCGACACATAGCGGCAATGAAATCGAAAGACCCAGACTCCCCATGGGGCCGCCACATTAAGTTAGTCCATCGTGAACGCTTTCCCAGGATCTCAGTCATAGCCTTGGATCGCATCCATCAGACGTTTAGAGGTGGAGATCTAAATAAATTGCTTCTCCAACGGGAGATGAGATGGATTGCAAATTTGAATGCCACCTCACCCCCAGGCCTGAATGAAATATTAAGTTTTAAACCATTTTTACAAAGCTTTACGTCAGAGGGTTACGAGAGGGACCTATAGTCACTTAATCTGACTCTATTAACAAGCCATCTAGCAACAGTCTGCCTATCGAACCTAACCATAAAGTGTCTCATATATGATACGTATAGATTATGTTATAATTTGAGTTCTTTTCATAAGGCCTCTGTCATTTGTAAAGATACTGTATGATATACTTTTTCGTCTGTTATATGAGACATGAATGTTATATTGATATTTATAATACCATCTGTATTCTCACAATATGTCTCTGGTAATTCAATACATGATTATATATTGCGTTTGTTGTGTAGGTATATTATGTACAATATTTGATTATCTATACCCTGACTATATACCAATTCACATAGTTGGGGCTGTACTTAATCTGACACTCTGCCGCTTTGTCTTTGGTCTTACAGGATCACTTATTATACACCATACAACTTTCATACATTTGGATGGCCTGCCCCATATGGGTTGACTGCCGTGGGATCGGCTGTGTCACGTCAATCGCCAGCACTATGTCCCCCGGCACAGGTAGGCTCCACATCCTCGCATAGTGGAGCCATATTCAGGACTCTCGGCCACCCCATTGGTTCGCCGCTCACACATGCGCGATGCGGCTGCCATTCAGGGCGGCCTACATTGAGTCCTCTTCCTGTGTCGGCGGCGCTGCGACGTCTGACGTCACCGCGCCTGTCGACGCTGTGTACGCCGGACGCCGTTGTGCCGGGGGAGCAACTTCCCGGCGCACATTACCTCCTCTGCTGACACTGATCAGCGGAGGGGCAGTGACGTCGGGTCCCACCTATACTTTGCTGCATTACTCGCAATTGTCAGAAACATACACCCCCCCCGCCCAACACAGGTGTAACTACTCCTCTCCCATCTGATCCTCTTTAAATAACCTCCAAATGCAAACACATTTGTGCTGCATACCCAGGTTGGACTTCTGGGAGGAGGTCGTGGCCCCACAAACTCTACAATCTGCAAGTAAGCTTTATCTCTAACATCATTTTAAACATCGAATTATCCATGCAATGTCATCTTTTTGCCTGACGCCATGATGATATAGAGTTCTGTGTATTGGGCATACCCCCATTTAACTTACTTTACCCATATTAAAGATTTGGTTGGATGCTGTATACTTTAGGACATAGCTGTCAGGGTTAAACATACCTATATTAGCCCTAGACACCCATCATCCTTGCATACCTACCTATGTACCAATATATTATAATATATATATATATTAACTCTTGCCATTCTCTCCCCCCTCCCTCCTCTCCCCCCCCTCTTATCTTATTTTGTTTTCCTACCCCCCCCCCCTTTCACAGAACCCAAATTCGACCTTAGGGTCCAGATGGTTATAACCATATTAACTACATACATTGCACATTTAACACTTATCTTCGTATAGATTTCTGTTTACGTTATGAACCTCTGATATCTATACTTCAATATCATTATTATTTTTTATATGTAGGGACGTACATTCCCCTTCTGTATTGGTTGTTCCTCGTGGACGCTGGTATTCTGACGTGCTCCATCGTATCTGTATGGCTTTTATGACCTCCCCTTGATATACATCATAAAATTCTTCACACCACCTTTGAGTCCAGGCCTCTATTATATAAATCCACACATGGCCTCCCTTACCCGAATATGCGGTGAAATTGATATGATGATGATGATGACCTGAAGTACCATGCGGCAGACTGTCAGACCATAGTCCGTTGCTTTATATGCAGCTAATTGTTTGAACGAGTAAGTCCCCATAATATTTTATACTACCTTGAATCTCTGGTGTATCCCGAGCTTGTATTTTTATTCATCCTCTTACATCCTTACTATTCTTCATTTCCCATTCTTATTTCAGTTTATCTCTTACGCCATATTTTCTTTCTTTGCCTCCATAAACTCTGCTTTTTAAACTTTTTACACCTATGATATACATTCATGATATGTATGTACATATGTGTATATATATTATATATACTAATGATTGGTATGTTTTACTAATATACTTCCCCCAGATCATACAAAAAATCCTTACAGGAAACCCCTGAAGAAGGAACTGAATTTTTTCTTATCCGAAACATGTTGGGCTCCTATGTACCACATACATGTATGCTTCCTCTTACCAGTATGCTCATTTGTGTGGTTTAGGTATTTTGTATGTATTGTTCACTTTTTTATAACCATTTTTGTATATTCCAATAAAGTATATTCTTTTTTACTATTTCTGGGCATTTCTCATACCAATCACACCATTTAGTACGCCCCCCTTCCTCTTTACTCAAGTTACCCATTCATTACTCCCTACCCCTTCACCCGTACCATCCCAGGATTCCCTCCTCTCTATTTTTTGAAATGTATTATCGGGATGTGGTGAACCGGGTATGAATCTATTTTTACACTCATATGTGGTAGTGCACCATCTCCTAATTAAACTCTCCATTAGTACAGACCCCCTCTCCATTAGTACAGACCCCCCCATTAGTACAGACCCCCCAGGACAGACCCCCCTATTAGTACAGACCCCCCCTCCATTAGTACAGACTCCCCAGGATGAACCCCCCCATTAGTACAGACCCCCCACCATTAGTACAGACCTCCCTTCCATTAGTACAGACCCCATTAGTACAGACCCCCTCTCCATTAGTACAGACCCCCCATTAGTACAGCCCCCTCCCATTATTAGTACAGCCCCCCCCATTAGTACAGCCCCCCCCATTAGTACAGCCCCCCTTCCATTAGTACACCCCCCCTCCATTAGTACAGCCCCCCCTCCATTAGGGTACAATACATATATACACCCGGGCGGCAGCTGAAGAGGAGAGAACAGTGTGCAGCCAGCCGCGCCGCCCGGGTGGAGAGCAGAGCAGTTTAAAGCAGGCAGGAGACACAGAGCAGAATGTGCCGGGCACAGACCTCTCCTCCGCTCCCCCCCCCCCGCGGACATCACTGTGCGGCTGGTCTCTCTCCACGCAGAGACCAGCCGCTCTGCCTCCGATGTCTCTCTTTCTCTGACAGGAGGAGGGAGGAGCTTGAGCATCACACACAGCGGCGGCGGCGCCTTTCTTCTTTTAAAACCGGCGGAGAGTGCCGCCGCCAGACACAATCAAGAGGAGGAGGAGGGAAGGGAGCACTCTGGCGCTTCAGCGCCCCCACCTCTCTGGCACCTGGGTGCACTGCACCCCATGCACCCCGTCTAGGACCGGCCCTGCGTTTGTTATTTTTAATGAAAAAAATAGACTTTAGTATCACTTAAATGCTTGCTCTAAACCTGAAGTTAACCCTAGCACTTTTCCTAATTTTTTTTTTTTTTAGATGTTCAAAGCTTGGGGTTTTTTTTTTTTGTTTTTTTTAAATGTTTTTATTAATGTTTTCAGGTTCACAAAGAAAAAACAAAAAACAAAACAATACAATATAACCAATGAATCGGTTACAAGGATATGTCATGGTTAGGCATACATGGCATCAAGATAATAGCATTGCAAAGTAAGATAAACAGTAAACATGCCATTGTAGAGTGTACATAAATGATTTCCCAGGCGTCTGAGCTGTGGAGGATTGGGATGGTGCATTTGGAGGGCTCTATACAGGGAATACAGGCAGACCATATGTGCCACCATTGCACCCAAACACCCCTATTGGGAGCTTTACTGTGAATGGGTGGGGGCATTGGCTGTTATTATTTGTTTTCCCAGCAGTATTTGTTTACTAAAAGGCTTAGTTGAGGCCCTCCGTGTTTTTTAGGGTTCTATTTGTGGTCTGTTCCTCCTAGGGGGTGGACCATTAGGGATGATCTCTAGGCTACCTAAGGTATTATGACCATGTGTAGAAGGTCTCGTAAAATTTTTAAGTTCGTCTGTGGGGCGTTGATCATTGTTTTTTGCGTGAGTAGGAGAGGAAGGGGGGGTTGAGGGGGGTGGGGTGTCTGCTCGTGTTTGTATTGAACAGATAGGCACATCGTGTCTTGTTGGTCTCCTTGGGTCAGACGATTACGTGTTACGTAGAAGATTGTGGAAATCTGTGGATTCCTTAAAAAGTGTAGCCAACAGGCCCAGGTTTTTTGGTATTGTGTTGGGGTCTCTTTAGCTTGGTGGATTAGGTTCTCCATTTCTGCTACTCTCTCTATGCGGCAGAGCCATTCAGAGATAGTGGAGGGGTTGGGGCTTCTCCAGTGGACAGGTATGAATTGTTTGGCAGCGTTGATGAGGTGGAGGGTGAGAGATTTTTTTGTAGGCCGAGTGGGGTATGGATGTGTGGTGAAGCAGGTATTGAGCCGGGGCGAAATCTAGAGCGTAGGTTGTTATTTGAGCGGTTAGGCAGTGGACTTCTTTCCAGAAAGGTTGTGTAGCGCTGGTATATTTTTCAATCTACTGCTTATATGTAAATTTAGTGGGTCATCTGTTCTGTACATAGTTCAGATTTAATCTATGGCTAAATTAGCTTCTGTTCCAACCTTGGTTGTGTTGCGTGCTGTTCCACTCCATTGTCTGTAGATGTCGGTGTCACTACAGACTGGAGCTGGAAAGCAATAGACTGAGGTGTATTGAGTGCTCGTCTTTCTCAGAAGTAACTCGGCAGAGGTTGTCCCCTGCGGTGCATTCTGGAAGGGGGTATTTAAGGGACAGACGCCATATTTCTGGGTCTTTTCATTCCACCTGCTGGCCCTCCTGGCCGACAGGTATGTGCTAGGAGTCCTACCTCGTGGTCCTCCAGCCCTGAGGACTGCGATGCTGCAATGTGTGGGTGGGCCCAGAAGTTTGTCTGGGGCCTACTACAACTACTGTTGAGATGGTCCTGTGCTGTCTGTCCTGCGGGAAGAAGCTGGACAATTGAGAAGAATCAAGGGGAGGACCCGTCATGGAAGGATCATGCGGAGCACTGGTCTGGAGAGGGGCCTGGTGACTCAGTTGGAGGACGCATCTTAAGTTAACCTACCACATAGTACTGCCGGGTTGGCTTAAAGGTTCTGGTACTGTGTTTGCTGTTCATCGAAAACTACTACATCCTGTGGCAGAGGATCGTACAGTTTTTTTTCAATCAAGTCTGTGGCAAAGACTTTTTGTTCGTACTGCGCACCGGCTGCTAGTTTAGTGAGAGAGACCTATCCAGGCGGGCAAAGATTTAATCATGAACTGAAGATACATTCATTCCTGAGATTTCAATTCCTTAGTGCTACACCAAGAAAAGGTATTTGAACTTCCCTGCAACTCTTCTTCTACCTCTTTCCTGCTACTTCTTCCAGTTATCTCCCATTAAAGCTTTGGAAAAGTACTAAAGTGACTGGTGCCTACATTGTTAGATGATAAGCTCAACATGGACTCTAAATCTGGTATTGGTGAAATTACAGGTAAAAAGATGACGGAAACAGCCCGCTTTAAATCAGCAGCTCCACTGTGAGTTATTGCTACAGTTGTATGAGTGTGCAGTCCCACCATATGTGTAGCAGGGAGCCTAGGGCTGAATTTCATCTCCAGCAGAGCGGGAGACATGGGGGTGGTATTTGTGTATCTTTTCGGGTGTCCAGTACCATCTAGAGTAGATTTTGAAAGCATTTTCTTGTGCCGATATGTTAATGGATCTCTTGTGGATGTGGTCGTATATTCGTTTCCATTCTTCCTTGGGTAGGTCTAAGGAGAGTTCTCTTCCCATTGCTGGCTGAGTTTGTTTGCCTTAGGATCGCAGCCTATGAACAGGAGTGAATATATGGCCAAGATCAAGTGTCTTTGGGGTTCTGTGCTGGTACAGAGTGCTTCAAAAGGAATGTAGTCTCTGTGCCATTTGGCGAGGGGTTTGGCACTATGGAGTAAGTGTCTGATCTGTAAGTATTTGAAGAACGGGATGGTTCGTTCAGGGAATCGGGAGGAGAAGGCCGGAAACGTTAGCATCTTGTCATTATGAAAAAAGTGTTCTGTTCCAAGTGAGGGTTTGCAGCGTGGGTTATGCGGGTTGTGCTCCAAAATACCAGGAGGGAAGTCAGGATTCTGGTCTAGAGGGGTCAGAGGTCCAAGCGATGGGGTTAGATCAAGTTTCTTGCATGCTACCCTAAAGGTCAGTAAGGTAAGGCCTATTAACAGGTGAGTAGTGCTTTCTTTAGGGATCGATTTTTGTTCGATCCATGGTAGGTGGGAGATTGGTACCTGGACAAAAGAACCCTCAAGTTCCGCTCTTTCTCTGGCTCCCGGAGCATTCCAAACATCTTTAAATCGCAATCACAGCCCTGCCGCTATAGGACCCAACCCAAGATGGCGCAGCCTCGTGGGGAAGAAGAATTTAGCGAGGACTCGCAGTCTGCATACGAGGAGGAGGTAAGGGATACTCCCCCACCCGATCACCCCTTCACGCTCACCGCTATGATGAAAAAAGCAGCAGACATTAAGGGCACATTCTCATCTGCAATTACTGAACTAAAGGCAGATATGCTCTCCATATCTGAGAAGCTAGAAGGAGTGGAGGCTGAAGGCGCCAGATGGGACAAGGCCATTACTCGGCTAGAGAATGTCACAGATTCTCATTTAGCACATCTCATTGAGATGAACCGACAACTGGAAGACCTGGATAACAGTGGGAGAAGGCACAATATTAGGGTGAGGGGTATCCCTGAGTCGGTCGAACAAGGTAACATCTCTTCTGCCTACAATACATATTTAATGAACTCTTGGAATGCCAAACTGACTCGCAGATTGACTTTGAAAGAGGCCACAGAGCTCTATGAGCTAGACCAGCTGACAAAGCTCCCCCCAGGGATGTAATATGTTGCCTACCTAATTTCAAACTGAAAGAGGAAATTATGGCTAAAGCCCGCCGCAATGAACACATTACTTTTAATGACACAGAAATAGCCATATTTCAGGACTTATCCCCCATTACACTGAGCAACAGGCGCGCACTGCGCCCTCTGCTGGCTGAACTCCGCAAACAGCACATCCCCGACTGTCACGTACCTGACGGTAGAGCCTGATATGCAGGGGATGGCCTCTCTTACTCCTCTGACTCAGGGCCCCCTGGTAGAGCAGACAGGAGGCGCAGGACTGCAGAGTCGCACGAGTGCCTCATGGATCGCAAAACCGTGGAACTGGAAGCAGCTGCAGGTGGAACGGTAGTTCAGCAGGATTCTCCAGATAGCAGAGAAGGCAGGTACAAGCAGGCCGGGTCATACACTGGAGGGCACATCAGGAGCAGGTGCGGAGGCAAAGCGTAGTCAGGACACAGGCCGGGTCGGTGATGGGCTGGCAGCCAGGTAGTAGAAGAAGCAGGCAGATGCGGTGGTCAGAACAAACCGGGTCAGATGCAGGCAGCAAACAGCAGAGTCGGAGGCAAGCCGGGTCAGATAACAGGTACAGGTATCAGATGCAGGCAAACAGGAACACACAGGAATGCTGTAGAACGGACAGCACTGGGTCTAGGCACTGAGTTTAAATAGCCTGTTGGGCACCAAAAGCTGTCACAGGGTGCGCACGCGCACTGGCATTCTGACTGAGCGAACAGACTGTCTTGGATTCCCATCTCGAGTATTGGAATGCCCTTACTGGCAATGTGCGCGTGCATATGCGCGCACGGGTGCACGCAGATGCACCGGAGGTGTTCTGACAGAGGCTAAGGTCACAGGTCATCTTCTTCGGCTGCCATCTTGGGTACTGGCTAGCCCTTCCTGACATCCCCCCCCCCCCAATGGGCAGCCTCCTGATGCCCAATCTAGCCACCTTGTCAGGATAAGTCCTCTTGAAGTTTCAAATAAGTTCTTGGGCATGAATGTTGGCTTCTGGTTCCCACGAGTTGTCCTCAGGGCTGTATCCCTTCCACTTAATCAGGTATTGAACTGGATTCCTTCTTCTCCTGCAATCTAAGATCACCTCTACTTTGAAGTCCTCTTCACCGTCTACCACCAGGGGTTCGGGTGGCCCTGTATTTTGATCCAGAAAAGGGTTAGGGACAGCGGGCTTCAGTAGGGCTATATGAAACACAGAATGGATCCTGAAGGTCTCTGGTAGTAAACGTTCATAAGCGACATTGTTAATCCTCCTCTTTACAGGGAAAGGTCCTACAAATTTGGGACCTAATTTCCTCGAGGGACAGGCTAGTTTCAGGTTCGTTGTAGCCAACCAGACTTGGTCCCCCGGGTTTAGGATCAACTACCCTCTTCTCTTCTTGTCGAAGATCTCTTTATTGTAAGCTTAAGTCTTGGCCATCGTCTCCTGTAACAGTTTGTTGTTGGAGTTAAAGAAATCCAACGTTTCAAGTACAGCTGGTACAGGGCATTCCGGAATGTTATTGAACAGAAAAGAGGGATGAAAACCATAGTTCGCGAAGAAAGGAGATTGTTTTGTGGCTGAGTGAGTAGAATTATTGTAGGAAAACTTATAACTTCTCTGATGAAAATCGGTGCAGTCTCTTGTGCACAAGAAGTACCCTTCATGGGAATGAAGTGGGCCATCTTGGATAATCGGTCGACGATCATAAAAATAGTACTGTAGTCCTCGGATGGGGGCAGCTTGAAGTCAATGACAATGAAGTCAATTGAGAGTATTCTCCAAGGTCTATTCGGGACGGGTAATGGCTTCAACAGACCCCCGGCCCTGGACTTGCTGCTCTTGTTGCAGATACAAGTAGTACAAGATTCTACGTATTTCCTGCAGTCCTTCGCCACCCCAGGCCACCAAAATGTTCATTGCACAAGTTCATAGGTCTTGCTGACGCCAAAGTGCCCTGCAAGCACGTGATCATGGCACATACCCAAAGTGGCCATTCGCAGATCCTCCGGCACAAAGATCTTATCCTCATACCAGAGTAGCCTCTCCCTTGTCCATAAGGTGGTCCCGGGTGGTGCAGAACTCCCCACTGTGGCTTGCTTGATCCGGGTCATTAAGTCTCCTTGTAGAATAAGGAAATTCCCAGAGGACAGGATCGTATCCGGGGGGGAGACTTCTTGAGATTTGCTGAACATGCGTGATAAAGCCAAACGCACTATGTTCTTAGATCCGGGTCTGTATGTCAAATGAAAAGTAAATCTAGAAAAGAAAAGTGCCCACCTGGCCTGCCGGGTTCTCAACCTCTTTGCCGTCCTTAGGTATTCTAGATCCTTGTGGTCTGTGTAGATTAAGATTGGATGCACAGCTCCCTCGAGAAGGTACCTCCATTCTTCTAGTGCCGCCTTGATCGCTAGAAGTTCGCGATGCCCGACGTCATAGTTCTTCTCCGCGCTTGACAGTTTACGAGAAAAGAATGCGACCAGGTGCAACAGAGCCTTGGGACCCTGTCTTTGGGACAGAATAGCTCCAACCACTGTTTCCGAGGCATCCACTTCTAAAACATAGGGTAGGGCCGAGTCGGGGTACTTCAAAACAGGTGCGGAAGTGAACAACTTCTTCAGCACCTCAAGGGCAGCCTGAGCCTCTGGGGACCAATGGAATCTGGAACCTTGTTTGGTGAGTTGTGTAATGGGGGCACTAATCGCTGAAAATCCCAGAATGAATTTTCGGTAAAAGTTTGAAAAACCTATGAAGCATTGATTGCCCTTCTTGTCACAGGGAGTTGGCCAGTCCGAGATAGCTGTGACCTTCTAGGGGTCCATCTTGATACCTTTGGTGGAAATGATCAGGCCCAGGAATTGGATACTCTGGCATACAAATTTGCATTTCTCAGGTTTGGCGTATAATCCATGTTGTCGAAGGCGAGTTAGTACGCTTCTAACGTGTCTGCGGTGGTTGTCTAGGGAGGAAGAAAAGATTAGTATATCATCAAGGTATACAATAACAAACAAGTCCAGGAAGTCTCTGAAGACGTCATTAATGAAGTGCTGGAAAGTGGCCGGGGAGTTGCAGAGTCCAAAGGACATTACGAGATAATCGAAATGCCCAAATCGTGCGCGGAAGGCAGTCTTCCATTCATCGCCTTCTCGAATGCGCACCAAATTATAGGCGCCACGAAGATCCAGTTTTTTAAATATGGTGGCGGAGCCAAGTCTCTGAAAAAATTTGGGTACTACTGGAAGTGGATAACGTTTTTTAACCGTAACTTTGTTTGAGCTCATGGCCCTGTGTGGATTAACGTAATGAATGATCTTTCTTCTCAACAAAGAAAATTCCTGCCCCAGCTGGAGATGTAGAAGGGCGGATGAACCTTATTTAAGATTGTCATCGATGTAGTCTTTTAGAGCTACCAGCTCAATTTCGGACAGGGGGAAGATTCTCCCTAAAGGGACTTTGGCTCCGGGAAGTGGCTCTATAGGACAGTCGTAAGACCGATGAGGAGGAAGGATCTCTGCCCCTTTCTTGCTAAATACATCTAAAAAGTCATGGTAGGCTGTGGGCACGAGCTGACTGATCTCAGAGTCTGTGTCAAGGCATAGCAGAGCAGGTACACCACAGGGGGTCTGTAAGCAGTACTGGATGCAGTAAGGGGAGATGAACTTAATTTCTTCCTTAGTCCAGTCGATGTGGGGGTTATGGGCCCTCAGCCAGGGCATACCAAGGATGACCGGGAACAAAGGGGAAGCGATGGTGTCCAGACTTAGCAGTTCTTGGTGGTCTTTGGAAATGGTGGTAAGCAGAGGAATGGTTTCATGAGTAACTGCTCCGGATTTAATAATGGATCCATCTGCCAGATGAACCGAGAGCTTCTGTGCCTTGGGTTGTAATGGGATATGATGTCTGACAGCAAAGGTCAAGTCCACAAAACAGCTGCAGGCTCCGGAATCAATTATGGCAGAAGTCTGAATAGTCCCTCCTGGCAGCTGTAAAGAGATGGGAAGAGTAAGATGAGCGGAATTGTTGAGCAAACTTGGAGTTGACGAGGCAGAAGTAGTTGAGAGGGACTTAAAGCGGAGCTCCACCTTAAACAAAAATATTAAAAGCCAGCAGCTACAAATACTGCAGCTGCTGACTTTTAATAAATGGACACTTACCTGTCCCAGGGTCCAGCGATGTCGGCTGCCAAAGCCGATTGATCGCTTGTCTCTCGGCTGCCCCACCGCCATCCTCGGTCAGGGAGTCGGGAAGTGAAGTGCTGCGGCTTCACTGCCCGGTTCCCTACTGCACATGCGCGAGTCACGCTGCGCGCCTACACTGGTCCCCGTTGTGTTGTGGGAACTGTGTGTTTCCCACAACACAACGGGGGGCGGGCATTTGCAGCTAGCTGCGGCTAGCTATGCGGGAAGTGGGTGCAGATACCTGTATTACAGGTATCTGCACCCCCCTCCCCCCTGAAAGGTGCCAATTGAGGCACCAGAGGGGGGAAGGAATCCGATGAGTGGAAGTTCCACTTTAGGGTTTAACTGGGCAGGACCTCACATAATGTCTGGATCCCCCACAGTACAAGCACAGGTTCTGATGGCAACGACGTTGTCATTCTTCAGTGGAGAGAGAGAAGGGCGCAGCAGGCCGAACTGCATAAGTTCTGGAGTGTCAGGAGCTGGTGGAGCAGGGTTGAAGGAGCTGGGTACCCGGGGTAACATCCATACCGGACGGGATGGAACTGCAGCTCTCTCCAATCTTCGTTCTCTCAAACGGCAGTCGATCTGAATGGATAAATCAATCAGGGCTTCAAGGGTAGAGGGTACACCTACTCACGCTAGCTCGTCCTTGAGCAGTTCGGAGAGGCCAATATGGAATTGGTAGCGTAGCGGAATCGTTCCAATTGGTGTCAAAGGCCCATCGTCTGAATTCCGAAACATAGTCTTCCACCGCCCTACGACCTTGTTGTAGTGAGTGAAGAGCTGCCTCTGCTAAAGCCATTTGCTGGGGATCTTCGTACAGCTGGGCCATGGCACTGAAGAATGTGGCTAAGTCCAATAAACATTCAGCCTTCTGCTCCAGATGATGATGGGCCCAGGATTGTGGCTTACCTTGCAGCAAGGAAATTACAAAGCCAACTTTAGTAGCTTCCAAAGAAAAAGTGGGGTTGAAGGGTGAAGTAAAGTTTGCATGCATTCCGGAATGCTCTGAACTTGCTGCGTTCACCCAGGAACCTGTCTGGGGTTGGTACCCTGGGCTCAGGTGGGAGCATGACCATTGCGGGAGCAGAAAGGGTTCCTTGTGGAGAGGCTAATGCTGGTGGTGGTCCCTGGGCGGCTGTAGAGTCGGACAAAGTCTGTAAGCATCCCTCCAGCTGGGTATAGCCCTGTTGTAGGTCCTTGACAGCCTGTGTCAGGCCGGCCAGGTGCTGGCAAAGTTGCTCCATGGGAGAGGGTCCCTGCGCAGGCTCAGACATGGCTGTCCGTTACTGTCACGTACCTGACAGTAGAGCCTGATATGCAGGGGATGGCCTCTCTTACCCCTCTGACTCAGGGCCCCCTGGTAGAGCAGACAGGAGGCACAGGAGTGCAGAGTCGCATAAGTGCCTCATGGGTCGCAGACCGTGGAACTGGAAGCAGCTGCAGGTGGAACGGTAGTTCAGCAGGATTCTCCAGATAGCAGAGAAGGCAGGTACAAGCAGGCCGGGTCATACACTGGCGGGCACATCTGGAGCAGGTGCGGATGCAAAGCGTAGTCAGAACACAGGCCGAGTCGGTGATGGGCAGAAGGAGCAGGCAGATGCGGTGGTCAGAACAAGCCGGGTCAGATGCAGGCAGCAAACAGCAGGGTCGGAGGCAAGCTGGGTCAGATAACAGGTACAGGTATCAGATGCAGGCAAACAGGAACACACAGGAACGCTGTAGAATGGACAGCACTGGGTCTAGGCACTGACTGAGTTTAAATAACCTGTTGGGCGCCAAAAGCTGTCACAGAGAGCGCGCGCGCACTGGCATTCTGACTGAGCAAACAGACTGTCTTGGATTCCCATCTCGAATACTGGCATGCCCTTCTTGGCAATGCGCGTGTGCGCGTGCATATGCGCGCATGCAGATGCACCGGAGGTGTTCTGACAGAGGCTGAGGTCACAGGTCGTCTTCTTTGGCCGCCATATTGGGTACTGGCTAGCCCTTCCTCACACCTATAAATGGAAATTTCCTTTTGCTCTTAATGTGGCACTTCAAGGACGACAACTATACCTACGCGCTCCCAGCGATTTGCAGGATTTCTGCGCAGAATTACAGATGCCACTTATTGAATTACCGGATTGGTATAGGGAGCTTCATAATCTGCCAAAGACAAGCAGCATTCAAGGATCTCCATACTCCACTCTGACCAAACCCCCTAGCAAGTAAGGGAAGTTTCAGAAACAACACAACCCTGGGCCCAGTCCCACGCCTAAACAGCCCAAGACTCCCAGGGCACTACATCCTGCAATGAACTCGGATTGACTGATGAAATGAGGATTTAAGTTTGATACCTGTATCCATGTTACCCCTGACTTTAACTTGTTGTCTCTCTTACCTTGACGTTTGTTTTTTCTTTCCACCACTCGCCTCATCCTGGACCTGCTCTGCAAGGATCTGAAGAGCTATTATTGAGGGGATCCTCGGTAAAGACTGCTCTACGCCTTACAGCTTACTCTGCTACAAGTAAGTGTAACCCTAGAGGTACACCTGCACATCACATCTTCAGGCAGGAGGTGGCAGCTTGAACTACTCCAAGGATGCGGAGGTTGTGACCAGGAGATTGGCGTACCCCTCATTAGTGGTATTGCCTAACACAGCTCTTAAGTCAGGTTTCATGTCGCTCCTTTACCCTCATTCCGGCAGTTAGACTTTTAGCCTTGACATCATCTCCCAGTTCAGATAATGACTGCCTTCATTTGGAGGAAGGAAAAAAAAGGGGAAAAAACTGCGCTTAGGTGAAGTGTACAAATAAACAAACAAAATATTGAGTGAACTAAGAAAGCTGCAACTCCTCTATGCGACATAAACACAGTGAAAATAAAACTGGAAAAAACTGTAATTGCGCTGAAAAAGGACTAATGACCATATGTGTGATCACCAATCCACTATATATATGTTGTACAAATAGGCAGAGTGAATACAGGTGATAATGAAGTGACAATTCACCAAATGTATAATGCTTAATGTGAAATGAGAACATTAATAGACATAAGTCCATGTGCATAAAAAATGAATCACCAATGTGATATAAAAAAGTCCATATAAACTGTACTTCCTGCTGTATATAGGCAAAAGTGCTCGATCCACCACCACAGGTAAACAATGGCCGCTTACCAGAAACTCATGATCCCCCACTACAGAGGATCAGAGAAAGCTGTTTAGAAGAATAATAATCTGGATCACAGCCGATGAACCAGGAGCTTTGGGCTGTAGTGGCACAACCAAGACCTTATTACTGTAGTGGAGGTATTCAAGCTGGTAGGTACTAGGACACCAACCCGCAATAGGATGGATACACCATGTAAAATAAAAGGCTCCAATAGTGTAAAACCATTAACCTTTTTGTTGCTGTTCTGAACAAAACTTTTGTTATGTCATGATTCCTGGCAGCTCAAGGTTTAGCTCACCTCCCAGATGAGTCAAAACTCGAATGCGGATCTGTCCACAAGCGCTTTGCTCTCACTTCCTCTTCCCAATCAATGGTGGGTAATCCAGATGGCTCTTTTCTTAATGGTAACTCACCAGAGACCATAGTGTTCTCCGTATACAAATTTATTCAAAGCCCCCAAACAGACAAGTTGCACTTACAAGATAAAAACTTTTAAAATCACATAAAAACCTCCAGAGTAGCACTACCGTGTCCACATACACAGTGCCTGGCTGGACGTGACTATCGGCTCCTCCCTTCTAGAAGCATATTGGCCAATCACAGGCCTTCCTCAGTAGATGGGTGGGCTGATCCCTCTAAGCTAATTTGTAGTGTATCGTTGTTATAGCAACCCTCCGGGCATCACCACAGCTCAGTCTGTGGTGCAGAAAGAACCTCCCTCTGCCTGTGTCTCCAGGACACACAAATACCAAGGCCAGGAAGTGTGTCCCTCTCACCGCTAAATTGCAGTAAGATCTAAACCTTTCTAAGCACCCGCAGACCTACATGACAATCTCCAGTTACAATCTATCATAAGCTAAGCATAATTACATACAAAACACCTATCTATACTATCTAAAATTACATAATTATGTTTAAAAATACCATATTTATTATAAACCAACAAAATTATATATATGTTACGGGACTAAATTGATTTAAAATTACTATTCAAATTTTAAATATAAACAGCGTACTTCATATGTCTATGTATAAATAGGGCATCAACTCCCATAACAAACACATAGACACATGTAAATTAAAAATATATATACATACATACATACATACATATATACATATATATACACACATATACACAAATATATATAAAAATATTTAAAAAAATCTATATCCTACATAAAAAAACAAAAAGACAAAAACTAAGCTAAGTTGTAGTGTATCGTTGTTATAGCAACCATCCGGGCGTCGCCACAGCTCAGTCAGCAGTGCAAAAAGAACCTCCCTCTGCGTGTGTCTCCAGGACATACAAATACCAAGACCAGGAAGTGTGTCCCTCTCACTGCTAACTTGCAGTAAGATTTAAAAAAAATATAATAAAATCTCCTATATTTCCTACAAAGTTATGTCATAAAGGGTTACCTAAATTCACCCATTATAGATGAAACAGTTCAGATCGAAATCAATTTTGAGCCCCCTTAAAACCTGGGAATCATCTTGGATATATGAGACCCAGGTTTTAATGCCCAGGGGGCTCAATATTGATTTTGATCTGAACTGTTTCATCTATAATGGGTGATTTTAGGTAACCCTTTATGACATGTACATAACTTTAAGGAAGGCAAAGAGGAAGGCCTGTGATTGGCCAATACGCGTCTAAAAGGGAGGAGCCGATAGTCACATCCAGCCAGGCACTGTGTATGTGGACATGGTGGTGCTACTCTGGAGGTTTTTATGTGATTTTAAAAGTTTTTATCTTGTAAGTGCAACTTGTCTGTTTGGGGGCTTTGAATAAATTTGTATACGGAGAACACTATGGTCTCTATACTTATTATTTACATGTCCTGAACTCATGGAATCTTGAGCCAAGCTGGGAGATGATCCGCTTCTTTGGATATTAATGAGCTGAGTTACCATTAAGAAAAGAGCCATCTGGATTACCCACCATTGATTGGGAAGAGGAAGTGAGAGCAAAGAGCTTGTGGGGAGATCTGCATTCGAGTTTTGACTCGTCTGGGAGGTGAGTGTGCATTTTTACTAGTGGTGGTGTGCAGTCCTTTTGAGAACGAACAATCACTGTGGTGGAATTGTGTGGATACACTGATCACAAGAAGAGTTTTTCATGTTTTATTTCTTCATTTTTTCATTTTATGGACTATTCATTTATATGTAGGATTTATTTATTTTAGATATTTATAATTTTACACATAGCGCTAGATTTATTTATTTACTATCCAGTCTGTAAAGCAACCTCTCTGATATATAGTTGGCTCCAATCCAACAAAAAAGGACTATCCAATAAATACAGACAGGAGTGGGAAATGGCGTTTAAGAAAAACTTTACAGACGAACAGTGGCTTAACGCATGCATTTTAGCACATAAGTGTTCTATCAGCACCAACACTCAGGAAACGTCATATAAGGTTCTAACAAATTGGTATTTTACCCCAGCCAGGTTGCATGCATGGTACCCAGACATTTCAGATGTATGTTGGCGATGCGGATCTGATAAAGGTACTATGCTGCACATTTGGTGGGAGTGTCCACTCATACGCAGTTTCTGGGATGAGGTATGCACTCCGATATATGCTATCACGGAAACTAGAACCAGAATCTCACACCAGAATGCTGCCTACTACACATTTCCAATTATTCATTGAGCAAATACAAGAAATCTGTAGTTCGCCACATGTTAAATGTGGCAAAAACAATTATTCCCAAATACTGGAAAACTACGCACACTCCCATGGTGGCGGAATGGTTTGCCGCTGTGGAAGACCTATATAAAATGGAAGAAACGGTGGCCACAGCCTCAGAGGATAGTGAAAAATTTAATAAACTATGGAAACCATGGTTTCTTTTTAAGTACTCTGACTCTTTCGCCAAGATGCAAAATGGCTGATGACGTATGCATAGATCTTGGTTCTTGATTCTTAACTCTTGGTTCCTGAATACAGTTGGACTGTAATTGATGCCCCACCATGAAATACACGCAAGAAGTTGATACATAGCTGTATACTAGCAAGATCCCTCTTCCCTCCCTCTTTCCCCCCCCCCCCTCCTTTTTTTTTTTTTTTCTTCTCTTCCTTCTCTTTCCCCCTTAAAATAATAAGAAATAGGATAATAATCCCCAAAAAAGAAAAAGGAACATCCAGAATGAACATTAACAGATGGGGGAGATTTACTAAAACTGGAGCGCTCACAATGTGGTGCAGCTGTGCATGGTAGCCAATCAGCTTCTAACCTCAGTTTGTTCAATGAAGCTTTGGCAATATAACCTGGAAGCTGATTGGTTTCTCTGCAGAAGTGAGCCTAATTTTGCACTCTCCAGCTTTAGTAAATAAACCCCATAGTTCAAATTGAAAGAGTTGTTCTTGTTTACGATTTCTTCTGTTTCCAGAGATTTTCTCCACATATAGTCATTGTATAAATACAAGATAACTACTTTAATGTAATGCAGACCTGAGATACTATATGACATGCTTGATGCCCTGGATTATTGTCTTTATATCTTTGTACTATTGTTACTCATTCAAGTCTACTAAATAAAAACCTTTATTGTAAAAGAAACATTTCTAGAGTATAATTCGGATAAGTTTGTGGGGACCTGGAGACCAAGGTATGTGATGGCGTGGGGTTCCTAACTAAAGGGAAAGTTGGTTTGGCATTGCGTCACAATGGCTGAGGGAAGGGATATGTTCAGGGCCTTTTGAAAAATTAATTTGGAGGTTAGAGATTGATTTGAAAGAGCAAAGTCCTTTAGTAAGCTGGGTATGGTGGTTAGGGGGTCTGACAGGAATAGCAGAATATCGTCCTCATTAGATATGGAGAAGGCGTACGGCAGGCGGCCATTGGCTCTTATTTTGGCTGTGGGTGACGAGTATAGAGCGAGTATCAGTTGGAGTATGTGATCTGGAAATCCCATCGCCTGTAAGATTGCCGTCATATATTGCCATGCCACTCTGTCTAACGCCTTCTCCTCATCGAGAGACAGCAGAAAGCCTGGCTTGGATGTTGTTGGGAGCCAGTGATGGATGTTAATAGCTTTTATGGTGTTGTCCCTGGCCTCTCATCCGGGGATGAATCCGACCTGCTCTAATGAGATCAGTTTGGAGAGTAGGGGGAGTAGGCGATTTGCAAGGACTTTTGCATAGAGCTTCAGGTTTACATTTAAGAGTGAAATCGGCCGGTAATCGGATACCATAGTGGTGTCCTTGCCTGGTTTCAGTGTAAGCGTTATGTGGGCCTTTAGGATGTCTTTGTTAGCTTGAGGTGAGGAGGATAGAAAGTTAAATGCTTTCGTAAAGTAGGGAAATAAAACGTTAGTGAAGGATTTATAATAGCTGACAGTTAGGCCATCTGGACCAGGACTCTTGCCCATTTTCAGTTGTTTTAGGGCGGCTATGGTTTCTTCCAGTAAGATAGGGTGGTTTAGTTCCGCCGATTCCTCCATTGTAATGGGTGTGGGGCTATATTGTTTTAAGAAGTTGTCAATGGTCTCTCTTCGGTCTGGGGTCTGCCCATTCGTATTTGTAGTGGGTAGATTATAAAGCTTAGTCAAATAATGTATAAATTGGTCAGCTATGGCTTCTGGTGTGATGAATGTGTTACCCGCAGGATCTTTGATAGTGTGAATGGTTGATGCCGCTTTTCTGAGTTGAAGGGCTCTGGCCAATAATTTCCTTGACTTGTTCCCAAATTCATAGAATACTTTTTGTGTAAGTGCGTATTTGCGCTTTAGTGTTTTGTTTAACTCCTCCAAGAGCCCCTCCTTAGCTTTTAGCAAGTCAGTGAGAGCTTTGGTGGCCAGAGTTTGTTTGTGGGCTTGTTCAAGAGCGCAAATGCGTATGGATTGTTCCTTAATATGTGCTCTTCTGGCTTTATTTCTTTTAGCAACTATAGAGATTATTTGTTGTGTGGTGGGGAGAAGAATGTGAAATCCTTTTTGTTTGCGTGTAGCGTACGCCATGTGACATGCAGGGTAAGTCCGCTAAGTTGGGTTTTGATAGCTTGAAGGGCTCTATAAGTCATGGAGGATGTCCCTGCGGAGGTGTCTTGGGAGGGGGATAAGGCTACATTAAAGTCACCTCCTACAATCGGGATACAAGTTTGGAAGGATATTAGATGTTGCAAGGTTTTGCGAAAAAAGGGTAACTGATGTTTGTTAGGAGCGTACAGGTTAGCTAATATAAAAGGTTTGTTGTGTAATGACCTTGGGGATGCTGTCAGGTAAAAAAATGAGTTTCTTGGACAAAGAGGTGAGCATTGCTCTTCTGTAAGGTATAGAGTAGTTGGGTTCTTTTTTCTGGGGTGTTAAGACCACGTATGTTCAGCGATCAGAATTTGACCTGTAGTGGAGGTTGAGCTGGCTCGTGGTGTGCCATGTTGGGGGTACGGAGGTCTGCTAATGTGTGGGGGGGGTGTGCTGGGGGTGTCACCTAGGTGTGCTGGGGAGATTACCCCAGGTGGGGTAAGGGTAAGAGAGGGGTATTTGTCCTAGAAAGAGAACCAAGGAGAAAGGCGGACCTGCCCACCCTTCTCGAGATTGAGTTGTGTTGGTAGGGTACAGTGAGTATCTTGTGTGTACTAACCTAGCAGTTTTCTACACTGCACTAAGTCACTGTGTGGGGGTTGGCAAAGACCAGGTGATGAAGAGTCTCTTGGAATTTGTGCCAACCCACCGCTACAGGGTATTGGATCATGTAGGTGGAGGTAAACCTTTTGGGTTTTGCTTCTAAAGTGGGTTAGTTGAGAATCAGTGATTGGAAGCAGAGGATTTGTTAGTATACTGCCAATGTCAAACCAGGAAGGGTATGTCGGTGGCTCAGGGTAACTAATAGAGCTCTGTCTCATTACTTTTGCTCATGGTGAATGATCCATGCACCGGGCTGTAACAGGGTTCAGGTACATTTAACATAAACAAAAATACAAAAACAGTGATGTAAAGAGAAATTTGACTTTGAACTTTAACCATAACAATCAAGAACAGTATCCCGCCTCTAGGAGGCTTGCTATGTGAAGGTGGAGCTCCGGACCTATGACAGCTGTGGCTAACCTATTAGTTATATGTCACTTGCCATTCCATGGGTGTGAGTCTCATTTCTCAGTGACAGTCAACGTAGGCGGGTATAAACCCTTTACAAACTATAGCGATGGGGAGAGTGCTTGCCATTGTATCAGTAGGGGAGGGTAGGTACGTAAAAGTATTCAAGGATTTACATTCTGGGAGTTATAGGGCTTGTTTAGTGCCCTGTTGACCGTGTTGGATCCTGTCTATAATGCTCAAGCAGGGTGAGAGCCATTCTAGACGTGTCCGCTGGGGTGCGAGTGAGTTCAAGGTATTAGGATTATTGCTTATCCTGATTCATATATAGCTAGCAAAGATTGAGCCTGAGGAGAAAGGGAGGAGGGAGAAGTGTTTATTCCAGTAAAATAACTTGCCAAGCACATCGCTTTGGAGGTTAAGGGTGTTTAGGAGCCTGAAGCCGTTTGGGCTCCCTGTGTGTGAATTAAGGGGGGGGACACAGATTCTTCTTTTGGCTGGGTGTTGTTGTGCTTTTGACTTTTGCACGGTCCCGTGTCATCGGGGCACCTAGTGTTAGGGGGAGCCCTTTCCCATCCTCCTATACCCCCGCAGGCAGCATACGATAGCACCCAACAGGAGATCAATAGGCATTACTTTTTAGGTAGCTCTGCAGGGGTATAAGGGAGCAGATTACCTGGCAGAGGCTCCACACATTGCAGGGAGCTACCAGAGTGTTATGGAGGTATCCTCCTTCTGGGTTAGGATCCTGCCTTTTGAATTGTGACAAGAGTGAAATGAGGGGAGCCAGGATCTTCGATAGGGGCCTACTGCAAAAGGCGACCTGGCTAGCGGCATTGTGGATAGATGGTCCCACTAATGCAGAATTCCCCTGGGTCCCCAAGGGGCATAGAGGGGGGGTTTTCAGATTATAGCGGTGAGGGACACCCCAGCGTTTACCCCCATAACCATACCTTGCATAACCAAATAAGGGCATTTAACAATAAGTCAGCATATTTGGTTACAAGCACATTGTCTTCACAGATGAAAGCAGGTTGGTGTATTTGTCCTGCTCGTGTTGTTATGCTTCTCTTGGGAAGCACATTATTACACATTCGTCTCCCGGAGTGTTAGGCACAGTGGTTTTTGGTAGGCCATGGAAAGTAGGTGATGAAAGAGGCGTCCGGTGTCCATAGTCTCTGCATTCTGTAGGGAGATGCAAGTACATTCGGCTAAGTGCACCGTGAGGTGTGGAAGAGTACTACTGTAATCAGGCTATTCATAGGTCAGTATGTTCATAGTTTCCAGTGGCAATAGCCTCAGGAAGCAGGGATTTAAGTGTAACAAGTTAACGTGCTATTCATAAAAAAACGTGTCTAAGATTTAACTGAGGTACTGAGCCGAATGTGGCTGGCTGTAGCAATTACCAGGGAGTGCTTGAGGTGGTTTTAGCGGTCTCGCCAGGCTCTCCTTGTTCTAGGTGAGTCGGTTGGGCTGGAACCATGATGGAAGCTGTGGGAGACTGTGTGGCTCCTGGTTCCCAAGGGGGACCGTCGTCTGTGGAACCGGGTGTCTTGCACATCCATGGGCTCTTCTGGTTGTGTTTCCTAAATTGTGACTGTGTGACGGAATTTTGCATACCAGTTTGGGACCTTAACCATCGGGATGCCTAGGGTGTTGCAGAAGTACAGCATGTCTTCTGGTACTTTCAGCAGTGTTGTGCGGCCTTGTATGGTGGCAGAGAAACAGAAGGGGAAATTCCACCTGTACTGGATCCCCTTGGTGCGTAGGGTGTCAAGCAGAGGTTTCAAATCTCTACGGTGTTGCAGCGTGATGCTGGAGAGGTCTTGAAAGATTTGGATGTTTGCTCCTTCATGGACAAGCTGTATCCTGCTTCTAGCCTTTCTCAGTATTTCTTCTTTTAATTTGTAATCCACTAGGCAGTAGATGATATCCCTGGGAGGGTCGGCTTTCCTTCCTTTGGGCCTGAGGGCTCAATGGATCCTTTCCATAGCAATCAGCGTCTGAGGCGGTCTGTTGAGGAGATCATTAAACAGTAGGGATGAGCCGAACACCCCCCCGGTTCGGTTCGCACCAGAACATACCGAACAGGCAAAAAATTCGGCAGAACACACGAACACTGTTAAAGTCTATGGGACATGAACATGAATAATCAAAAGTGCTCATTTTAAAGGCTTATATGCAAATTATTGTCATAAAAAGTGTTTGGGGACCTGGGTCCTCCCCCAGGGGACATGTATCAATGCAAACATTTTTTTTAAAAACGGCCGCTGTTTCGGGAGCAGTGATTTTTTTAATGCTTCAAGTGAAACAATAAAAATGAAATATTCCTTTAAATATTGTGCCTGGGGGGTGTCTATAGTATACCTGTAAGTGGCGCATTTTTCCAGTGTTTAGGACAGTACCACAGCAAAATTACATTTCTTAATCGTACATCACGTGCCACAGAGCCATAGTAGTTACTATGTGGGTTATAGGCCACCTTCAGGTGATGGACACTGGCACAGCCTAAGACAGGAAGTCCACTCCCTATAAAACCCCTCCCACTACTGGGAGTACATCAGTTTTTTTCACCAGTGTCTTATGTGTTGGTCACGAGTAAAGATGTGCTGTGCTGAGCTCCACTGGAAGATTCCTTTGCTGGGGCAAGCTATGCAACCGGATCCATTCAAAGTGTCTTTTCTAGGCCAAATTGAATGGTACACGGGCCTCGTGTCCGAAGAAGCGAGGTTTTGCCTGTAACGCTTCTCTTTTTAGAGAGCAGGATCACCGGGATCCAGTGCTTTGGTGTTTTCAGCCATAAAATTTTGCTGGTGGGTAGGGATGAGCCGAACACCCCCCTGTTTGGTTCGCACCAGAACATGCGAACAGGCAAAAAATGTGTTTGAACACGCGAACACCGTTAGTCTATGGGACTCAAACATGAATAATCAAAAGTGCTAATTTGAAAGGCTTATATGCAAGTTATTGTCATAAAAAGTGTTTGGGGACCTGGGTCCTGCCCCAGGGGACATGGATCAATGCAAAAAAAAGTTTTAAAAACTGCCCTTTTTTCGGGAGCAGTGATTTTAATAATGCTTAAAGTGAAACAAATAAAAGTGTAATATTCCTTTAAATTTCGTACCTGGGGGCTGTCTATAGTATGCCTGTAAAGGGGCGCATGTTTCCCGTGTTTAGAACAGTCTGACAGCAAAATGACATTTTAAAGGAAAAAAAGTCATTTAAAACTACCCGCGGCTATTAAAGGAATTGTCAAAAACTGTCTCTTGTCATTAACATTTTTGACAGTTTTTTTAGTGAAATGGTAGGGGTACTTTTGTACCCCCTTACCATTTCACACAGGGGGGAGGGCTGGGATCTGGGGGTCCCCTTGTTAAAGGGGGCTTCCAGATTACGATAAGCCCCCCGCCCGCAGACCCCCACAACCACCGGCCAGGGTTGTGGGGATGAGGCCCTTGTCCTCATCAACATGGGGACAAGGCGTTTTGGGGGGCTACCCCAAAGCACCCAGGGGGGCTACCCAGCACCCAGGCCTGCCAGGTTGCGTGCTCGGATAAGGGTCTGGTATGGATTTTTGGGGGGACCCCACGCCATTTTATTTTTAAATTTTGGCCGGGCGGGGTTCCCCTTAATATCCATACCAGACCTGAAGGGCCTGGTATGGAATTTAGGGGGACCTCCCACGTCCATTTTTTTAATTTTGGTTCGGGGTTCCCCTGTGGGGAATTCCCATGCCGTTTTTATCAATGAACTTTTATGTGTATTGTCGGACCGGCAATTCATTAATAGCCGCGAGTAGTTTTAAATGACTTTTTTTCCTTTGAAATGTCATTTTGCTGTCAGACTTTTCTAAACACGGGAAATATGCGCCCCTCTACAGGCATACTATAGACACCCCCCCAGGTACGAAATTTAAAGGATTATTACACTTTTATTGTTTCACTTTTTTTTTTAAACTTTTTTTTTTGCATTGATCCATGTTCCCTGGGGCAGGACACAGGTCCCCAAACACTTTTTATGACAATACCATGCATATAAGCCTTTAAAATTAGCACTTTTGATTTCTGCCATAGACTTTTAAAGGGTGTTCCGCGGCTTTCAAATTTGTCGCAAACACCCCAAATTGTTCACTATTCAGCAAACTGGCGAACAGCCGATGTTCGAGTCGAACATGAGTTTGACTCAAACTCGAAGCTCATCCCTACTGGTGGGGTGCTTTATGGGTCCAGGGGTGTGGGTTCCCCGAGGGTCCCTGGTTCCTGAAGGTTTGGTAACGGAGCCCACCATGAGGGGTGAAGATTGGGTCTGTTGGTTTTACCACAGAAATCCCTGCGGCAAGAAAGATAAGTGGAGGTTCCTAAGGAATTTTTTAAAAATTTTCTTATGAAATGTCTCCTTTAAAAAGAGTAACTGGGGGCTGTATAGAGCACATACCTTGTCATGCTTTCCTCAAAGATCATGCTGTGCAGCAGAAACAGCAGGCTTCCCTCCGGCGAGCAGCTCAAACCTCCGGTAAGATTGGGGGGGATTTTCTTCCACTAATCACCCCCCACCTGGACATAGCCCTCCCCCTCTCCCTGGATAGGGGGAAGCCAAAACGTCGGCGATTCCACTCCGTTTCTTTCACCTCCCCTGCACGGCGGCTTGTCTCAGGTCTCCTCCTCACCACCCCCTCCCCACACACACGCTGATCCCGCTGATTTTGAAAAGAGGGGGGCGTGATGTGACAGAAGGGGCGGGGCTTAGCGCGACATTAGCGTGCAGCAATGTCCAGCACAGGAGTATGTTTATAAGCTCCATTTTTCTGGCTGCAGATATCGCAGGGACACAAGAGCAAAAAAAGGCATGTAAGAGGTTGGTGACAGGCATTCCTTTGGCACATTTACTAATAGTATCAGGCTGAGCATTAATAGCAGCGGCAGTGGCTGGATTATTGCTCAAGCAGTGGATGCGATTTCTTCTGGTAGTACCTCTGCATTTGTGCATCGGGCTATGGTCAGAAGGGGGGCTAGAAACACCCCCAAAAAGGGCTCAAGAGGGACTCCTTTAAGCTCAAAAAAGCCTAGAAGAAAAAATGGCATCCTCCCCTGAGAGTTCTGAGGTGGCTTGTCAGAGGGAGCCATCTGGGCCATCAGGTGTTGCAACTGTTTCCAACACTGCAGCCCCTGTCTGTTACTGAAGAGGTTTTTTCCTCGACCATATTGGGGTTGAAGCAGAGAATAGCGGCATTAATCGCATCCCAGAATGGGACTAAGCGCGATAGGTCCCTTTCTTGTACCCAGGACCCTCAAACTGAGGAGGCAGGAGATGATGAATTTCTCTCAGGGGACCAGGAAAAGGCTGATGACTCCTCTTCTGAGGGGTCAAATGCGGAAGGATCCGGTTCACAATCTGAAAGATTGATGGTACAATCTCTTACTGAATTAGTCCGCTTCACATTCATGCTATCGAGTCGGTCGATAAGCCTACTTTTTGTTTGGGTTCACTAAAGCCTCCCCAAGCTGTCCATGCTTTTCCTATCCATTCATTGCTGGAAAAGCTTATGTATTCTGAGTGGGATCACCCAGATAAGCAGTTTTACCCTCCTAAAAAGTTTTCAACACTTTATCCTATGGAGGAAAAATTTAATAAAAAAATGGGAAATTCCAGCAATTGATGCTGCTATATCCTCTGTGAATAAAAGTTTGACTTGTCTGGTAGACAATGCTCAAATGCTTAAGGATCCAACGGATAAGAAGTTGGCACTCCTATCAAAAAGCTATTTTTCTCTGACAAGTTCAGTAACTCAGCCCGCGCTGGCAGCAATTGGTGTATGTCAATCCTTGAGAGACCAGTTTAAACCGGTGCTCAAGTTTATTCCTGATTAGCAGGCCCAAGAGTTAGCCGAGCTACAAGGGGAGTTATGTTTTGCAATAGACACTATGAGAGATTCTATTCTTCAGGCCTCACGCCTTACGCTTGGGCTGGTGCATATGCGTAGAATACTATGGTTGAAAAATTGGTCAGCCGAAGCGCCATGCAAAAAGCTCCTGGCTAGTTTTCCCTTTCGCGGTGAATGGCTGTTTGGGGATGATCTGGATAAATACATCCAAAGAATTTCTAATAGGAAGAGTTCCCTTTTGCCACTTAGGGAAAGGTAGTAAGCGTATTTCATTTAAATGA
Organism: Aquarana catesbeiana; assembly: GCF_042186555.1. NCBI lineage: Eukaryota > Metazoa > Chordata > Amphibia > Anura > Ranidae > Aquarana > Aquarana catesbeiana. The sequence goes on along the minus strand of NC_133326.1, from coordinate 397,153,406 downwards.
GCTTCTTCTCCAGTGCCAGGGGCATCAGCCTCCAGGCAGTCTTGACGGCCTCCACTGTCAAGTTCAAGAGGTAAACCTCAGAGTCAACCCCAGGGAAAAACAGGTCCTTGGGAAGGAAGCCTACAAAACAAAGTACTAAGGCCTCCTTATGAAGGGGCTCCCCCCGCTCGCTCGAGTGGGGGGAAGACTTCTGCAGTTCTCAAGGATCTGGCAGGAAAAGTGTCAGACCCATTATAGATCTCAAAGATCTAAACCGGTTTTTGAATATTCGCTCTTTTCGCATGGAGTCAATCCGATCAGTAGTCTCCATTCTACAAGGTGGAGAACTTCTAGCGTCAATCGACATCAAGGATGCTTACCTCCATGTACCTATTTTTCCCGCTCACTAGAAATATCTACGCTTCGAGATAAAAAATCTTCATTTTCAGTTTGTAGCTCTGCCTTTCGGTCTAGCTACTGCACCTTAAGTGTTTACAAAGGTCCTGGCTCCTCCTCTAGCCAGATTAAGGGCTCAAGGTATAATGATTCTAGCTTACTTAGATGATCTGCTCTTGGTAGACCAGTCGGTAGCCCGCTTAGACCAGAGCTTGGTCACCACAGTCAGCTACCTTGAATACCTTGGTTGGATTCTTAACCTAGAAAAAGCTTCCTTAAAACCATCAAGGAGATTGGAATACTTGGGTCTGATCATAGATTCAGCTCAGAAGAGGGTGTTCTTGCCCCAGGCAAAGATCAGTGCCATAAGGGAGCTGATTCAGGTGGTCAAGGAAAATAAGAATCCTTCTATTCGACTTTCCATGAGATTGTTGGGAAAGATGGTGGCTTAATTCGAGGCCGTTCCTTATGCTCAAATTCATTCAAGACTACTGCAAAACAGTATCCCATCAGCTTGGAACAAGAAGGTCCAAGCTCTAGACTTCCCAATGCGTTTGTCTCCAAAGGTGCGTCAAAGCTTCAGTTGGTGGTTGGTAGCCAAGAATCTGCAGAAAGGAAAATCCTTCCTACCAGTTACCTGGAAGGTGGTAACAGCAGATGCCAGCCTTTTGGGTTGGGGAGCAGTCCTGGAAGAAGCCACTATCCAAGGGAAATGGTCCAAATCAGAAATGACCTTATCCATCAATATTCTAGAGATTCGGGCAGCATGCCTGGCCCTGAGGGCCTGGACGTTCAGGCTACGGAATTGTCCTGTCAGGATCCAATCCGACAATGCCACAGCAGTGGCTTATATCAATCACCAAGGGGGCACGAGAAGTTGTGCGGCCCAAAGAGAGGTGAATCATATCCTAACTTGGGCAGAAAACAATATACCTTGCCTATCAGCAGTCTTCATTCCAGGAATAGAGAATTGGCAGACGGACTACTTGAGTCACCAGTTGGTCCCGGGAAACTGGTCTCTTCACCCCAACATCTTTCTGACAATATGTCAAAAATGGGGAATTACGGACATGGATCCGTTTGCGTCCAGGCTCAACAAAAAGATTGACAACTTTGTGTCAAAAACAAAAGATCCGCTGGCATGCGGAACAGATGCCTTGGTATTCCCGTGGAATCAGTTTTCACTGATTTATGCATTCATTCTTGTTCTGCTGCTTCCACGACTTCTTCTTCTCTCGCAAGGTCCAGTATTCAATCCTACCTTACAAACGCCAATTTTAACGGTTTGGCTATTGAGACCCACATTCTGAAGAAGCATGGGTTGTCAGGTTCAGTGGTGTCTACCTTTGGTTAATGCAAGGAAGCCGGCCTCCAGAGTCATATATTATAGAGTCTGGAAGCCATATGTCTCCTGGTATAAATCCAGGGGTTGGTACTCCAGGAAATATGTTATAGGTAGAATCCTTCACTTTCTACAGATGGAGTAAGAAATGAAGCTGGCCTTGAGTACTATCAAAGGCCAGGTTTTCGGCCTTGTCTGTATTATTTCAACGACCACTTGCTTTGCATTCTTTGGTTTGTAGCTTTATTCAGGGGGTAACACGGCTTAATCCTCTGGTTAGGTCACCCCTGAACCCTTGGGACTTCAAGTTAGTTCTGTATGCATTACAGAGACAGCCTTTTGAGCCGATACGACATATTCCCTTGGTCTTCCTGACAAGGAAACTAGTTTTTCTGGTAGCCATATCTTCTGCAAGAAGGGTATCAGAGTTGGCTGCTCTTTCTTGTAAAGAGCTATATTTAATTATTCACAAGCATAAGGTTGTATTGCACCCTCATCCTAATTGTCTACCAAAGGTATTATCAGGTTTTCATCTAAACCTGCCTTGTTCTGCCTTCATTTTTCCCACAACCCTGTTCTGCGGAAGAAAAATCACTACATTCTCTTGATGTTGTGAGAGCTGTCAAAGTCCACTTAAAGGTGACTGCTCAGATTCGGAAAACGGATGTTTTGTTTGTGTTGCCTGAAGGTTCTAAAAGAGGACAGGCAGCATCGAAATCTACTATTTCTAAATGGATTTGACAAGTAATCGTTCAAGCTTATGGTTTAAAGAGGAAAATTCCACCTTTTCAAATTAAAGCGCTCTCCACCAGGGCTGTTAGTGCTTCCTGGGCAGTGCATCACCAAGCCTCCATGGCTCAAATCTGCAAGGCTGCAACTTGATCTTCTGTCCATACATTTAACAGAGTCTATCATGTAGCGGTCATGAGGATATCGCCTTTGGGCGCAGTGTGCTGCAAGCAGCAGTATAAGACCTCTGGTCTCATGGTGCCCTAATTTTGTTGTGTCTCCCTCCCTTCAGTTGGCATTGCTCTGGGACATCCCACATAGTAACTACTATGGCTCTGTGTCCCGTGATGTACGATTAAGAAAATAGGATTTTTATAACAGCTTACCAGATGTGCCTCCCTTCTTTCTGGTATACACGTGTATTGCTTTCCTACAAAAACTGAGGTACTCCCAGTAGTGGGAGGGGTTATATAGGAAGTGGACTTCCTGTCTTAGGGTGTGCCAGTGTGTGAAGGAATGTGATGTAGATAATAATAGTAATCTGAAAATGTCTATTTTCTTATGTGCATACATATTTTTCTCCTTACTCATTATATAAGTATACAGGTTTGCTCTGTTCCTATATTTTCTCAAGATGGCGGGTACCCCCTACATCCCACACATCAGAAGAACGCGGAACTGAAGATAAGACCAAAGACAGCCAAACCTCGTTATGAAAATTCTCCATCTTCTTTATCTTCTTAACCAATGAGATGTACCTATTAGACTAACATAGCAATGACGTATTTGTGTGTATAAAACATTAACACCGCCTTGAATAAATTAGAAGTGTAACAGTAATGCTGCTGAGCGTGTCTCAGAGTGTTTACTTTTATATGCATGCATATCAACACTTTTCAAATTAGAGACAGCAGCAGATAACCTTGGGCTTGATTGGAGCTCTTAATCATTTCCATAACAGATGGTGCCGAAACCCGGGACCTCAGGCTACAGTCGAAGTTATACCGCGACAAGCATTCGGGCGTTAACTGATTGATGAGAGTGGGGTCTTTGCGCAGCCCTAACAGTACCGGTGAGTTTGATTTATATTCTTACCACTGTACGACTCTCTTATCTTTCGGTTGACTGCTGGATTCTGTCGGTATGCTGAGACTGTCTTAGAGGCAGGTATTTCCTCGCCTGAGGTTGTTTTAACGAACCTGCCAATGGGTTTCTGCTGACTGTATTTTTTTGTTCACTGTCTGCCATTCTTTGGGCTACGAAACTCAGCAGTCTAAGGGTGCTACATGTGTGAATGGGTAGTCTCATCTCCAGATGAGCTTTCGGCCTCTGGCATGAGATTGTTTCCCGTGTGGCAAACGTTATAGACGGGTTACTCTGGGTTCGACGAACCTTTGAGGGGAATTTCAGCTGCTGGCTTTGCAGCCTGAAGTGCTACATGTGTGAATGGGTAGTCTCATCTCCAGATGAGCTTTCGGCCTCTGAGATGAGATTGTTTCCCTTGTAGCAAACGTCTATAAACGGGTTTATTTTGCAGGGTGGTCTGCCCTTGTGGTTATTTTAGCCTGCTGAAATTTTGCAGTTCGAAGAGTGGCAGGTGTAATGTCCTGTCGTGATTGTATTTGTGGTTTATTGTTTGCTATACATGAGAGGGGGTGGGGACTGGTGAAAGTCAGAGAAGGAGGCTACCCGAAGGATCTGTTGGGTCACAAGCCGTTGCTCCCTACTACCCCTGACGTGCTTGTACTGAGATTAAACGTACATTACCCGGTGACAGGGGGGTTTGGGCAGACCCTCGAAGTGATAGAACAGAGAGCCAGAGAGGAGGGTCATCAAACCATTAGTTGTCCTCATTCCCCCTTCAAACCGTCAGCCGAGACTGCGGCAGACGAACAAAACAGAGTTAGAGACCTTGGTTACGTCTTAGGAGGCCCTGAGAGAGGAGGGGGAGATGGGTCAGAACAACTCTAAACCGGAGAAAGGAATTTGTTGATAAGAACGCTGAGAAAAATATTAACCCCTTGGTTGTACGAGAGAAAAGAAAGTGATATTGCAAAGAAGATGTTGAAATAGTTAATAAAGTTGAAAGAAGTGGCGAAAGTTATGTTGCTGAAGAGACAGGGAGAAAAATCCTGTGTGATAAAGAAAATTGGATAAAGGAAGTTAAGAAAGATGGCGATTGTATTATGTATGTGTATCACAGAGCTGATGATATGTTGGAACTTGAAACAAAGGAGGGGAGGGACAGCACTGCCCTCCGTCTAACAACCACTCCTTTCTCACCACCCAAGCACAACCCACTGTGACGACTCAGCCCGGCGGCCATCTTAGTGCACCCATGCCTTCACTTTCTACCCAGTCCAGTGCACTTCCTGCCGGCGGCCATCTTGGTACACCCAGTAAGCTTAAACAGCCTGTACCCAGCCCTCCCTGTTTTAAACCAAGATGGTTCATACCACACACCTGTCTTCCCCAATACGGGAGCATCACATTCCCAGGCCGGATATGTTAATGATGAAGAAGCATCTGAGTGGGAAGCCCGACAGCAGGCAGCAAGGCCACCCACTGATTTAACCCCCAATCTGGCTCCAGACTCTCAGTTCCGAGAGGATCTCAAACACATGCTGGCAACTGTAAAGAACAGTGCTTCTTGCCAGACCCTGCCCCAACAACAGTCTCGGTTACCAGAAGGGGCACCAGTGATGTATGTCGCTTTTACTCTATCACAAGCAGCGGCCTTAGTGACAAGTCTGCCTGACCCAGAGAAGCAGCCAATTCCCTTCTACCACAGGATAGTGCAGATACAAGAAACTTACTCAGCTGCCTGGAGAGACTTGATCAGCCTATGCCAAATCAAAGCAGGATATGTCTTTTGGCCAGTCATGCAGATGGCCTTCAATGATGCCTTCCTGACAAGTGCCACTTCCTACATCTCAGGCGTGGAGTTCTGTGCACAACTCCACGACTGGGCAAAGGAGAAGTTGACGGATCAGAAGACCACAATCCAAGATATTACCCAAGATAAAGGGGAGTCTGTGAAGAAGTATCATGCTAGACTCATAAAGGCACACACACACATGTTATCAACTGCTTTTGTTTCAGGGCTCAGAGAGGATATCAGAAAAGGCCTGATGGTGGCCCGCCCTGAATACCATTCAATGAAAATGTCTGATTTATTGTTGGTGACCAGAGGTATAGAAAATCAAAAAGGTAAAAAACCAACGCCCCTCATGGTAACCCATGACGAAGATCCCGCCTACACTAGTCCACCACTTTCCTCATTGACAGGGGTGTAGCCAAAAGTGTGTTGAGGACGGTGAACCTGCCTAATAGTTCTTTCCTTTCCACTATTGATGTTTCCTGCATAGGAATGGATGGGGTGCCCCGCTCCAGTCCACTTCCTGATTTGCTTGCCAGATTTGTGGTGTCCTCTACATGTCCCTTGAATCTACTAGGAGCTGATGTGTTGTCCAGACTACAGGCCTCAATCAGGACACGCCTGAAGGGGGGATGAAGTTACATACTCCCCTATCTTTAGAAGACTCATCTGCCTTGTGTTCTCTGCCTCTCCTGATGACACTTAATGAAGAAAAAACTTCAAGTTCAATACTGCAGGAAGTACTTGACAGAATCCCTGCGTGCCTATGGTCCACAGGACCGGAAGACAACGGTCACTTAAAGGTGCCACCAGTTTCAGTCAAGCTAAAAGGGGGCGCATCATTGCCCCGGAAACCACACAATAACCCCAAGAAGGGAACCAGGTACCTACTGTGGATGCCTTTGACTGCAAAATACCTCACAGAGGTGGACCTTACAAACGTTTTCTTCAGTGTCCACCCTCACCCCTCCTGCTGGTACCTTTTTGCATTCATCCACGGAAAGAAACGGCAACATACCTAAACAGTTGTGCCACAAGGGGCACAGAACTTTCCAAGCCAGTTTGCAAAAGCTTGACACATGACAAGAGGAACACCCGGAAGTGATTCTCTTCCAACATGTTGATGACCTTCTCTTTTGTGCAGCTGACTTACCCCCTGTTGAAGTCACCTCAGAAAGCCTGTTGTGCTATCTTGCCAACCAGGGCTGCAGAGCCTCAAAGCCCAAAATGCAGTGGTGCTCAACACCTGTCATTTTCCTTGGACTAATTTCCTAGTGCAGAGCATGGATTCCAGAAGCCTTCCTACTGATGCTCTGCAATCAGACCCCTTCCAGATGTCTCCTGAAGAAATATCTAAGTTTGAGGCCCTCAAGTGTGCCATCTCAGGCGCTAGGGCTCCCAGCCTACGACAAAACGCTCAAGCTCTTTGTATCCGAACGTCTGGGACATGCTGCAGGTGTACTCACCCAATCACACGGCATCAGCCTACGCCCCATAGGATATTATTCCTGTCAGCTGGATGCGGTAGCAAGAGAAGGCCTATTGTGTCTGCGAGCTGGATTTGCTACACAAGCCTTGCTTGACAAAACTTTGAACTTGGTCCTCGGACACTGCCTCGTTCTGCTTGCTCCCCATGACGTTGTTGCCATATTCAACCAAGATCCAGCCGAAACACTTGTCCACTACCAGACACTTGAGACTCCTGTGTTCCCTCCTACTGGATAGCATTACTCTATTAAGTTGTCAAACACTGAACCCTACCACCCTTCTTCCACTTCTCGAGGGGGGGAAAGGAGGAGGAGTAGAGTCTTGACTTGTTACCCCATGACCACACAGGACACGCGGTCACCACTGAAAACACTGTTCTACAAGCTGAAGCCTTACCACTGGTGATGTCTACACAGGAGGCAGAGCTGTAAGCACTTACTACAGCATGTAAATGGGCAGAGGGAAAAAGAGCCAACATTCATATGGACTCAAGATATGCTTTCAACATTGCCCATGATTATGGTGTTATCTAGAACAGAGGATTCCTGATGGCTGCAGGAACACCTGTGAAAACTTGATTGATGCCTTGCTTCTCCCAACCCAAGTGACTATTCTGAGTAAAGCACACGACAAAATGAACTCAAAGGAAGCTTAAGGCAATCATCTAGCCAATTCAGCTGCCAAACAGACAGCTGGTGGTCCACGGGAAGTGGACAGCAGGGTGGTAGAAGAAGACCACCCTGTGCTTACCCTACAGACTTTCCCAGTGGACAGAGTTTATCTAAAAGAACTACAGGAAACAACAAGTCCGGATAAGAAGGAAAGCTGGAAACGGAGAGGAGCAACTCTCAGAAATGGACTATTCGAGTGCAACAAGAAGCCTTTTCTACCCAGGAGTATGTACCCAGCTGTGGTGCAATGGGCACATGGAGCTGCCCACTTGACAAAGACTTTTATGAACTCTCTTATCAACAAGTGTTGCACCAAGAGTTACTCCACTGACCGACAGCTTCTGCAGATCATGCATTATCTGCACCAAATGTAACCCAGGATGCACAGAAGAAGCACAGAAGAAGCACAGAAGAAACACCTGGCAAAAGCCCTATACCCCATTCCAGAGGATGCAAATTGATCATTCTCAAGTGCCAAGAAGTGACAGATTTGAAAACGCCCTAGTGGAAGTGGTCACGACTGCCAGGACCACAGCTAAGAAACTACTGAGTGAGATAGTATGTAGATTTGGGGTCCCAGAGGTGATATTGAGAGATCAGGGACCAGCCCTAACAACAACCCTTACAAAAGAGATTTGGGCAACACTGGGGGTTCAGTTGGCACTACACATCCCATACCACCCTCAAAGTAGCGGGAAGGTAGAAAGGATGAATGGGACACTAAAAACAGGATGTTAAAGATGGCCCAAGAGACTAACATGAGTTGGCCAGACAGTTAGCCCATTGCCCTGTTCAGTGTCAGACACACCCCCGGGGGAAACATGCCCTATCCCCTTATGAAATTTTGTTTGGTTCAGCCCCCAGACTTGGTTGTTACTTTCCACAACAGTTACAGTTACAGTCTGATGTGTTGACTAATTATGTAACCATTTTATCACGAGAATTAACCTGAATGCATGTCCAGTTGTTTTCTTCCATTCCAGATCCTGAATTAGATACAGGAACACACCAACTACTGTCTGGAGATCCTTGAGCCAAGTTATGATGGTCCATTCCAAGTTTTGCTGACCACAGCTACCTCAGTCAAGTTGGCCAGGAAGAACACCTGAATGCACGCTTATCACTGCAGGAGAGCGTGCTTTCGGGTGCTGCATATCCTTTTTCTGTTTGATCTAGGGGGGAGGGGCCCAGGAGGTGGCCATCACAAAAATGATAACATAATTACGTTTTGGTGTAACTCTTCAGGTACACATGTGACTACCTTTACCTTAGATTACTGTGACATAGTACCTTGTCCGTTTGACCCTTCATGGTGATGCCATTGGTACAGTGATATCCCTGACGGTAAGGACATATATGTATGCCACACAGACAGTTACTGGGGGCAGAGTTGTGGTTTCTGTGGGGGCCAGTGGGTTGGAACCCAAGGCCAGACTGGGCGACCACAGAGTGCATTAGAAAAAAAAGGAAGATGAAAATAGAAAGCCCCATATCCTAACCAAAGATATCCCTGATACATACACTGACCCAGCACACAGTCAGAGGAGGAAGCGAGCAGCTCTCTCCGGAAGCTTTGATCCTACATGTCATAGGGGTTACAAGGGGGGTCCCTGATGAGTTTAAAGCCAGGGATCAGGTAAAAGCTGGTTTTGAGTCTTTGATCCCCATAACAACTGTCAGCAAGAATGTAGATTGGATTAACTACATGTCATAGTTATGCAATAGAGTTTGTCGATCAGCATACCTGTCTCCATGTGTTCATCTCTAGAGACCAGCTGACCCTCACCTGATTGCTTTTGTAACCTCTCCTATAAGCATGGCCCCACCCCAGGCCCTATCAGGGAACCCTATATTAACCTGTGCACTGCAAGCCAGCAGTGCTGATCAACCACTGTGTGTTAGCCTCTGTGTGTACTTGCTGTGTTTCCTACATCTGATTCCTGTTACCGACTTTGGCGTGTTCCCGACCATCCCTGTTTGCCTGTGACCCTGATGTTCCAGCCTGCTGCCTCCTTCCTCTTCTCCTGTAGTCTACCGTGAGCGTGAGCTGTGAGACCCTGGGGGCCGCGACCTGGAGCCAGACTGCAGCGCAGTCCATCCTTACCATTAAAGGCTCTGGTGAACACCTGCTGGCTCTTAGACTCCGCGCCCTGGGGAATCTATGCTCTAGCTCCCAGTGGGATCTGTGTTAGTGATCCAGTAGACCTGCTTCCCGAACCCCCCAGGGTTCAATCCGCAGCAGTCAGCCGTAGGGTCCACTACCTTGCGGTGCACTCCTGATCCCAACGGTGTGCATCTGTCACCCAGCCTCTAGGTGACCTGACACTACACATATTATAACCAACAGAGATTTGTAAATTACACTAAAGACGCCCTCCAAGGGAATTGCTGATCAGTTAGCCCCCACTTCCTACATGACATTCCAGAATCGGATGGCCTTAGACATGGTGTTAGCCGAGAAGGGGGGTGTCTGTAAAATGATAAAAAAAAAAAAAAAACAGGAACTTGCTGCACATACATTCCTGATAATATTGGCCCAAATGGTAAGGTTACTTTAGCTATAAAGAAATTAGAAGATCTGTCATTGGAGTTGAAGAACTCAGGTATCACAGACCCATGGGATCAATATTTTAGCTGGATGAGTGGGTGGCAGAAGGTGCTCGCCCAGATACAGGTAAGGGTATTAATAATCCTGGTTCTTTTAACCCTGATTGTATGCTGTATTCTACCTTTCGTAAAAAGTTAATGAGCAAGGCTGTAGACAATAGCACACCTACATTTCTCCACCAATAAGAAGAGGACTCCCTTATGATGGAAGATGACAAACCCTTCACTCCCCTACAGTCACTCCCTGTCCATAACCTCACAATCCTATAGGGTTTTAGGGATAGATAGCGCCTGACTGCACCTCTCCAGCTGTATCGAGGAGGGAAGTGAACAGTTGCTGCCCAATTCTATATACAGCCTAAAAGAGTTGCTGAGGAGAAGGGCCAGGCCAAAATGGGACCTTTAGTATTAGGGACAGAAAAGAGAAAATAGTCATTTTAGGGGGGATTGTGAAGGAATGTGATGTAGATAATAATAGTAATCTGAAAATGTCTATTTTCTTATGTGCATACATATTTTTCTCCTTACTCATTATATAAGTATACAGGTTTGCTCTGTTCCTATATTTTCTCAAGATGGCGGGTACCCCCTACATCCCACACATCAGAAGAACGCGGAACTGAAGATAAGACCAAAGACAGCCAAACCTCGTTATGAAAATTCTCCATCTTCTTTATCTTCTTAACCAATGAGATGTACCTATTAGACTAACATAGCAATGACGTATTTGTGTGTATAAAACATTAACACCGCCTTGAATAAATTAGAAGTGTAACAGTAATGCTGCTGAGCGTGTCTCAGAGTGTTTACTTTTATATGCATGCATATCAACACTTTTCAAATTAGAGACAGCAGCAGATAACCTTGGGCTCGATTGGAGCTCTTAATCATTTCCATAACAAGTGTCCATCACCTGAAGATGTTCTGCAACTGAACTGGCGCCATGATACTCATAAAAAACTTTGGGTTCAAGTAGAAAATGCAATGGCAGGGAGGAATTTAGCAGGAGCACCTTGGATTCAGAGCCCATCAAGAGGGTTGTCTCAATGGGTGTCACCATTAACCCAGAACACATTGGAAGTTTGGGACAAGTTGAATAAGAATGGGGATTATGCCCCCTGGATATCACCTCTGGCTCCTCTGGAGGGATTCACCTGGTTCCCCCCGGGGGAGGAGATGGGATATCTGGGGGCCTGGGGTGGAGGTGGAGATTCCACCTGTGGCAGGTTTGCTCCGGATGGAGTTTTGTTATCTCTGACAGAAATGGTGTCTAGATATGGGACAGTGCATATGGCAGAGTGGAAATACAATCAAATAGTGAGTTTTTTTAATAAAAGCAAATCATCAATAAGACCTATGAACTCTCTCACCATATTTGAGAAACAATGTGTGCAGAGATCTAGTCCCAGGAACGTACTGTCGTAAATGTATAAAGGGATACTTAAAGGACAGGAAAGTACAACTCCATACTATATAAGGGAATGGGAGAAGGAATTGGGACAGGTACTGACTAACAATCAAATTAAAAGGATGATTACACTAACGCATTCCTCATCCATCAGCTCAAAGGTACAAGAAATGGCGTACAAGTTTTTGTCAAGATGGTATAGGACCCCAGTCAAATTGGCACAAATGTTTCCAACCATAAGTGATAAATGCTGGAGGGGATGTGGCCAGAAAGGCACATTTCTCCATCTGTGGTGGACATGCCCAGTAATTAAAAGATTCTGGGAGTCGGTGTCTCCATGGATCAAGAAATTGACGGTGGGACACCTGGAATTTCAACCACTACATTACTTGTTCCATGGGATGCCGGGCTCTAATAGAAAGTATCGGGAGGGCATAACACCTCACCTTTTAAATGCAGCGAAAAAAATCATACCGAAATTTTGGAAACAGATACAGGGTCCCTCAATATTAGATTCGAGAAAGGAAGTGAGCATAATAATGGAAGCGGAAAGATGGGTTCATATGGTAAAGGGCCAACAAAGGAAATTTGAAAAGAAATGGGCAGGCTGGAAGGAATGTTTAGTTGAGATGGAAAAAGAAGACGGAGATGATTAAAAGGAGAAGGAGGTGGAGGTACAGCCCTTGTAAATATGTAAAATAAAAGATACTGACCTATGGAAAAAAGAAAGGAATATTGGAATTAGCTCGCTGGCCCATTGTCTGGGGGAGGGTTCGGAGGGGGTGGGGTTGTGGTTTTCCTGTGTTTTTCCTTTCCCCCCTTTTCCTCTTCCTCTCCCCTTTTTTTTTTTTTTTCTCTCTAGAGATAACATGATGGGTAAGGGTAATAACACTTATAGTTTGGCCTATGAGGGCCTTCTACACAAATTAAATAATTGATAAACACGGGTTTTGTTTTTTTTAATATGACGGGTAAAGGGTAACAACACTTATAGTTTGGTCATGGAGGGCCTCCTCCCAAATTAAATATAATGATAAACACGGGGTTTGGGGTGGGTTTTTTTTTTTTCCTATGCTCGGTTTTCTGGTGTTTTGGTGGGTAAAGGGTAATAACACTTGCTAGAATAGTTTGGCCAATGAGGGCCTCGTACACAAATACAAATTGATAAACACGAACACTTTTTATCCAATTATGTACACTTATGCACTTTTATGCCCCCCCCTTCTTTTTTTTTTTTTTTTTTCTTTTCTCCTCCCTCTCCTTCTCACAAAGGGTAAGAGGTCTTGCACAAAGGGAGGAGGGGGAAGGAGTAACTACAGGATTACCAAGTGGTTTGGAAGGGAAGGGGGGGGATAAGATTTAAGGGATTGTGGTAGTAGAAGATGTAATGTAATAAGGGTCTGGGGTGGGTGATGAGGGGTTTTTTTTTTTTTTTTGTTTTGTTTTTTTTTCTTTTTGTTTGTAACAATGTATGAAGACTGTTGTATTGTAAAATGGAAATAATAAAAAAATTTGATTATGAAGATGTTCTGCAACAATGATGGAAATGTTGAGGGACAAACATAGGCTATATTTGGCAGATTTAGATAGGGACAGAGACATTACGTCCCAGTGGAAGTCAGTTTGTTCAAAATCCTGACTATAAAAAAGAGAGAACAAGACCTGGTACAACATCTGGAAAAATACAATAAAAATGTAGGGGTGAAAAAGGACCAAAAATTCTACAAGGATAAACTTGCCTTCTCTGCGGGCTACGCATACAGATAGCAGAAAGGGTTCAATAATAGAAGAGGTAAACCTTTTAGACAGAATTCTAATCAAGAAATGCCAATGTATAGATCCGACTCTGACCTGTCTGTTTCCTCCTCTTTTTCTTCCCAGAGATCACACATTACGGCACACAAAGGAACTACTGGAAGGGGACATGCACGGAAACATGGTAATAGTGGGGGGTATGACACACAAGGCGGTACCAATAAGAAGCATATAGTTTCACCTCAGGCACCCCCTCCAGGACCAAAACATGGAGAAAATATTGGGACACCAGTAGCTACACATTGTGAATCGGTGATGGGTACAGCTCTGATGTCGATGTTTGGGGATGAAAATAATGTTAACCCAAATACAAATAAAGAACAACGAGTAACCCCAAAAGTCAATCAAACCAAACCAAATACCTACTCAGGTACAGCCCCTTTAGGCCTAGCTCACACCCCTCAAACCCCCATGGTACAGACACGAATGGGGAAAATAGACGCATTTTTGGTCAAACAGACACAGATCCACCAGGACTAGATATAATTAATTATTATAATTATAATCGTAATTGCACTCTGTAGGTGACAATTTCTTGGAAAAGTAGCCACATGAATGCATAGCACTCTCAGAGTTAGGATGTTGAGACAGAAGGGCACCAACTCCAGTCTCAGAAGCATCATCTTCTAGGATAAAAGGCAATGTAGGATCAGGATCTGCCAACACAGGAGCAGAAACAAAAGCAGCCTTGAGACTCTCAAAGGTCTAAATGGACTCCGGAGACCAACTCTGTGGGTTACCGTCCTTTCTGGTCATATCAGTCAGGGGTTTGACCAGAGACGAGAAGTTATGAATAAACTTCCGATAATAGTTGGCAAAGTTCAGGAAACGCTGCAAAGGACGTAAACCCACAGGTTGAGGCCACTGTAGGACTGCCGAAAGTTTCTCTGGGTCCATCGAAAAACTAGCATTGGAAATGAAGGAATTTAATCTGTTCACAATGGAACTCGCACTTCTCCAGTTTACAATAGAGATTGTTTTCTCTTAGTTTCTGAAGCACACGACAGACATCTGTGTGGTGGCTCTCCAGGGACTTGGAAAATATGAGGATATCATTGAGATAAACCACCACTCATAACTGAAACAAATCTCGGAGGACATCGTTAATAAATTCCTGGAAAACTGCCGGGGCGTTATAAATGCCAAAAGGCATTACGAGGTACTCATAATGACCTGCTCTGATATTAAACGCAGTTTTCCACTCGTCACCCTCTTTAATCCACACAAGATTGTATGCCACTCTCAAATCAAGCTTTGTAAAAACCGTTGCTCCCTTGAGTCAAATAACTCTGTAATCAACGGAATCGGGTAGGCATTCTTAATTGTGAAACAATTGAGACCCCTATAATCAATACAAGGTCTCAGTTCACCGCTCTTCTTCTTTACAAAGAAGAAACCAGCACCAGCAGGAGACGAGGATTTGCGGATGCAACCTCGAGAAAGTGTGTCTGCAACATATTGCTCCATGGCCTTATCCTCCAAGACCGACAAAGGGTAAACCCGGCCACGAGGGGGTATGGCACCAGGTTGACGGTCAATTGCACAATCATACTCTGTTTGATGGACATGAGGCACTTGGCAGCAGAAGCAGAGCATGCGGGAACGTCAAATACCCTTTTAAAGGAGGTCACAAAGTCAGGGTAACTCAAGACAACAGGTTTTTGCATCTCCCATAGAGGGTTTGCCCAGGCCAAGGCTCTCTCAGAAAGCAAAGAAATCACAAAACCTACTTTGTTTCTGTCCATGAGAAACGCCTGGGGAAGCAACTCAAAGTAAATCTCAACCTGGTTGAGAAACCCTCTGCATTGAACTGGATCACCCCCAAATCGCTGTGGAAGCGGAGCGGAACCAGACATACCTCTTATAGCGATAATACTCGAGGTGGGTGCCTGCACAGAGACTGGCGCAGCAGCAGCCACAGTGGGAGTTTCCAGGTGAGCCGTGCGACTCAGTCCCAGGGCGACGCTCTCTTTTTTTGCAGAAGCATTTGTAACGCTATGGCAAACTGATCCATATGGTGATCTTGCGCATCCAATCTGGAAAAAATATTACCAACAAGTGGATTGACTGTATCTTCTGAATTCATGGGCTTCGCCTACTATCAGGAACCATGAATCAGACCGAGACAGAAGTATAGTTAAATCACACTTTTTTAATAATAATAATAAGGTAAATAGAGTAAGAGTAGTCAAAACAAGCCAGAGTTCAGTAACCGGACCGGGTAATCAGCCAAGCAAATGTCAGAGAGCCAGAGATAAATGTAGTAGTACAGCAAGCAGGATCAGGAGCCAGAAGGAACATCAGCTGAGCAAGTCTTCAACAGGAACGCAGGAGAAAGTCTCTGTGATGTTGACAAAGGCAAAGACAGAGATCAAGTGAGCTGGATGACTTTAAGTAGGCAGGACTGATGAGCAGAATCAACAACAGCTGGGTAACTGTGGAGAGAAATGGGAGCCGGCAATTAGCTGACAGCTGGGCGGCCAGCTCAGAGAAGGAAGGGCTGAGCCCTCCCGAAGGTCCACAAAAATCTTAATAACTTCCCTGGACGCCCGATAGTCTCGGGAATTGGATGCCATACGGAAACAGCAAGTAAATATGTAGATAGCCAACTAAGACGCCATGTCATGGGATTACCATCATATTTGAAAGACACTCTGGAGTTGCTTAAAGTAATTGAAGGCCCTACTGTCCCAGCTGGTGAAATTTTAGTGGCTCTTGACATCGAGGCCCTATACTCCAGCATTCCCCCTTGGGAAGGGGATCAAGGTAGTTTCAGGCTTTCTGAGGGAGCAGGATAGAAACAATTGTCAATTATGTAACTTTGTCACAACACTGTTGGAACATATTTTGACATCCAATATCTTCCTGTTCAATGGGTCCACTTACCTCCAGGTGCAGGGGTTGTGATGGGGACTTCCTGTGCCCCATCGTATGCCAACCTGTACCTGGGGGGGTGGGAGAGATCCCTGTTCTCGGATGACGGTGCCTTGATCTACCTCTGCTACATCTTATAATGGTGGAGGTACATCGACGATGTGCTGGTCATCTGGACAGGAACACCAAATTAACTTTCAGAGTTTATGACATTCATTTCAGTTAACCAATTTAACTTGAAATTTACTATGCAGTCGGATGCATACAGCATCCCTTTTCTGGATCTACGATTGTTACTAAATCCTGATGGAACTATATATATATACCACTTTGCACCATAAAGAAACCGCCGGTAATACCATTCTACATTACTCTATTGCCACAGGCTGCATTGAATCTGCGGCAGAGAGGAGGACTTCGAAATTGAAGCTAAAGCCCTTTTTGGGTGCTTATTAACTAGGGGCTACAGGAAAAAAGTCTGGAAAAAGGCATATCAGAGGGCAAGGACTAATAAACGAGAACAACTTATCTTTAAACCCAGGGCCCAAAACAGTAACTCTACCACCAAGTTAATAACCTTTAGTGCCCACCAGGACCAATTCTGTGTAATATTAGCCCATAATTGGCATTTCTTCGCAAAGGACCTTAGTTTTTAAATACATATCAGAGTTTAGTTTCTAAATACATGTCAGATCGTCCAGAGATAGTTTACAGGAGATCTCGTTCAGTAAGGAATAGTTTGGTGCATAGCCACTACTCGCCCCCAGAAGTCTTGGAGGGAGCAGTGGGTGGTAAGGGTACCTACAGATGAGGTAGCAGTGACCAATGCCCTTGTATTAGGGAGGATGATGGCTGCCCACTACCCAGAGGTGGATATCTCAAATCCAGGACATATGCTGATTGTCGCACTATAGGGGTGGTATACTTGGCTACTTGTATCTGTGGCATCTTTTACATCAGAAAGACCAAACATACCTTTGTGAGACAAATACAGGATCACCTGTACTGTATTACCTCGATGTGGGCCTATTATACACTCCAATTTGCAAGCATATAGGTCTCTATCATAGCTACGACCACTCAGTTGTTTCTTTTTTTGCCCTAGAAGTAATTCCCCAGCAAGATTGGGGAGGGGACTTTGATAAAAAGATCCTGCAACAGGAGGCTAAGTGGATATATAATCAACGAGAAACCAGCCCCCAGGAATGAATACAGCACTTTCTTTTAAGCCAATCTTGTAGAACTGCAATAATATCTAGTGGGATTGCTAGGATCTGATCATACCCTTGCTGTAATTTTGCACTAAGTCACATGGGATGTTTTATGGTTTGTGATTTTCCTTTTATGAGATATATGTTTTAATACTACTACTAATTCTGTTGTTGACTTGTTCCGACTGTTTTTGCACTATTGGGAGTGGGCTGGCCCTTGTCTGGCATGGTTAGTTGGTGTGGTGTTTGGGTGCCTCTTGTGGATGAGGAAGTTCCCTTCTCCTCAGTACCCATCTGCTTATATCATCCTTGGCAGATGGTGGCGCTGTGTGTGCGCGTAGCTCTCTGATCGCAGTCTATGTTGTGGCTGACGGCTCAACGCATGCGCTCTTTACAGGGGCCAGATATGGCGTCGGTGAGCCATTTCCGGTTCAGTCATTTCCGGCGGGATCATTTCCTATAAAGGTGGAAGTGACAGTGAGAGATAGTGGGATGCATATCACGGTGACGGAGAGGCATGGATCCGAGATTGAGGAATACTTGGAAGTTTACCATCCATATACAATTATGCATTTTATCTTTGCCATACTCAGATAACTAGCAATGGCCCGGAACCACTCTCTATAATCTTGCCTAGAGATTCAGGATATTGGCCCTTGATTCTCTTAAGTGAGTCCTTCCAGTGTCTGGTGGGCTATATTTCTATGGCCGCTCTAGCCACTGGATGTTTTATAAACTGGCCTCAACTATGTAACACTGTGGGCTATACAGGGATTAGGTTGTTTTGATGCTTTCATGTGGTTATGCCTATGGTCCGTAGATATGTATCCACGTTTTTGGGTAGCCACCTTTAGCTACTTACTATGGTAGCTCTTGGTGTATCCAATGGCTGGATATTTTGCTTTGTATATATGGATATATGTAATAGTTAGCCTATTGTCCGCTCTTGTTATCTCCCCTTCCTCTTCTTCTTTTTCTTCATGCTTCCTCTGGCTTCATCCCTGTCTTTTCCACTCCCCCCCCTTCTCTTTCTTCTTTCCTTTTTCCTTTTTTCTCGCTTTTTGTTTCTTCTCTTCTTCTTTTCTGTCCTCCCCTTGTCACTCAGTACCTAGTGTAGATATAGTCTACTGTATGTCCCCACATATATGATGATGTAAGGGATCTTGCATCCCAATATATATGTTTGGTTCTATAATCATTAATTTAATACTATCCTGCCTTGGATATGATCCGATGCCCACCAGACCATTACTGTGACTCTGACATCACTGTTCAATTACCGGATGAGGGTCCGTTCACTCTTTTTTGATGCTGCAGTCGGTACAGAGTTAATGTCCTAGAATTTGGTGAACACATATTATTGTAAACAAATTGAGAGAGAGAGAGAGAGAGAGAGAGAGAGAGAGAGAGAGTAAATGTATTGTTGTAATTGATATTAATGTTATCTTTTTTTAACTTGAATAATGATATAGATGCATGTTGAGCTGCCCAGAAGAAACAGATAAGAAGTCTGTGAAACACGTAGGCTTACTGTACAAACAAGCATCTCTCAAGTTTTATGTATTGAGTATCATTTTTGGTCAGTTTTGTATATAGCCTAATGCTACCATCAAACAAGTTTTTATACTGTGTATACTTTGGAATAAATTCATATTTTATTATCATCCATTGTTTATGTGCTTACCTCAGAGACAGTGACATATCTGGGAAAGTCCCATCACCTCATGGGGGATTGGTGCTCTCTCCAATTTTGTTTTAATTGAATTCTCAAGAATGTGGATATGACAGTCTGTCCATAGAACTGGTCCAACAATTTCCAATATATACATATTCTGTTAGTTAGCTATTATTTCGGATTTTCAAATTTTCGAATCTTCATTCTTATATTCAGATTTTCATTCTTTCAAGTTTTCGGATTTTTGTTCTTATTTTTGGATTTCCGAATTCTAATTTTCGGATTTCTGAATCTTCGAATTTCCAAATTTTCTAATTTTCGGATTTTGAATTTCCAAATTTTCAAATTTTAGAATTTTAAAAAATGGAAAAAAAAATGAATGAAACAAACGAACATATATTTTGGCAGTGCACATGTCTATTATTCATCTATAGGGATCTAAGGACTGCCTGCTCTCAAACAGGGATGTTAAAAAAAAAATGTTGCTTTGATCAGTGAATTCTAGCAGAGGACGAGTCTCGCTGTCAAATTACAAAGATACAGAGGGGACTATTTTACCTCATATGTTTGCATGGAAAATTTTGATTTCATTTTCAATCAGCCCAAAACTGCTGTGTGTGTATAGCCAACTTACTCTAACTCACGGTTCACACCAGTGCATGATGCGAGATTGCATGTGATTTGCACTGCAGTGCAAATCCCATGCACTGTCCGTGCGATGCCATTTCAGTCATACAGATAGTATGGCTGATATTGCATTGCATTCGGACCAAACTCGTACAGGACCCTCTTTTTGGTCCACACCAGAATCGGATCGCATGGGTGTTCACACCCATGCGATCTGATTCATGTCCAAACTGTCAGTTTGCAGTGGGATATACAAGCTGAAATGGGGTTGTCATTAACAATGGATTGACACTCCTGGCAGTTCGCATATGGCAGTGTGAACTGCTATGCGAGTCGGGTGTGATGCGGGAACCCACACTGGATTCACAGGTATCCCGCATCGCACAAGTGTGAACCGAGCCTAGCACTTAACCTAACCTTCTGAGTTTTCTGTCTTAAAATACTAAACTACCTTGTGCTAAGCACATTTTGCTGTATGAAAGAAGGAATTTATTTTATTTTCAAATGGTTTAAATGCATTGGAGCCTTTAACCACTTAAATACAGGGCACTTATACACCTTCCTGCCCAGACCAATTTTCAGCTTTCAGTGCTGTCGCATTTTGAATGACAATTGCACGGTCATACAACACTGTACCCAAACTACATTTTTATCATTTTGTTCCCACAAATAGAGCTTTCTTTTGGTGGTATTTGATCACCTCTGCGGTTTTTATATTTTGCTAAACAAATAAAAAAAAAATGAAAATTTTGAAAAAAAATTTAAGTTTTGCTTTTGTTTCTGTTATAAAATTTTGTAAATAAGTAAGTTTTCTCTTTCACTGATGGGCACTGATAAGGCGGCACTGACAGGCACCGATGAGGTGGCACCGATGAGGTGGCACCAATGAGCAGGCACTGACGATGGGCACTGACGATAGGCACTGATATGCGGCACTGATGGGCACTGGTAGGCGGCACTAATGGGTGGCACAGATATGCAGCACTGATGGGCATTGATAGGCAGCACTGATGGGCTCTCATGGGTGGCACTGGGAGGCACTGGTGGGCACTGATAGGCACTGATAGGCGACACTGATGGGCACTGAAAGGCTGCAAAGATGGGTTCTTATGGGTGGCACTGATAGGTGGCACTGTGGAACACTGGGCACTGATAGGCGGCACTGATGGGCATTGGTACGTGGCACTGATGGGCACTGATACGGGGCACTGTTATGAGGCACAGATAGGCATCCCTGGTGGCACTGGCAATGGTAGGCATTGGAGTGGGCACTGATTGGCAGCTGCCTGGGCATTGATTGACAGCTGCCTTGGCACAAATTAGTATTTCCCTGGGGGTCTAGGGGGGCATACCTGGTGGTCCAGTGTGGATGGTCATCCTGGTGGTCCAGGGCGGCATGATGGTGGTCGTGGGTGGTATCCGAGGGGGGCTGTGCTGATAAACAATCAGCACAGACCCCCCCTGTCAGGAGAGCAGCCGATCGGCTCTCCTCTACTCGTGTCTGTCAGACGGGAGTGAGGAAAAGCCGATCACCGGCTCTTCCTATTTACATCGTGATCAGCCGTGATTGGACACGGCCGATCACGTGGTAAAGAGTCTCCGTCAGAGACTCTTTACCTAGATCGGAGTTGGGGTGTGTCAGACTGACACATCGCAACAACGATCGCCACAATGCGTGCCCCCGGGGACGCGCAGCGGCTTAATATCCCGAGGACATCATATGACAGGCTATTGAAACCACTTTGCCGCCATCATTCTGCTATATGGCGGGCGGCAAGTAGATTATCTCAGGCTTACTGTCTCCAAATTTTCTTTAGTATATGATCAGAAAGTTGGTCCACCCAACACTGATTTTTGTTGGCTGCATAACAATGGGCTGAATCCCAACTAACATATTTTATTTCAGATATGCCCATTGAAATGTCATTTGTACCTGATTTCATACATTAGCTCCTTTGTCATTAAAGGATAGTCATGTTCATATTTTTTACTCCATATTATGAGGAATGCAACTCTTTCACTTGCCATCATATTGGGGACCAGAACTAGGATCATGAAATGACACTTCCCAGAGTCCAAAGAGATAGGGTACCAATAAATGATTCAATCCAGTGCCTTTAAATGTCAATATCATTTTAGTAAAGGTGCAGTGCTCACAAAAACAAATGTGATCCTAAAATATCTACTAATAGATCAACAAAAGATGAATATGGTGTTATCATAATCAACCCCCTCTTAACAAAAACCATATCAAAAATATAACCAAAGCAAATTATATATAAATGTGCATCGTGCCACAAAAACTCCTTTGTGAAAAAAATTGTGTCATCACCCAAACATATATTCAATTAATAAGCAGTATGCCGCTCCTAGTCACAATGAGAGGGCTGAGGTTCTTGTCTCACAGATGTTTAATGTACATATCAAGTTCTTACAACAATGTTTACATCAACACCGTAGAACTAAATAAAGAGGACAAATATGAAGGACAAAGCAGACATACGGTGAATTACATTTAAAACAAACATGACTTGAAACTAATAACTAGACAGAAATACATCTACATACCACTTTTGCCTGCTTGTGAGGGGATTGTATATTGAAGATTCTTAGTCAGGTGGCTTACTTTACACACAAAAAAGTCTTTAAACCTTGAGAGAACAGCACTGTACAATCTTATTTTAGTTGCAAGAAAAAACAGGAAGTGAGATGTAATCATGCATGATGGGAGAAATAAATGAACAAGTATGCACACATGCACAATCTAGAGGAAATTACCATTATAGGCACAAAAAAATTGTGCATACCAGTACACTCCCACCATCACGCAATGTATGATTCTAATAGAACCCAAGTTATCACAAAAAACTCAATATGAATTGTTCAGCATCCTTTCTTTCTTCAAGCATTGTTGAGTCATTATCATTCTTTCCGACCTTTGGCACACTTTGCACAACGTTTAAGTCTTGCTACGGCTTTTACTACCCTCCTCCAATCTGAAAATCTTTGTAGGCGATTTAACAGAGGCCTTTCATCCTTTGCCTTGATAGTATGTACCTGTACCACTTTGAGTTCTGGGTCTCCATCATCAATCTCTCCCACTTTAATGCCTTGTTCTTCTTCAGAGAATTTACTTTGTCATGGGAAACATGGCCCAGTGAACCAGTTCAACTCTAGTTCACTCTTTTGAACAAATCACTTTTAAACAAACAATTCTTGTGGCCACAACTGCAGCTGAGAGCTCCATTCTTGAAATTGTTATTATCCGTTTTGGGGCAACTCTTGCTTTACCCATGAAAAGCATGCAGTAGACTTCTCCAGGTGTGGACACAGTTCTGAAGAATGAACATACTCCATAGCCAGACACGCAATCATCAGAAAAATGGTGGAGCTCATATTGCTCAACATGTTTAAATGTTGTTGACACATAACAACATGATATCTTTACTGAAGACAGGTTATAAAGGTCTTGAAGCCAAGCTTCCCAATGCAGCCTGAGGTCAGATCCTTTGTAGTAACCTTTTACCAACTAAGATGAAGGGAGCGCAAACCAAAGAGGATCAAAAATCAAAGCAACTGTAGACAGCACTCCTCTTTTAGTGAAAGGATTTTCCCTTACTAAGTCTCTGAAATGGAACTTGTCTGCAGTTACGCGCCATTGGACCCCTAGCACCCTTTCTATTTTAGGTTCTTCTGGGGTCAAATCAAAGTCAGTTGCACCTTCAGCACTTTCTTTCTTTGGAATTGTAGCCGTCACCTTCTTGCTGTTGGTGGCGAATTTGTACAAAACAAAGTTTATTGCAGAGATCCCTGGCTTCCTTCACAAGCTGCAAAGCATCTGCCTCTGTGTCTACACTTGTTAGACCATCATCAACATAAAAATTGCATTGTATAAACTTCACTGTAGCTTGATTGAACTTGCCTTCACCTTTTGCGGCAAGGTGTTTGAGCCCGACGTTTGCACATCCAGAGGAGGAAGCAGTTCCAAACAGGTGAACATTCATGCGATACACTGATAGTGGGGATTCCATGTTGCCTTCTTCCCAATACAGGAATCAAAGGTAGTCTCTATCCCTTGGAGCTACATGAAACTGGTGGAACATATGCTCCACATACAGAATACAGAATCCTTTTGTTAATCCCGAAAGGAAATTGGGAAATTTATTAGTCACACACACGATGGCCACTTTGCCTTTCCGAAAACGACATAAGACTCCAACAAGGGTATTTGTGATGTCAGATCCAGTTAGTATTGGTTCATTCAGGGAAGTATTCTGAAATCTAACAGAGCTATCAAAGATGACGCAAATCTTGTTGGGTTTCACGGGGTGGTAAACCCCATGATGAGGGACATACCATGCTGGTTCATTGAAACAAAAAGAAGAACCTGCTCCAGGTGTCTGCTCCCTAATGATCTCTCCTCTCTCCAAGTGTGGGTGCAGCTCAATATGCAACCATATACAAAAATTGAACAAAAAGATCCGGATGGCCACACTCCAATGAAAACGATTTCTTTATTGTTATAATAAATCCATGCAGCAAGGATAAAACCACTGACGCGTTTCATACGGTTACAGCAGGTGCTTATTCATAGTTACGTTTTTTAAAAAATGATAAAGACGTATATATGCAAGCAAACAACACTGTAAATTGGTGTAATTAGACATGGTGCACGCCCACTACAGGTGACACCATGCTCTCAGTTGTAGTAAAAGTTGGCAAAAAAGTTGGATCAGCTGAACTTCTTTCTCACATGATCACAAGGTTAACTCTGCAGACAAAAATAAAGACAAACAAGCCAAACCCACAAAAGATATATAAATAAAGACCAAAAAATTAGCGGTGATGCATGCTTGACATAATGAAACCACCTAAACAGGTGGAAAATATCCCACATAAGAAAGTCTTCTAAAAACAAAAAAACATTTTTTTTTTTTAAATTTTCCATAAAAATATATGTGCGTATATGTACTTTGATAAAAGTGTCTATAGAGTTTCCCGGCAGAAGTACCCAAGCATGGCAAGTTCTCATGTAAACATATAAATATATAAGAAAAAAATATATATAAATATTGCTCTTGAGCATGGTAAACCCAAATTCTGTTAGAAAACCCCACAGGCAATCAGGATTCCCATCACACAGCACAGCATGAAAACACTGCTATTAACCCCATGACAAAAAGACCAGATAATTGCATGCAGACCAAACTTTCAGCCGCAAACAACATGTTCATGGTTATGAGTCAATCAGTTAGGTACATATATGCAATATACCTACTGCAGATATCAAGATCACCTGTCCAACACACATATTCCAACATAAACTCTAGAAATTATGAATACATGCAAGGAAGCATATAGATGTAATCATGTCAGGAAGAAACTGTCAAAGACAAACGTAAACATTCAATCTAATCTTTTAGGAACTGTTTATCTGTCTGTTCCATTCAAAATTAACATGGCAGCGTTGCTTAACCGCTTCAGCCCCGGAAGATTTTACCCCCTTCCTGACCAGAGCGTTTTTTGCAATTTGGCACTGCGTCGCTTTAACTGACAATTGCGCAGGCGTGCGACGTGGCTCCCAAACAAAATTGACGTCCTTTTTTCCCCACAAATAGAGCTTTCTTTTGGTGGTGTTTGATCGCCTCTGTGATTTTTTTATTTTTTGCGCTATAAACAATATAAGAGCGACAATTTTGAAAAAAACGCATTATTTTTTACATTTTGCTATAATAAATATCCCCCAAAAATATATAAAAAAACATTTTTTTCCTCAGTTTAGCCCGATCGTATTCTTCTACATATTTTTGGTAAAAAAAAACCGCAATAAGCTTTGAGTGATTGGTTTGCGCAAAAGTTAAAGTGTTTACTAAATAGGGGATAGTTTTATAGCATTTTTATTAAATTTTTTTTTTTTTACTAGAAATGGCGGCGATTGGCGATTTTTATTGTGACTGCGACGTTATGGCGGACATGTCGGACATTTTTGACACATTTTTGGGACCATTGTCATTTATACAGCGATCAGTGCAATTAAAAATGCATTGATTACTGCGTAAATGACACTGGCAGTGAAGGGGTTAACCACTAGGGGGCGGGGAGGGGTTAAGTGTGTCCTAGGGGCATGTTTCTAACTGTCAGGGGGATGGGCTGGTGTGTGACGTCACTGATCTCTGCTCCCAATGACAGGGAGCAGAGATCGAGTGACACTTATCACTAGGCAGAACGGGGAGATGCTGTTTACATCAGCATCTCCCCGTTTGTCCTCTCCGTGAGGCGATCGCGGGTATCCCCGCGGTGATCGAGTCCGCGGGACCCACGACCCGACTCACAGAGCTCCCAGCCGGCGCGCACGCAATGGCACGGCGAGGAATTCAAATGGATGTACAGGTACGCCCATTTGTCCAGCCGTGCCATTCTGCCAACGTACATCGGCGTGCGCCAGTCGGGAACCAGTTAATAGACATCCTACATAACCCTATCCCAACTGTTTAGATGTCTTTCAGCCGGATGTCGTTGGCTGACAGCATACTACTCTCCAACATGTGGCTATTATAGATAATTAAAGACCTCCATATTCGCATTTGAGTAAAATGACATTAGGGTCTAGGAAGTATACCCATTATTACTCATAAAAATGGGAAATATCCCATTCATGATTCACCCTCCCCCCCCCCCGGTTTTCTGGTGTTAAAAAAGAAAATCCAGTATACCTCTCTTTTACATATTATTCTAAATTTGTGCCCTCCTCTGTCTGGCAAAGATATCTTCTCAACAACCTGGATCAATAAACTCAGAGTTTTTTTCTGGTGTACCAAATTCCAATGATTGGCTACATTGGTATTATGGCCTTTCTGAATGTCATACAAATGATTGTACAAGCGATCACGCAATCTGCGTGTAGTGTGTCCAACGTATTATATATGACATGATTGGCATGTTACAATGTATTGTGTTACACTTAACAAATGTGGTGATGTTAGACTGTTTGTTAATAGTGGTTGCTTGAACTGTGTCACCTCTGAGAATGTGGGGGCAACAAGGACATTCATTGTGTCCACATCCAAATGTGCCTTTAAACTGCAACCAATGCAGCCAATGTCTACTAGGGCACTTACTGGTATACAGACTTGGTGATAGAGTGCCTCCTAATGTAGAAACTCTGCAAGACACAGTCTTAACCCCATCAGCAAGAATCTTTGCATAAATCGGATCATTGAATAATACCAGTAAGTGTATAGAGACAATGTTCCTGATTTTATAAAATTACATACTAAACGGAGTAGAGAAAATCGGTGTGGAGGAAAAGGCAGATAAATTACTTTTGGGTCGCCTGTTTCCCCTATTGATCTTCTTCCTATCAGGGTTTTCTTGCAACAATTTTTCTCTTGTCGTTTTGTTAGCGATGTTAATCGCTCTGTTTAGCATGGAGTCAGAATAACCCCTTTCCTTGAAACGAGAAAACATGATTTTTGATTCCTGTGTGTATTCTTTATCATTACTGCAAATTTGTTTGAGACGCAAAAATTGGCCCACTGGTATCCCCCGCAGGGTATGTTTTGGATGGTTGGAGTCTACACGTAAAAGTGCATTCCCTGCTGTAGATTTTCTGAAAAGGCTAGTGATAATTTTATCTCCCACCCCCTTCAGAGTGACATCCAAAAAATCAATTGAAGTTGGACTCTTGTATCCTGTAAACTTCAAATTAAGGTCATTGTCATTTAAGATAAGCCAACAACTCTTCCAAACTATCAGCTTCTTCTAAAACTATAAATATCAGGTCATCTATGTAGCCACCATAAAATAGTGTATTTGCTCGAAGGGGACTACCACATGTAAAGATGCGGGACCTCTCCTACCATCCCATGTATAGATTGGCCAGGGACGGGGAAAAACGGGCTCCCATAGAGGCCCCACATCTCTGCAGGTAGTAGTCCCCATTGAACACGAAAAAATTGTGTGTTAAAAGATATTCCAGGCTGAGAAGAATGAATTCCTGATGTGCCAGGGAGTATCCACTGAATTTGGACAGAAAAAAAGAGACTGCCTGTAGTCCTAGTGAGTGAGGAATGCATGAGTACAGACTGGTGACATCACATGTCACCCAGCTATACCCATGTCTCCATTTGAACTTATTTAATTGGATTAGTAATTGCTTAGTGTCCCTTAAATAACCAGGAAGACCCATGACAAGTGACTGTAATTGATGGTCAATCCATTGACCTAATGGTTCATTCAAAGAACCTATACCTGCCACTATGGGTCTGCCTGTTAAGGGATTACACCCTTTATGGACTTTAGGCAAGAAATGAAATATTGGCATGATAGGATATTCTGGCAAAAACATGTTAATTTCTTCATGTTTTTGTGGAAATTTTTATTAATGTATGTTGTCAGATGTCCCCCAGTGTCAGTTTTTGCTGTAATACGCTCATGTGAGGGTATTCTTGCCGCATGGCTCTGCTCACCACCATCTGCACACGTCACTACTGTATTTCTATTTGAATATATACATGTGTGTGATTGGTTCTTTTGAATGAATACAAGTGTCTACAAGTGTCCACCTTCTTTTGTTATCCATGTTTTTAGTATAAATAAAAGGAGCCTGGCTATTCTCTGGAGGATCCTGCTAGGCTCAAGGTGATACCAGCGTCTGTCTGCATTACTGAGAGACGTACATAGCGTGCTTTCCCGGCATTATATGAGAGAGCTATATTTGTGCTTTTAAGCACAAAGAAACTATATGCTTATAGGGCGAAGCTTAAAATTTCCCTGACATTTATGGCGGGCCAGAAAGGAATCCTTCCTAATTCAGCGGACCAGGAGGGAGAAGTAGACATGTGCACAACAGAAAAATTAGTTTAGTTCAGTTTCGTTTCTGTTTGTTTCCGTTTATTTGTAACGATTCGTAATTTCGTAAGACGTGGGTTTTCGGATTCGGACTTGTTCGTATTTTCGTAAGTTATTTTTTCGTTGATTCATATTTTCGTTAGTTTGATATTCGTTGATTCAAAAATCGTATTTTCGTTATATTTCATTCATATTTGAGCGCGTTCGTATTTTCGTAAGAGCTATATTTTTGTTGATTTGAAATGATTTGTATTTCCGTAAGTCTAATTTCTGTTTTGAAAATCACCTTTTCGTAGATTTAATTACATTCGTACTTTCGTTAGAATACATTTTCCGTTTATTCAAAACACTACTCGTCGTAATTTTGTAATTCGTACTTTCGTGTGATTGACTGACTCATTTATTCGTGCTTTCGTAACATTATTTTCGTAGATTCGTAATCAGAGCATAATTAGTAATTTTTTACGTAATGTTTCAGAATGGCGCTACGCTAGCTAGCTACTAACGTGTTTAATGGATTCGTACTTTCGTAAGTACATTGCGGTTATTGGTAATTATTGGAAATCTCATCATTTACTTTCGTTTTCGACACGCGGCTATAGCCTCCGGGCCTGGACGCCATTTTGAGAGGGTGTACAGTGGTGTGGCAAGGGAGGAGCAGAGAGCAGAGCAGAGTGGGATTGTTAAATTTGTGGTTGTTTTTGTGTGGTGGTTTGGTATTTTTTTTGCAATTACAATGTCTGGGAGTAAGAATGGATGTTTGAGTCTTGTGAGTGAGAATGTTGGTGTTAGTCAGTGTGTTGATGTGAGAGTTGCTGGTGTGACTGAGAGTGGAAGGGAGGGGAGGAGTGGAGGGGAGGCGTGGAGTGGAGCAGAAGAGTCGAGGGGAGGAGAGGCAGGGATCGGAGGAGAGGTGTGGAGGGGAGGGGAGGCGTGGAGTGGAGCAGAGGAGTCGAGGGGAGGAGAGGCAGGGATCGGAGGAGAGGCATGGAGGGGAGGGAAGGTGTGGAGGGAAGGGGAGGCAGGGATCGGAGGGGAGGCGTGGAGGGGAGGGGAGGCATGGAGGGGAGGAGAGGCAGGGATCGGAAGAGAGGCGTCGAGGGGAGGGAAGGTGTGGAGGGGAGGGGAGGCAGGGATCGGAGGGGAGGCGGGGAGGGGAAGCGTGGAGGGGAGGGGAGGCAGGGATCGGAGGGGAGGTGTGGAGTGGAGGCATGGAGGGGAGGGGAGGCGTGGAGGAGAGGAGAGACGTGGAGGGGAGGAGAGGCGTGGAGGGGAGGCGTGAAGTGGAGGAGAGGTGTGGAGGGAAGAGGAGGCGTGGAGGGAAGAGGAGATAAAAAGAAGAGAAGCAGTGCCAACCTAAGTGCAGTATTGAAGCATAAACATTTTATTACAGGTTAAAATGCACTCACTCAGAGTAAGGTAGATACAGGCACATCAGGTAAAAAATCAGTCCGGGTGGGCTGTGTGGTGGGCAGCAGGGCTCCACAGGGGGCGATCCTATGTAATACTCGTCTCTTGTCCTGTCTGGTGGCGCCGGTGGTTACCAGTATCACAGGCTGGGTTGAGATGGGCACAGTGTGGATTGTCTGTTTAGTTGTTGTATTTCCCGGGTTCAGTGATGCTGGGGGCGTGCACGCGTTCGGAGCATGCATGCTCCTTCATCAGGCATCTGGATTATTTTACTACTTAATCTGGATCACTTTATTACTTAATATCCCTTTGTGTATTTCTTACCCCAATCCACAGCTGTTTTTCCCCTAGCGCAACAAAATATTGTATATATGTGGAGGGAAGAGGAGGAGGCATGGAGGGGAGGAGAGGTGTGAAGGGGAGGAGAGGCATGGAGGGGAAAGGAGTGGGGGTGAACGGAGGCGCAGAGTTAAGCCGAGGCATGGAAGGGAGCGTGGAGGTGTAGTGGAGCGGGAGCATGGCCAAGAAAGGATGCATGTGTCCCTTCCTATGTCAGAGAGTGAGGACTCAGATGTGCAGCAGAGGTAGCGAACCAAGAGACAGAAATCAAGGGGACCCGTATATACCAAAGAGGAGAATACTGCATTGGTTGCTGCAGTTTTAACAGAAAAATCGACACTCTTCTGCCAATTCATGCCAACATCTGAGAAGGCAGCAGCCTGGGGACGAGTCTGGGACTCCGTGAATGCGGTCTCCAAGTTTTGTAGGCCCAACACTGGCGTCAGACACAGGTAATTATTATTCTAATATTCTTTCACTCTTAGAACACACAGTATGTAAAAAATACACAGTGCGATAGTCAATAAAAAGTAACAGTTCAGCTTAACAAAAATATTTATTTGGCACAGCCACATGCAGAACAGTTAAATACATGGAAATATTGTAACGTGTATGTATATATACATATATACATACACGTTACAATATTTCCATATAATGTGTATGTATATATATGTATGGATATATACATATATATAACCATCACTATGTGAAATGTACACACAAACACCGTTAAAGTCTATGGGACACGAACATGAATAATCAAAAGTGCTAATTTTAAAGGTTTATATGCAAGTTATTGTCATAAAAAGTGTTTGGGGACCTGGGTCCTGCCCCAGGGGACATGGATCAATGCAAAAAAAAGTTTCAAAAACTGCCGTTTTTTCGGGAGCAGTGATTTTAATAATGCTTAAAGTGAAACAATAAAAGTGTAATATCCCTTTAAATTTCATACCTGGGGGGTGTCTACAGT
Source organism: Aquarana catesbeiana (assembly GCF_042186555.1). Taxonomy (NCBI): domain Eukaryota; kingdom Metazoa; phylum Chordata; class Amphibia; order Anura; family Ranidae; genus Aquarana; species Aquarana catesbeiana. The sequence continues at coordinate 397,122,134 of NC_133326.1, read as the reverse complement.
ATGCCTGTAAAGGGGTGCATGTTTCCCGTGTTTAGAACAGTCTGACAGCAAAATGACATTTCAAAGGAAAAAAAGTCATTTAAGCGGGAGCCTCCCTCCATGCCATCATGGATGCGGAGCTGCCAGAGGAGAAGAAGGGAAGAAGACGCCGACCCCGCGGAGGAAGATGCCGGACGAGAACACTGGAGGAAGAACGAGATGAACCAGAAGAAGAAGATGGAGGAAGAAACCGAAGGAAGATAGTCGATAGAAGATAGAAGAAAGAAGAAAGAAGAAGCATTTAAATAAAGGAATTGTCAAAAACTGTCTCTTGTCATTTTTAACATTTTTGACACTTTTTTAGTGAAATGGTAGGCCCTTACCATTTCACACAGGGGGGAGGGCCGGGATCTGGGGGTCCCCTTGTCAAAGGGGGCTTCCATATTCCGATAAGCCCCCCGCCCGCAGACCCCCACAACCACCGGCCAGGGTTGTGGGGATGAGGCCCTTGTCCTCATCAACATGGGGACAAGGTGTTTTGGGGGGCTACCCCAAAGCACCCTCCCAATGTTGAGGGCATGTGGCCTGGTACAGTTAAGGAGGGGGGGCGCTCTCTCGTCCCCCCTCTTTTCCTGCGACCTGCCAGGTTGCATGCTCGGATAAGGGTCTGGTATGGATTTTTGGGGGGACCCCACGCCGTTTTTTTTTTTTTAATTTTGGCACGAGGTTCCTCTTAAAATCCACACCAGACCTGAAGGGTCTGGTATAGATTTTGAGGGGGACCCCACGCCATTTATTTTTTTTAATTTTGGCCGGGGTTCCCCTTAATATCCATACCAGACCTGAAGGGCCTGGTATGGAATTTAGGGGGACCCCCACGCCATTTTTTTTTTAAATTTTGGTTCGGGGTTCCCCTGTGGGGAATTCCCATGCTGTTTTTATCAATTAACTTTAACTTTTATGTGTATTGTCGGACCAGCAATTCATTAATAGCCGCGAGTAGTTTAACCACTAGCCTACCGCCCACCGTCATATGACGGCCGGACGGTAAGCCTATTGTTCTGAGCGGACGTCATATGACGTCCGCCATTTAAACAGGGCATGCGCGCGATCGTGAGCGCGCAGCCCTGTACTGTCGGTGGCGGCGTGTCACCGAGACACCGCTTGTCACCGACAGGGGTGAACAGCCACTGGGCATGGCTGTTTACCACGTGATCGGCCATGATGAAGTACATCCCGCATTGCACGGCGCATGCACGTGATCGTGAGCGCGCTGCGCGTGCACGTCGGTGGCGGCGTGTTCCCCGGGAACACTGCTCGTCACCGACGATAGTTTACAGCCATTGGCCAGTTCTGTGTACCATGTGATCGGCTGTGATCCATTGTGAGGAGAGAAGAGCCAGGAGCAGTGAGTTACAGATCTTTGTATTTGTAGTGTCTGTACCAACACCACTTCTGTCCCATCGCCCCCCCAATTGTCATCTGTCACCCAACAGTCACCCCATAAAAAGTGCACCTGTCACATAGAGACTGCCATTAGTGACCATCAGCGGTGCCCTGTCACCCACCAGTGACCGTGCCCTGTCACCCGTCACCCATCAGTGACCTGCCCTGTCACCCGTCACCCATCAGTGACCTGCCCTGTCACCCATCACCCATCAGTGACCTGCCCTGTCACCCGTCACCCACCAGTGACCGTGCCCTGTCACCCGTCACCCACCAGTGACCGTGCCCTGTCACCTGTCACCCGTCACCCACCAGTGACCATCAGCGGTGCACCCATCACCCATCAGTGACCGTCGCCTGTCAGTGACCGTCGCCTGTCAACAATCTTTGACTATCACCTGTCACCGTCCGTGGCCTGTCACCCATCAGTGACCGTGCCCTCTCACCCGTCATCCATCAGTGACTGTGCCCTGTCACCCATCAGTGACCATCAGCGGTGCACCTGTCACCCATCAGTGACCGTCGCCTGTCAACTATCTGTGACCATCGCCTCTCAGTGAACGTCACCTGCCACCCATCGCACAGCCCATCAGTGACCGTCACCTGCCACCCATCTGTCACCCGTCGCACAGCTACCCGCCACACAGCCATGTCCAAAAGAGGATATACAAGTGAGGAGGCGTTCCAGATCCTCTCTATGACTGATGAGAGCACCGGGGAGCTCTCATCAGAGTCCCATTCTGATTCCGAATCAAATTCGGCATTTGAGCAGATCATCGAGAGTAGCAATGATTCGGATGAAGAATGGGTCCCTCCTAAAAGGGCATGACACTCTGGAACCCAGGAAGCCGCCAGCAACCGGGATTATATTCCCAGTACCAGCTCTGCCGCCAGAAATAGGCCCCAGGAAGAAAGGCCCCGTACCAGTGCTGCCGCCAGCAATAGGCCCCAGGAACAAAGGCCCAGTACCAGTGCTGCCACCAGAGATGGGCCCCGCGCACAAATGCCCAGTACCAGTGCTGCCACCAGAGATAGGCCCCACGCACAAATGCCCAGTACCAGTGCTGCCACATCACACCTGAGTTCCAGCACAGGAAATTCAACTCCCCCAACTACTGGAGTGTCACGTCCCCCAAGAGCCAGGGCCACTACCTATATGCCAGATGGTCTTGCCAACCCAACATGGCTGCCTTCCAACTCGGGATCACCAAATATTCCCCCTTTCACAGCACAGCCAGGTGTGCAGGCCAACACCCAAAATTTTACAGAGATCAATTTTTTTCACCTGTTTTTGCCCGACACTTCGCTGCAGTTCATTGTGGACCAGACAAATTTGTATGCCCAGCAGTATATTGCCAGCAACCCCCAATCATCTTATGCCCGTCCGTTTGAGTGGAGAGATTTGAATTTGGAGGAGTTCAAATTGTTTTTGGGCCTCACCCTAAATATGGGGCTTATAAAAAAAAATGAAGGACATACCTATTGGTCTACCCACCCCACCCACCATATGCCCATGTATTCTGCCGCTATGTCCAGGTCCCGATATGAGATGATTATGAGATTCTTTCATTTTAACGACAACACCCAGTGCCCTCCCCGCAATCATCCAAATTCTGATAAGCTATACAAGATTCGCCCACTAATAAATTCATTTTCCCAACAATTTGCAGAACTTTATGTCCCCGAGAAGAATATATGTGTGGATGAGTCCCTGGTACCATTTTCAGGCCGGCTAGGAATAAAACAGTATATTCCTAGCAAAAAGGCCAAATATGGAGTCAAATTTTACAAGCTGTGTGAGAGAGCCACGGGATATCTATATGCATTCCGCATATATGAGGGAAGAGATTCCCAGCTCCAGCCCCCTGAGTGCCCGGCCTACATGGGCACAACTGGAAAAATCGTATGGGACCTGGCTTACCCACTTCTAAAAAAAGGCTATCATATATACCTGGACAACTTTTATACCAGCCTGCCCCTTTTCAGACACCTATATATTGAAAAAACCCTGGCCTGCGGAACTTCAAGAAAAAATAGGAAGGGCTTCCCACAATTCATTGTGAACAAAAGGCTGAAAAAGGGGGAAAGAGCAACACTGAGATGTAATGAAGTGCTGGCCTTGAGGTGGAAGGATAACAGGAACGTGCACATGATGTCCACCATTCATGATGACACTGCAGTTGTAGTTCAGTGAAGACAAGGTCCCATTGAAAAACCAACATGTGTCCAAGACTATAATCTCTACATGGGGGGGTGGATTTCAATGACCAAATGATTCAGCCCTATTTGTCAATAAGGAGGTCCCGATTCTGGTATAAGAAGGTAGCAATATATCTAATCCATTTGGCCATTTACAATTCCTACATAATCTACACAAAATCCACAGAAAGCCCCGCCTCCTTCCTAAAATTCATAGAAGAAGTAGTCACGTCCCTCATCTATCCACAAAGACCCCTCCCAGAATTACCTCGTTCTGATGCTGTTAGCCGACTTCATGAACGCCACTTCCTGTACAACATTCCACCATCGGAAGCAGGCCGAAGACGGCAAAAAAAATGTCGTGTGTGCAGCAGAAGAGGTTTTCGAAAAGATACCAGCTACCATTGTCCCCAGTGTCCCTCTCAACCTGGCCTTTGCATTGGTGAATGCTTCGAACTGTATCATACATCCCCAAGTTATTATCCCATATTTTCCCCATTTTCGCTGATCATTTTCCATGCTTCCCCAAATAACCATGCCACTGCCTTCAATGTGAACTGACCCTGGCCTGCTTTTTGACTATGCCTCTGCCTACCATTTGGACTGCTTCCACATGAACTGACCCTGGCCTGTTTTGACTATGCCTCTGCCCACCGTTTGGACTGCTTGCTCATGAACTGACCCTGGCCTGTTTTGTGACTACGCTTCTGCCTACCGCTTGGACTGCTTGCACGTTAACTGACCCTGACCTGTTTTATGGACTATGCTTTTGCCTACTGCTTGGACTGATCTGTTGCCCTGCTACTATAGTACACAGGGGTCTCACATATGTGAGGGGCTCCAGAATAGTTTTTCCGGATGGAGATAACAATTTTTTTTGTTTTCTCCCGGTTTTGTAATTTCCGGATTAGGGTCTGGAGTCCGGAGGCTTCATAGAGATTTGGGTGGGTCAAAGCCTCTACCCTGTGCCCCTGTGCACAGGTCTTACCCGATTGCGGCCCTCAGCCTTCTGCTGACTTACTGCCATCATGCCTTTGCCTGCCGCATGAACGGACCCCACCTCTGCCTGCTACCTGGACTATGCAAATAATTCGCTGTAGCAAGAGGCAGTATGTTTATGAAGGGCTGGAGAGCGGTACAATAATGTGTGTCTGCAGGTAACAGTGTACCAGGACCAATATTATGGCTGTGCTGGCTGTCTCTGCCTGGACAATTCCTATGGACTGTGCTGTGCCGACTATAGACAATATTCCTGCCTGCTGCCTGGATAGTTATTATTGCTGTCGCTAAGCACATCCCTGACTGCTGCCTGGACCAGTGCTCTCTTCTGTGGACACTACTAAAAGCACAGGTAATACTTTTTTTTTATCCTTTCTGCAATAGAATTTATTTTGGATTGTAATTCTTGGTATGTACATGCTATGTGTTAGAAATATGAAGGGCCTTCAAAAATGATAGGTTGCCAGGAAATTATCTATGTAATGTATGCTCCTAGAATGCCTGATGGTGCTACTTGGATGTTGGGCCTCTGTATGTGGCCAAGCTGTGCAAAAGTCTCACACATGTGGTATCCCCATACTCAGGGGGAGTAGCAGAATGTATTTTGGGGTGTCATTTTTGCTATGTGTTGGAAATATCTTATAAATGGACAACTTTGTGTAAAAAAAAATGCGTTTTCATTTTTTTTCCACATTTTCCAAAAACATCTGGAAAAAAAATAACCGTTCAAAAGACTCATTATGCCTCATAGATTATACATTGGGGTGTTTGCTTTCCAAAATGGGGTCATTTTGTGGGCAATTCCTTTGTCCTGGTGCTCCAGGGCCTTCAAAAGTGTAATAGGTGGTTGAGAAATGAGATGTGCAATTTATGCTCGTAGATCGCCTGATGGTGCTACTTCAATGTTGGGCCTTTGTATGTGGCCAAGCTGTGTAAAAGTCCCACACATGTGGTATCACCATACTCAGGAGGAGTAGCAGAATGTATTTTGGGGTGTAATTTGTTGTATGCATATGCTCTGTGAGAGAAATAACCAGTTATTTTGAAAATTTTGAAAAAAAAAAAATCTTCCTTTTGCAAAGAATTGTGGGAAAAAATTACACCTTAAAAAAACTCACCATGCTACTTACTTAATACCTTGGAATGTCTACTTTCTAAAAAGGGGTCATTTGGGGGGTATTTGTACTTTTCTGACTTGTTAGTACCTCAAGAAATGAGATTCACCTGATGTACTGAAGGCCTGATCAGATGTTTTCAATTTTCAGTGATTGGCACCATAGTTTGTAGACTCTATAACTTTCACAAAGACCAAATAATATACACTAATTTGGGTTATTTTTACCAAAGATATGTAGCAGTATAAATTGTGGCCAAAATTTATGAAGAAAAATTACTAATTTGCTAAATTTTATGACAAAAACAAAGAAAAAGGCAATTTTTCACAAAATTTACGGTCTTTTTTTATTTATAGCACAAAAAATAAAAAACCCATTAGTGATTAAATACCACCAAAAGAAAGCTCTATTTGTGTGAAAAAAAGGACACAAATTTCATTTGGGTACAGTGTTGCATGACTGAGTAATGGTCATTCAAAGTGTGAGAGCACCGAAAGCTGAAAATTGGTCTGGGCAGGAAGGGGGTTTAAGTTCCCTGTATTGAGGTGGTTAAATTACTTTTTTTCCTTTGAAATGTCATTTTGCTGTCAGACTGTTCTAAACACGGGAAACATGCGCCCCTTTACAGGCATACTATAGACACCCCCCAGGTACGAAATTTAAAGGGATATTACACTTTTATTGTTTCACTTTAAGCATTATTAAAATCACTGCTCCCGAAAAAACGGTTGTTTTTAAAACTTTTTTTGCATTGATCCATGTCCCCTGGGGCAGGACCCAGGTCCCCAAACACTTTTTATGACAATACCATGAATATAACCTTTAAAATTAGCACTTTTGATTTCTCCCATAGACTTTTAAAGGGTGTTCCGCAGCATTCGAATTTGCCTGCGAACATCCCAAATTGTTCGCTGTTCAGCGAACTTGCGAACAGCTGATGTTCGAGTCGAACATGAGTTTGACTCGAACTCGAAGCTCATCCCTAGTGAAATGAAAGGTTTTTTTAGAAAAAATCTCTTTGGTTTTTAATTTATGTAATTAATAATGTTTATTTTCATTTGCAGGTTCTATGATTGTCGGTCAACGGTTAACAAAAAGATGGAGAAGCTTCTACTAGGAGAAAACATTGGAGGAAAGCCTGTTAAATTTTGGGAATGGGAGGCAGAGCTAAGAGATGGCCTTGTGGCAGAGGATGTCCCTGGATTCAGCAGCAGGGGTCCACATCAGAGAGTTGGTGGTGAGTAAAATGAAATATATCATTATATATTGCAGTTATATGGTTGTTTCAAGCTAACTCTTATTTTTTATGACTACGCATGTATGACTTTTTTTTTTTTTTTACATACATGTTTTCCAGATCGAGCAACATCATCTGTAGAGCGATCAGCTCCAAGTACATCCTATCAACATTCTGGTGAGTACCTAACACAAAGGATATACAGGTATAATGAACTTCTATTTCACATTTAAAACAGGCATCACTAAATGGCGGACTGTGGGCCGGATGTGGACCAAGTCACTGTGCCATCCGGACCGTCATAGTCCAGCCATTTAGGTGCCGGTTCGGTCTCCCTGTCTCCTCAACTGTCACTATCACAGCGGAGAGCAGGCGGCAGAAACGTTCTGCACACAGAGCCGAAGACACAGCAGCGCTGAATAGTGGGCAGGAATGGAGCAGCTGAAGAGAACTTTCAAAGTTAACCAGCAGGTGATCAATTGCTATGCGGCCCTAACAACCAATCACCTGCTGGTTAACTTCAGCAACTCCTGCTCTCGCCCACTATTCAGTGGTTCTGTGTCTCTGGTTCTGTGTGCCCAAGCAAGGTAGGAAGGGGCAGAGCTGTGGAGGCTGTATTGTGACGGGGGCAGAGCTGCGAAGGGCTGTGTATGTGAAGGAGTATCGAGTTGCAAGGGGTGAAGATGTGAAGGGGGGGACAGAGAACACAGCTGTGCTCAGGTGCTGTAAATGTGGGGGAAAAGATACCATTGAGAAGGGGGTTCAGATCAGAACACGACTGTGAAGGGGAAACTGTAATGTGAAGGGGGACTGAGGAAACTGATGTAAGAATAGGATTGTGAAATAAAAGAGGGGGGGTATAGTAGTATGCACCCCTCAAAAATTCCACTTTCCTGCTCGCATTTTGCGAGTAGATTTTGACGGCTGGCGAGGAAGGGCTGGAAGGAAGGAAGGAAGGGTTGGGAGCAGGGGGGCGAGCACCGCCGACAGCCTGGGTTGAATGGGAGTCCTTCTCCCAGCGATCGCAGGGGGGAAGAGAGCCGCCCAGATTACCAGAGCTCAGGAAACACAGCGATAACAGCTTTCATTTCACATTGCCGTGTTCCCCGCCGCTCACTGCCACATACATCCCCTTCTCCTGTACTTTGATAGACAGATCACCCGTCCAATCCCAGGACCGGTGATCTGTCAATTAAAGTTCCCCGGCCAGGGGGTGGGGCTTTATGTGATTGAGCAGCGGGAACACAGCAATTGAAATGAAAGCTGTTATTGCTGTGTACCCTGCACTCTGATCACTCGGCTCTCCTGTTCCTCTCCTCCCCTGCACAGGTAGGCTGCATGGTGTGTACAGGGTGCATTGGTGGACACAGGCTGCATTGGTGGACACAGGCTGCATTGGTGGGCACAGGCTGCATTGGTGGGCACAGGCTGCATTGGTAGACAGAGGCTGCATTGGTGGACACAGATAAAGTCGTTGTTAATATTTATTTTTATAATTTAATTCTGCATAAAACATTTAAGTGTCATTTCATGAGATTATTTATGAGGGCATGTTTAGGGGTGGGGCAAGGTCAGGGTTGGGTGGGGCAACTGTTGGCGAGTAACCCTTGAGGCCTGGCTAGTAGCTCAGGACTTGAAATTTTGAGCCCTGATAGTATGTATATGGGGGCTGTAGTAAATTATTTGTGAAAGTTTATTCACAACAATCTTTTGGTAATTAAAAATTTGCTCAGAAATGTAGCATCTGTTTTAACACATCAGCAACTTCAGATTAGATTTTACAGTTCCAGTGCAAATTAATTCACCTCAGTGCACTTTTTTGTGAAGTGTGAATATCCGCTTTGATAAACGCAGCGTCATCTTCTGGCAGGACCATTGCTCCTCAGGGTAAGTACATAAGCTGGCAAGAAACAGGACACACCACCAACACCATCATCATCATTCATCTATCTGCACATTATTTACACACAGGCATTATCATGTCATACACATAAAAGATCCATTTTCAAATTCATACAAACATGACACCTCATACCTTTAGAACACTACTGTGAAGGGGAAATTGTGATGTGAAGGGGGATTGCGATACGAAGGGGGACTGAGGAAACTGATGTAAGCATTGGATTGGAAAATAAAAGAGAGCGGCTGTTATGTGATAGATTAATTTATAGCACAAAGATGTATTCAGAACTCCGCCGCAATTAAACATTTTTTCTGAATTTTTATTTTGTTTTAATGAATTTTAATTCAGTACCCCTGATTTAAAGTGGTTGTATACCTCTTTAGCACTTTTTTACCTACAGGTAAGCCTATAATAATTTTTCAGGTATGTTTGTGATGCCGGGGCTTTTGGGGCTGCCTCTTTGTGGGACTGTCCAGCCACAATGTTCCAATGTTCCAATATTCAGTTATGTGCAATAACAGTTCATTGTTTGGCATTTCTGCCTGTTTATATGATGTTCTCTGTATCCTTATGCACAGATTTCTTTATATTGAATTAGAGCTCCTGTTCCCTGAGGAAGCCAATGCCTTGGCGAAACATGTAGGAAACCGAGCCTTTACTTTGATGGCCGTCTCCATCCGGCCCACCCTATTGCATTTGGGTCGCACGCAATATACATGTTGGTTGTTAACCATTTTATTGCTCTCTTTATGTATTTAATATTGTCAAATAAAAATTTTGTAATTTTATATCTCCTTTTCCTTTTCACATTTTGTACTTTAGCACCGCTATAATCCCCTGTCCCTTCACCTACCAGTTATTTAAGCCTATAATAAGGCTTACCTGTAGGTAAAATTAAAATCTCCTAAACCTGTATGGTTTGGGAGAGATTCACCCTGCATGCAGCCGCTGATGTCGGTGGCCATGCACTCTGAAGTCAGAGAAAATCAGAGCTCCTTGCTGGAAATTAGTTCCCTCAGCGCTGACCATGATGCAATGCCAATGCTTCGTTAGAAGGTACATATTTCTTTGCTTTACAGGTTTTTATTTTTTATTTTTTTGCGGGTATAAAACCGCTTCAAAGGTTTACTGCAATAATATACCAACAGTACCATATCCCAGTCCCCTGGTAAAATGAAAAAACGTTTATGAGCATTTATTTGCCCTTTTACCTGCGACTTGCTGGGACCCTTTAAAACTTTATCTTGAACAATATCTTGACTCTTTCTTCCGTCTTCAACAGAAAGCCCAAGCCGTATCCCTCCAGCATCATCTTCTGGCAGAAAACAGCGGCCCAATACTCCTCAGGGTAAGTTCACAAGCTGCCAATATAAAGAAACAGGACACACCATAATCATCTACACATTACACACAGGCATTCTCATATAAAACACATAAAAAATATTACCATCCATTTTCTAATTCATACATACACCTCATGCCTCAATCACTTCTCCACAAAATCATCCAAAGAAGTATTATCTTTTAATATATGAAACAAAGAGAAGCGAAAATATAAATTTTTAAAAACACTGTATTTATCGGCGTATAACACGCACACTCGTACAGGCATATAATACGCACCCCAATTTTAAGAGGGAGGTTTAAGGAAAAAATGTTTTCACAGCCCCCTTTGCAGTACACAGTCCCCCTCCCCCTGCACAGTACACAGCCCCCCATCTATTATACAGCCCGCCTCCCTAGTACACAGCCCCCCAATCCAGTATACAGCCCCCCTATCCAGTACACAGCCCCCCCATCCATTATACATCCCCCCCATCCAGTACACAGCCCCCCATCCATTATACAGCCCCCCTCCCCTATATACAGCTCCCATCAATTATACATCCCCCCATCCATTACACAGCCCCCCTGCACTCCCAGGAGACCCCATAGTCTCTACAGTTAAAGTGGATGTAAACCCATTTTTTTTTTTTTTTTTTTTGATATCATACTGTAGAGTATAAGATTTCCTATCATTTGAGCCCAGTCTTGCCACACAGAGTTAATCCATCTCTGAGCAATCCTCTTTTATTGTTCAGTGAAAAAAATCTTGACAAACTGACAAAAACTTTGTCAAATACTCCCCCTTGCTGTGAGTGACAGCCTAAGACACAGGCATGATTTTTTAATTCCCTCCCTCACTCCTTTCTTCAGCAGCTCTGCAAGGATTGGCTGTTCCACACCTCAGCATGATTTGGCATGTTGAAGTCATGTGGTTACTTTCCTGTCTTTTCACTGGATGTTAGAGATCATAGCAGAAGTTCAGCAGAAGTTCAGTGTTAGAAATACACAGGAGAAAATGCATATTGACATGGAGTGTAGAGGTGGGCGGGGAGTCTACTGACATCACAACTCCACCCACCGAGCTCCAGACAACAGACCCACCCACAGAATATGCAGTTTTTCAGCTCTCATAACAGACAGAGGGGAGACATTTGGCAGGTAAAGATACATGCAGGAGGCATGTATATCCTTATAGATAACCCATATGGCAGTAGTTTAGAAAGGATGACATTGGGTTTACATCCACTTTAATAAAAAAAAATCACTGTCAGCTCCTTCCACACTGCTCCTCCTGTGTCACTCCTATTGCAAAATGAAGCTTCTATATACCTCAATAGCTCCGTTTTTTTCCACTGACCTGGTCACATGACTGCTCTCCTCTGATGTTACATAGCTGGTCATGTGACCGCCCTCCTCCTCCAATCAAAGCTACAGTCGGAGGAGGAGGAGAGCAGCCAGAAAAACCGGAGCTATTGAGATATTTACAAGCCTCATTTTACAATGACATTGACACAGGAGGAGCGGTGTAGAAGGGGCTGGCAAGTGACTATGCAGGGAGCACTGTCCCAGGGCCAGGAGAGGCGGGCCGGCCGGCCTGACACCCCCCCAATGGGTAGCCCCCCTGGGCGAACTGTGACCATCTGTTTACCCTTTTTTTTTTAAGGGAAAAAAGTGTGTGTTATACGCCAATAAATACGGTATATAATAAAGAAAAAAAAGCAAACACAATTTTTGTTTAATGCTTTATCTGCCTCTGCTATTTTAAATTGTATTTACTTCTATAAAGGTTATTTGATTAAAACTGTGAAAAATCAAATATAAATATGCTTTGACTTTTTTTGTTTAAAGTCAAGAGAAAACAAACTATGGCTATATAAATGAAATTTAAACTAATGGGTGGATTTAGCTAAATAAGTTGTAACCGTATTTAGCTAGATAAACCTTTTTGGTATTCTCTCTTAATCATTAATACAACTTATCCCCCTTCCCCAACTCGATCTTTCATACGCTCCATAATTCATTATTACAACTACTTTTAAGTCTAATCTCAACAAATCCATTACTTTGAATGCTATCATCAACATTGTCTATCTCTTCTATTTCAGATCAGCAAGACCAGCCTGAGGGGAGAGCGCAGTGCAGCCCGCACTCACCTGTCCTTATTTCGGAGGGCTTGGAGATTGAGCCAGAGATGACCCCTATGATTCCCAAGACTCCTGCCTTCTCCCCATGGCCAGAGGAGGAGGACAGGGGCCAAGGTACCCACATGCTGCCACCTTCTGCTCTGATGCCACCTCCTGCTGTACCGCCTGGCCCAACTGTGCAGGAACTCATTCTGAGGGTGCTTACAGAACAAAGGCGTGACAACAGAAGAATACAAAGGGATATCCGGAGGCTTAACCATTCATCAGTTGAGCAGACAGCAAACTGACACTTTAGAAATGTTGGCCCGGGTAAGCCAACAGCACAACCAGGCAATGGAGCAATTTAGGATTTCTTTACTTGAAGCTATTTCAAGACACATTGCTCCATTGCCTGGGAGCTCCTCTGAAAATTTAAGCAGCAGAGAACAGTCTCCTTCTGAAAGCTGAAGGCTACACCTTCCTCTGCCCCAGGACCCATGCCAGCTCAGCTCACATTTTTAGGCCGCATGCAGACTGTTTGTATTTACAGTTGCTGGTTTTGGCTTCCAACGTTTTTTTCTGCAGTCAATTAACTCCCCAGCATGTTATCCTATGTGTCCATGACTGTTATCAGCAGTTTTTGGCAGGTGCATTTTTGTGCTGTAAAGTGATTCAGCGTTTATCTGCATTTTAGATCCCTAAGCCTTTGGGGGAAAATAGTTGAGAAAAACTCATTCGACAGCTGCAGCTTCAAAGCACTAAGTCCTTCTTCTGTTATCAGAATGATAACTTCGGACAAGATCTCCCACAACTTTTAAAAAAACAGCCTGAAATTTGTGTCAGGGTGTGTGCTATAAATAGATGAGCAGAGAGCTGGTCTATTCACAGCACAGTCTCTGTCTGCCTATGTGGAGGGGGGGTGTGCCTTTCCTCCAATAAGCTGTCTCACAATGTATGGCAAGAATCCACACCCACAGGTGAATCAGGAAGAGAAATTATAACAGGACGTACACTTTCTAAACAGTGTATAAATCTGAAGGCAGCATATATACATGTATTACTTGTGTAGGGAGATTTGTTTAATCTCTGTGTATAATCTGAGGCTGTTAATTTCAATGGCTGTATGAGAGCATATACATCTGCTTTACCCTACATGTAAATAAATAATAGACCTTAATACATATGTGTTTTGTTATTTTTACAAATTCTTTTCTTACTGTAAATAAAAATATTTTTGGTGTAATACTTTGATAGTTTGAGTTTGATTATTATAATGTTTTTTCTCTGTTTTTTTTTTTAATACTATCACATATCTGCTAAATTATTAATTTATTCCCACCCACACACACGGTAATAATCATTCAGAACTTCAAACTCAAAGTCTACAGTAGTTAAAAAAAAAGCAGTTCCTACTTCGTTTAACTATTCATTTAGACTTTATGGTGCCCCACTGCTCTTAGTGTTCTTTTAAAATATGTTAAGTCATTTTCCAAAATTGTGTTATATTGTAGTCCAAAGTTGCTGACATGAATTTGAAATAATAATATTCACCTATTTGAGTATTTATCTTCTATATTTAGTACAACGGTTTTAATTTTATGTTTAAAGGGACATGCATCACTTTTTTTTTTTTTTTTTTATAACCATCAAACAAAGATGTTTTGGAGTAGACAATCAAAATTTAATCAGACTCTCGAGATACTGCCTCATACACATTGCAAAAATTCCCTATGTGCTTTTCTCAAAGTAGAAAGAGGTGGAAGGAGATGAGATGGGAGATACAGTATCAGTAAGAAACAGATAGTACACCAACTCAAATAAAAAATCTGATTATACTTAACCATCCAAATATAAAAACTATCGGTCAGCTCAATGTATATGTTATAAAATGTCATATGTTTATTAGTATTAAAACAGAAAAAAGAATCAAACAATAAAAATTGGCACCATTCATGCAGCAGGATTCATACTCCTAAAAAGCCATGTCCAACTATCTGTAATGTACATATAATTATGACCACAAGTAGAAAAATAGATATATTGGTTTCAATTTTACCCCCTGGCTCATGTTGCCAGTGTGTGGGAGTAGATAGATGTATAAGCGTGGTCCAATATACTGCATCAGTACTCCTGCAAGGGGCTGCTTATAGGGAGCTATCCAATAAACTGAATGATATATAAACAGTTCCTTGCAGGAGTACTGGTCCAATATATTGGACCCCGCTGCGCTTATACATATATCTACTCCCCCACACTGGCAACATGAGCCAGGGGGTGAAACCACTATATCTATTTTTGTACTCCTGCTCATAATTACATGTACATTATAGGTGAGACATGGCTTTTTATGGGTATGAATACTGTTGCATGAATGGTACGTATTTTTAATGTTTGATATTTTTTTTGTTTTGATAATAATAATAAACATCTGAAATTAAAATACATTATAGGCATATGCACATAGTATGCTATATTGATCACCCTTATCTCCCTGTGCACAAGCCAACGTTACAGTTTCTTAGACTGAACTCAGCATCTAGTCAAGTGGCAGAAAATGCGTAGTGAAAGTTACCTGCACTTTTTGATGCTAAGTCCATGGATTAAACATACTTGTCTATTCACTAAAGGGAGAAGTGCTCAATAATTTGACGGATATGACCGGCAACTGCTGGTTTGGCTGCCCTACAAACTAGTGCTGGGGGAGGAATACTGGACAGTGAACATACAGGGGAAGCCGGGGGGATACTAGACACAGGAGCTGGGGGGAGGGGGTACTTGAAAAAAAATAGGCAGGGTAGAAAAATAGACACTGAGGGGCTGGGGAGGTAGCAGGGGACAATATATGTAGGCATTCAGGAAACACGTGGATCCCACCCAAGCACTACCTCATCTTTTAAAGACACATGGAGGCAATTTGCAATTGTGTATCTTTGAATAATATCGGTATGCAGCACAGCCGAGTGGCAGCCCAGGCAGAGGAGCTTCTTCTCATCCTATACCCGATCAGACAGGCAGTTGGTACATGTTGGGATCTATATGAATGATAGGAGTCAGATAACACACTTCTATCTATTCTACAAGAATGTGTGTCACCATTAACGGAGGTCTTACCTGTGAGGCCATAAACACTGTAAAACACTGTACTCTGTGATACATGAGCTTTAAGTGAGTAGAATTCTTTGAAAGGTCCAAAGGGCAGACTGGAAAACTGATGCGGCACCCAGCAGTGGTGACTCTAGGAACAAAATATAGGGGAGACACATAAGATATAAGATACCTCATTCAAATCTGGGGGGGCGCAATAATTTTGTGCATTTAAAAAAACTAAATAATATATATATTCTTCTGTCTATCCTACAAGAATGTGTGTCACCATTAACAGAGGTCTTACCTGTGAGGCCACTGTAATCTGTGATACATGAGCTTAAGTGAGTAGAATTCTTTGAAAGGTCCATAGGGCAGACTGGAAAACTGGTGCGGCACCCAGCAGTGGTGACTCTAGGAACAAAATATAGGGGAGACACATAAGATATAAGATACCTCATTCAAATCTGGGGGGGGTGCAATAATTTTGTGCATGTAAAAAAACTAAATAATTTATATATATATATATATATATATATATATATATATATATATATATATATATCTAGTAATATAATTAATATATAAATATATACACACAAAGTGTCAGGAGTATCGAGCACTCAAGCGAGCATCCGGGGTTTTGGTTAGGGCACTCTCCTTGACTGTATGTCAACCTTTAAGGTGATTAATGTGGCCAGTCTCTGTGTGGAAACCAAACCTGTTGTAAGCCTGCCTTTTACCAGGACTGTCATAGAAAGCCATCTGCCTATCTGCTAACCGCTAGTACCTGTTTGCTTTGCTCAGTTAGCACCTGCCCCGGTGTGGTAGTCAGGTACTATAGCATTGGATCTAAGACCTGAGTGCAACCACATACGGGAAGGCCTGCTTGGCTTATGTGAAAGGGGTCTGCTATAGGCGAAGAACACAGAAGCCAGCTATAGTGTCTGACCAGCTATGTTGGGGTAGACGTGACAAAAATGTATTTATAGGTGGCAAGTGTAATTTATAAAGTTTATAAATTAGAGTAAAAGTAGAAATGTCACTATGTGAGTTATTCAACAAGCAACCATGTTTGCTTTTGTAGTAAACTAATGAGAAAATATCTGCTTTTGCAACAAGGTAAAGCTTCTTCAGTAGTATTTTTAATAGTTTTAGTAATTTTATTTTAATCATTATTACAAAAGATAACAAATGTCCCAGTCTCCTGTTCTTACCTTGCAGGGAGGTGAGCATTCAGATCCCTGGTGGTCAAGAGGGCCACTAAATACCAGGGCTAAGGTAGGCCATGAGTTCAGATGTATCTCTCTCTTGGAGCTCTGGGAAGTGGAGGTGCTGCACTGTCAATGGCATAGATATTAAGGAATAATTTTCTATGTAAAAAACATAAAATAAGTAACACTAGTTTATTTCATATATACATTAAAAGAACATTTTTTAAATGTATGCACTCCTTGACACAGTCCTTTACTGACACATACTGATATACTCACACCCACTTAAAATATACATATACACACAGACACACACTGACCCATAAAGACAGACACACAGCTTAACTGACAGACACAGTGACCAATGAATGAACTGCCTCGTACACAAAGACAGACTGACCCATACATACACAGAGTCACAGACAAACCCATACACACTCACATTGACCCATACAACCACAGACTGACCCCATACTCACTCACACACACTGACAAATCAATATTAATTATTTACAAAAAAAGTCATACAAGATTATCATTATAACATTCTAAAAGTGGGATGTGCTGTTAATACTTTATGAAGTGCTCAAGAACTCATGTGTGGATCTATTTGATTCTTCCTCATCCAGGTCTAGCATTCCGCATGCATGTGTGACGTCACTAAATTGCAAAAAAAAAAAATTGAGAGAGGGATATAAATTAGCAGAAATGATTAATGGAATTATGGAAGGTGAGTAAGGGAAAATTGATAAGTCACTCACATGTTTGAGGGTACCGCAGGGGACATACTTTTCCATGATGAAATCCATAGTGTGGTGAGATGTCTTCCAATGTGACCTACAAGATTTCCTCTCTGAGGGCAAGTGGCAGCAGTCTGCAGTAGCAGCACAGTAGGAGGAGTGCCACAGTGTTTGTGGGAGTATTGTGAGCCATGGAATTAAAGAGTAATTTTCTTTTTGGAATGCTAACATATTTTTTGGTGGGAAAATTGGGAGTCATGGGGTGAAAACACTACTCCAAAAACGAACGAAAACTAAACAAACTAACCCCAACTTGGGTTGATCACATTTCAAATGGTGGTAGTAGATATTGGATTTGTGATATGTGAGCAAAAACTATTATTATTATTACCCAAGTGGATGGATCTACTTCAATTGAACCTGTTGCAACTTGGAAGATTAGATGGCAAATAATCAATACAACAAAACCCAAAACAGTGCATGTCAGGAATGGATATCTATACAAATGAATAAATATGTTTAAAGTGGTTGTACACCCTGTACAACCACTTTTACCTACAGGTAAGCCTAGATTAAGGCTTACCTTTAGGTGCTGGAAATATCTCCTAAACCTCCATGGTTTAGGATATTTTTACAAAAGAGAAGTCCGCCAATGTCTACGGCGCATGCGCCGTAGACAACGGCAAAGGCACACTTTAGAAACAGCGATCTTGCCGTTTCTAAAGGAGGTCATGCCATGACTGGCGGCTCCTGCGTGCATAGCATACTAGCTCATTATGTAATACTCACCTAGGATCGAAGCCCCCCCTGCAGTGCACGACACAGCACCGGCTGGCAACATGTCATCCCAGAGTAACTTCCTGGTATCGTGGCTCTGGCGCTGTGATTGGCCAGAGCCGGGATACCCGAACGCAACTCCGGAATGACATGTCGCCGGCCGTTGCACCGCAGCGGGGGCTTCGATCCCAGGTGAGTATTACATAATGAGCTGGTATGCCTTTGTCTTGCAGGTGTTAGATTTGTTATTTTTTTGCAAAGTGGGTTTACAACCACTTTAAGAAATATTTGTATTTGAAAAGTTTAATTCTCAACTTTAGAGACTGAGAGCCTAACAAGCTAGGATCAGCCTCACAGTATGATCTCTTTTTCGGGTTTACAACCTCGGCCTTATTTGGGGAGGTAGAGAGTAAGCCAATTGCCCCAAAAAGATTTGTTCATCCTTTGATTTAATTGTATCCTTACAATTGCAGCAACATCTGCAACTATGCCGCCAGGCAAGGGGTCTCTGTTGTTCTGAAAGCCATCCATCTTATTGACAAGATATGTGAAGAGAGGGATGACTTGAGTCAGACTTGCATTCCCTTAGCTCAATTTTTCAGTAACATCTCGAAAAGGGCTAAGCATAGTCACCACCTGACTGATTATTTTGCATTCCTCCCTGCTTAGTGGCCTAGCTACACCGATAACATGTTCATTTGACATGGCGTGTATTGTCTTTTGCTGTTCCATAATTCGTTCAAGCATCTCTAAAGTGGAATTCCAATGGGTGACTACATCTACCTTCAAGCGGTGCTGCGGAACGCCAGCCTTACTCTGCTCAAGTCTGAGTATATTACTATCTTTACACTTCGATGAAAATGGCCTGCTATCTTTCTACAGGAGTCTAAGATAGCAGACAATTTTCTAGTGCCACTTTCATCATCCAAAGCAGCCTTCACAACGAGATGCAGGGCGTGTGCAGAGCAACGAATGCCAACAAATCTGCCATCTCGCACGGCCTTGAGCATATTTGCTGCAGCATCAGTGACTATAAAGCCCATTTTTGGCCGTGTGCCTGCCTCCTCCCCAAGCCACTCCGCCACCATTTTCTCAAGTGCACGTAAAATATTTACAGCACTGTGCTGCTGGTCCATGACTTCTGCATGCAGCAAGAATGTGTGGTGCCCATGGTTGAGAGTTACTGCTGCCTTTGCCCCTGTGCTTCTTGTCCCTGCTTTTTGCTTTGTTGGTTGCGACTCCTTGGGCTGCCACCAGTGTGCCGTCAATGACAAAAAGGCATGTTGCCCACTGGGAGCGCTCCACAAGTCTGTAGTGAAATGGACAGACTGGCCAGCTGCTCTGCCCAGCTCCTCTTTCAATAATCCAACACAGGAATTATACAAAGAGGGTACAATTTTGCACCTAAAGGTAGTACGGCAGGGTAGAACATAGTGAGGTACAACCGCCTTCATGAGCTGTTTAAATGGCTCACCTTCAACTATATTAAAGGGTGCTCCCCCGACTGCTATTAGTTGCCCTATAAGACGGGTAATTGTATTTGTCTGTTGACGAGACATCCCCCTTGATTGAAAGCTGCTAAATTGTTGCAGCGTGGGCTGCTGTAAAGGAATGGGACGCCTCATGTCAGCTACATAAGAAGTCCCTTGATCTCCCTGTCCCTTGTTCTGCCTTTTGGTGGTAATGGCAGCAGTAGTGCTGCTGCTTGCTCTCATTTTAATAAGTGGAGCTGCAACTCCACTTTCTTCTCTAAGCAGCACTGGTGTATGGTGTGTACGAAAATGGTTATTCATTCCTGCATTGGTTAAATGACCAAAGTCTCTCCCATGGCTCACTTCCCTGCCACATAATTTGCATTTCGCTAGGCGCCGTCACCAACTGAAACAAAGTGTTCCCAGATTTTGGATCGGCGGTTGCCAGTGGCCGGTGAAGAATGTTGTACAATTTCTTCTGGCTGATGGGTATGTGCAGCTTCCGTGGCTTCTGAAGAATCTGGTGGCCTAACAATGGTGGCAGTGGCACTACTTGAATGGGAGGGAGAGTTAGGCAAAACAACAAAGTCGGAAGGGGATTGTAATGGTGCTGACACTCTTTTTGAGGGTGAAGAGGAGTCGATAAATAACAGAGGGGAGTAAGGACTCATAGAAATAATATCATCCTAATATTGTTGTACTTGTAGTGCCTCTTCCTCTATATTAAAATCAATTCCTTCTAGGTCAAGACCTTCAAGGGTCAGAATCACAGGTAATTCTACTTCAGTAGCCTGTTCTGCTTGGTGCGTATTTGGATATACTGAAGTGCTATCAAAACAGCTGCTGCTATCTGTTGTGATTTTGTCTAATATTTTTACATCTGGAGGCTGAGCAATTCCCTCCTCCTCAAGTTGTAAAATTTAAATTTTTGGCTGCCTAAAATTATGGACACTAGGAACAGCCTTTGCAGGAACTGCCCGGCCTCGCTTGTAAAAAAAGGCCGGTGTTACAGTTGGCCTCTTTGTGGAAGTGTCTTTGTGCTGTGTCACACTGAACTTTTTCCTCTGTTGCTTCCCTCATGGGGAGAATGTGATGAGTGGGAGAAGTCCATTATACAATATTTCTATTTTTAAATAGTATTATTATTTATCTTTTTTTTTTTTTTTTTAATTAAAAATAAACTTTTTTTCAGGAAAAGAAAGGGACTGAGGACTCGGAGTATTATTAATTTATTGGTCCTAACATGCAACAAAGATCTACTAATCTACTACTACCACCCTCAATATCTAGTAGATGCTGCCTGGACTGGCCTAGTAGTGGCACTGGCTAACACAACAAAAAAAAATTATGTAGGGCAGACAGACAGCAAGATAGTAAAACATAGAGTCCCACACTGTCTCACAAAAGGGAAAAAAAAATAACTCCAGGAAATCCCAGGACTAATAAAAAGTAAGCCTAATTAGAAATTTATAATTTCTCTATCACTCTCTGTGTCACAAGAGAGTGACACTGACTCACAAATCCAACACCAACCACACCCTGTCTAGAATGCAGTCTGACATAGGAGAAAACAAAAATATGTCAGAGATATTACAAAATACAAATATAGAAATTAGAATATAGACAGGGTATGCTTAAGAAACAAAGAATTTCTCTCTCACAAGTCACAACTTAACTCACAAATCCACCAAAACAGTGCCACCTACCCAACCACACCCTGTCTGGACTCTGGATGGAATGCACTGCAGTCTATCACAGAAAAACACACAAGGGAATAAGAAACAAGCTCATTGGGAGAAGGGACATCCTCTTCAGGGGAAGGGACAAGCTTATTGGCCAACGTTCAGATATATTTCAGAACTAACAAATTCGTTCTGCAGAATATTCGTTATTTCGTATTTTCGTTCATTTTGATTTTTGTTATTTTGAATCTTTGTTCGGTATTTTCATTTTTTTCCTTTTCCGGTTTCAGAATATTCGTAATTTCGATTTTTCGTTCATTTTGATTTTTGTTATTTTGAATCTTTGTTCGGTATTTTCCTTTTTTTCCTTTTCCGGTTTCAGAATATTTGTAATTTTGATTTTTCGTTCATTTTGATTTTCGTTTTCATTTTCAATCTTTGTTCGGTATTTTCGTTGTTAATATGTTTTTGTTTTTTCATTCTTTTGTATTTTCGCTGTTTCCAATTTAATAATTTCGTATTTTCGTTGTTTTCCATATTCGTTATTTTTGATAACCCGTTGACCCCACCCCTTATGACGTCACAGTCCCGGGGCATGATGGGACTGTGACGTCATAAGGGGTGGGGTCACCGGGTGACATCACCCGGTGACCACGCCCCATGCCTATATAAGTAGTTGCGCACCTCACAGACAGCATTATAGCGGGAGAGAGCGTTGTGTCAACATCGGAAGAAGAAAAGAGGGAAGAAGATGGTGGAGAAGACAGGGCCACCACTAGCAAAAGAGCGGCAAAAGAGCAGAAGATAGCGGAGGAGCCCGGGAGTAGAACCGGACACTGGGAGAAGAGGCCGGAGAGCAGGAGAAGAGGATGGGGAGCGGGGGAAGAACCAGACACCAGGAGAAGAGACCAGAGAGAGCGGAGAAGTCGGAGGAAGACCCCCGAAGTCTGAAGAAGACCCCCGAAGTCCGAAGAAGACCCCCGGATCTGCCTAATAAATGACTTTAAAAACCTGTGTAGTGTGTTTTTTTATTGACACTTTTCCCCCCAGGTGAATGGGTAGGGGTACGATGTACCCCATACTCATTCACATAGGGTGAGGGGCCGGGATCTGGGGGCCCCCTTATTAAAGGGGTCTCCCGGATTCCGATAAGCCCTCCGCCCACAGACCCCGACAACCAACAGCCAGGGTTGTCGGGAAGAGGCCCTTGTCCACATGGTGGACAAGGTGCTTTGGGGTGGGGGCTGCCGGGCACCCCCCTGCCCCAAAGCGCCCACCCCCCATGTTGAGGGCATGTGGCCTGGTACGGTTCAGGAGGGGGCTGCTCGCTCATCCCCACCCCCTTTCCTGACCAGCTGGGCTGCATGCTCGGATTAGGGTCTGGTATGGATTTTGGGGGGGACCCCCCACACAGTTTTTTCTGCAAAGGGGTTTCCCCTTAAAATCCATACCAGACCTAAGGGCCTGGTATGCTCCTGGAGGCTAATCCATGCTGTTTTTTATTTAAAATTTGGCGCGGCATTCCCCCTCAGGATTCATACCAGACACCTGTCAGCAATGCTTGTCACTCATCGCGAAAGGAAAAAACAGTTTTCCTTTCCAGATGAGCGAGCCAGCTTCACGCTGGCTCCCGCGATGGGGCTCGCAGGTGTCAAATCTCACCGATAACAGCGGCGAGATTGACACAATATCTCGGTCACCTACTGTAGGTTATGTAGCGCTGGTATTTTTGCCTTCTAATGCCATGTAATGCTAAATAATGGACAATGCTATGAATTGGTATTTGGCTCCCTCCAGTGGTAAAAATGTGAATTGACTTCTTTATTTTTCACATAACAGTTATGCAGGAAGTGACTGTTTACCTTGTGAAAGTGGAGGTAATTGTTTACCTTGTGAAAGGACTCACCTACCCACAATGCTCACTCACCTACCCATGAACACTGAGTGACTGAACTGCATGCTGGGTAGGCAATAAAAGGCCCAGTGCGGCCATTTTCTTTCTCTTCTTCCTGGGACACATGGCCTGCCTGCAGGGAGCTGTGAGTGTGTGTGTCCCACAGAGCTGTGGCCTACTTGCCTAGGATGGACTTGCAGCCAGAGGAGAAGTTTACACCACAGTGTGATGAAGCAGCAGTGTGGTCGGATCGGGAAGGATCCAGAGACACCTGACGGAGGTTATTGAGGACTCCCAGTCATCTTGTGGAACGGAGCAGCGTGACAGCGTGGCCACAGCAAATAGACTGAGATCTTGTGGAGCGGAGGCATCCAACTGAGAACTGACACTGTGTGGTTTAGAGACAACTATACCGGAGGCAGTTACAAGTGCGTTACACAACAAGAACAGTTTTCAATCATCAGTTTATATTACTTCTTTGCTTGTAAAACCCTTGGATTACAAATACTGCAGTATTATAGCTAGCAAAAGACAGAAGACCAGAGACTACATCTTTCACTAAAGGCCTTGTGTTCAGTCACAATAACAAGGGACTGTGTCATAAAGCAGCAGGAGCTCTTGAGTAATTGTACTGTGCTGTGTTTGATAGCCTTGCATTATTGTGATTAGTGCAGCGTGCTGGAAGTGGGAAGGTGCCCAGTGCCAAGGCATTGTCACTCTGAGCACTAGTCCCACTTGGAGACACTCCTGCAGGGGTCATCCAAGAAATCTTTACATGTTAATAAGTTGTGAATATTCATCGTATTGTCATATTACGTTACAATAACTGTATTACAATACAGTTATTGTAATTACCTTTTATGCCAGTCTCAGGAAAATTAAATTCTGGTTAATTACAGTTGGTGAGAAGTGTTGTTCATTCTTCTGCAGGTGAAACTACAGATACCCAGGTAATGGTAAAGGTACATTATTGGTGTATTGTATATTGTGGGTTTGTCCTTTGTTGTTAAGCTAGTGTCACAGCTGTGTCAAGCGGGTTGAGCCAATTTATTGGGGGTGGAAGAGTTTAGTACAGGCCTAATCAAATATCAACAGCTCCTTCGGGGGTCAGTGCTACACGTGGGGGCTCCTCCAGGATCCTGTTACTCTGCAATCGACCCCTCCTAGAGGGCACCCTTAAGCACCAAGATGGACCCCGATGCTGCGATCCAGTGGTGCGAAGAAGAAGGCGCCAACCCAGAATCAAGTATAGTGATTGAGCTCCCTGGGGAAACCTGGACTGATGAGCAGGTCGGTCAGGTAGTACAGACATTATCTTTTGGCCAGAAAATATGGGTGGTCGATGTCAGACGTGATCGCAAGACATCATGCACACATGTGCTACTAGAATGGAAAAAGGGGATTCCTGACCATTTCCGAGGATCCAGTGTGCAGTTAGCTGACCAGACTAAGTTTCATTAATTCCAGACACCAGACAGGTGTCGGCCAAGTACCAGTCGAGTTAAGGCCATGAAGGAAGAAGTTCTATCCACGACACCCTCAGCCATGATTGGGCCAGAATTTTTCACGGCTATGGGAGACTTCATGGCAAAGTGTCAGAGGGATACTCCACTGTGTTCTGGAAGTGGATACCAGAAACTCCGGGTTTTTTCTGGAAAACACCCAGTGCCTATAAGGGAGGACAACTTTGAAGAGTGGCTGGACCAGGCCACACAAGCCTTGGATGAATAAAGTATCCCAGAGACTCTCAAGAAGCAGAGGATCACCAAGAGTCAAAGGGGTCCCGCCTCAGAAGCCATCCATATTCTGAAGTTCAGTAAAAAAGATCACATGGCTCAAGACTACCTGAATATCCTGCAGGAGGAGTTTGGGACACTGGAGACAGCCGCAGACTTAGTTCACCGATTTGAGCATGCTCTCCAACGCCAAGGTGAACGCTTGTCTGAATATCTTAGGCACTTGAACAAGATGTTGCATCAGATCATATTAAAGAAGGGGATGCTACCTTCTGCCATAGATCAAGCTAGAATGCAGCAGATCCTGAGAGGTGCTTCACGCTCTGATCCAGTTTGGATCCGGCTACAGACTTCAGCTGATACCAGGTTCATGAAGTATCCTGAGCTCATTAAATTAGTGAGAGAAGAAGAAGCCATGCTGGAGGACAAAGGAAAGAGTCAAAAGTCTGAACCTGTTGTCAGAGTCAGAGTGGCCAGTACAGCTGATAGAGATCCAGAACTTGGGATTCTGAAGGCTCAGGTGTCTAAAATGGTGGAAATGATGACCGGGTTATCGGATCTCATGTCTGAGAGGGCCGCACTGAAGATGCAAGTATCCCAGATGACGGAGATGATGAACAAATTGATGACAGAACGTACTGGGATGTCAGGCCAGACGCCCACGTATCAAGACATCTGTCGAAACTGTGGAGGTGTAGGTCACTACCAGCGAGTATGTCCTAGCCCACGAAGGGAGACAGAAGAGAGGTGTAAACCTCAGAGACGTGACCCAAGGATGGAGAGAAGATCTGGGCCCTCAAGAAGAACTTTCTCTGAACCTGCAAGGGAGCAATGGAGAACTCCTGCAGTTTATGCTGTCTCAGTGAGAAGTACTCATCAACCTCCAAAACGACGGAAGCTGAAGGAGGCACAAGTCCAGTCACGTAAACCTATTGTTACAGATGTTTCTAACAGGCCCCCTCTGCCTGTAGTGCCTGTTCTGGTTGAAGGAATTTATTTCAGAGCCATCCTTGATTTGGGTGCCCAAGTTACCCCGCTGACCAGAGACTTTTACCAGAGGTACCTGTCATACCTGCCCCTGAGGCGATTGGAAGACATAGAGATCCAGGGCATTCAAGCAGAAGATTACCCTTGTGATGGATATCTGCGGATCAAGTTTTCGTGTGATCCATTGAAGGCTGGGAAGCCTCAGAACTTTGAGACACTGGCTATTGTCTGCCCTTGGTTGCCAGGGTCCTCAAGGAGTTTGTTGATTGTTGGGACCAAAACAGATCTGGTGAAGCAGCTGTTGACCCCTATTGTTCCCAGATGTGACCCTCTACCCTCACTGTCAGAAGAAGGGTCGAAAGTGTCTCCTTTTCCCACAATGGATGAAGGAATATCCAAAACAGAAGTGGAAGAAACTGACCTGCAGGAGGCAGAAGTAGTTGAACTGAAAGAGAAGTCTAGTGAGCCTACCGTGTCTGAGTCAGTGAATCAAAGGAAACAAAGAGTCATTTCCAGATTCAGGAGACCAATTTATCATTGTAACTGTTGTATTGTTTACCATTCTTTGCAGGTTAAATATGAAGGATAGAGTAATAACTTTTGTTTAGAAGTATCTTTTCAGGTGCAAGGAGTTTCTGAAAGTACATGTACATAGAAAGCAGGTGTATGTAGATAGCTGTACACATGTGTAAATACACGTGCCTAAGAAGGTAAAAGTATCATAGGCTATTTCACTGTTTCATTGTTTTTTTTTCTGCACCATTCTACACCCTGTGTGTCTTCCTCCAGTTTTTAATGAGGAAGAAAAAGGGGGGATGATAGTGGTGAGAATGACAATTTTCAAACCAATAATACTAACCGCTCTAATTCTAGCCAAGTTTGTGACCCAGTAGGACGACTGTCTTTCTTTGATGGAATTTGAATCAGCAGGCAGCAATCTGGTGAAGGACGCTCCCATAAGAACCTTTTTGTCAATGGTTCCAGGTATTACACCGTAGATGGTAAGCCACACACAGGTTATGCAGAGACCACAGTCATTAAGTTCCCACATGTCTGGGTCATTGCCATGTGAGGTTTGTTTGGAGGTCACCAAAACCAGAGTTGTACTTTCCTCAGTATGCTGTCACCTACATTCTCAGCTGATGGGGTAGGTGCAGTCACTGTAACATGAATTTCAAAAGGTCCACCACAGGGTTCATGAGTCCCTCCTGGACTCTGACACAATAAGCAGTTTACATTCTTTCCAAGCAGGTGACTGGGTCATTGTAAAGAAGCTTGAGGAACGAGACAACTGGATCCACGCCAGCCACTGCAGGAAGCTGCTCAACTACACAAAAGGATGAGGAGTATCTTTGTTTATTTATATTTTTAAAGTGTATTTTCCAACTAGCTAAGAAAGTGAACAGGACACATGGTTGGGTATACTCTGAGTCTCCACCGAGCTCTAGTGCCCCAGCGATGATGGCAGTACATGCTATATATGATGTTCATATTGTTATGAGGAGCTTTGACAAACTAGTAAAATCCAAACAGACACTTGTCAATAGAATTTAACAATACATTTCTAGAGGGTAAAATTAATTATAATTTTAACAATAGCTCTGGTTATTGCCAGCTTTGGTATCGGGACAACTAGGTAGCCCATAAGTGTGCTTCAACTTTAGTTTGGTATTAATGCGGGTCTACAGCTTATGAAATGATTCCCCTAATGCAAGAGGTTCATGTGTGCTGGTGAAACTCATCACTGCATCTTATGTCCTGGCCGATCGTGAGGACCTGATGGCGTGAGAGAAGGTAAGAATGGCAAAGACAGCTGGAAGGGAATTGTTCACCAAACCCGACCAGGTCTGGGCATGGTTTGCTGCTTGTACACAGTGGAGCTTGAGCTTATGAAACAATTGAACAATTTCTCATCTGTTGTGGATGGGATGTTCAATGTAACTGTTGAAGCTACAAGGAAGTTCCCACAGTCCAAGGGGGGTTTGTGGGAATTCATAGGTAAAGCTTGTTATACCTGGATTGGGGATACTAGTGACAAAGTTAAGGCCCATATGGATAAGGTTCAGATCCCTGCAAGGCAAAGTCAGAGTTATAGCTAGTGAATTTTGGAATCCTTTTGAGGGTTTGGGAGTCTGGGGATTTTATTTTTTTATTTTTCAGTAGATCATGGTTGAAGCAATTGTCCCAAGTTGTTTTTGTTTCTATTCCTTCTATATGCCCTGATGAGGTGCTACTGTTGCCTGATTGGATGAGTGAAGAGAGCCTGAGCAGATTAAGACGCCCTGAAGCCCAACCTAAGTACAAGACACAGAGGATCCCAGACTGACCAGCCTTCATGTCCTCCTCTAAGTCATCCCTCCTGAAGAACAGAGTCTACATGTCAAGCCGTGTTTTCCTTTTTATGGACTCATATGGACTGTAAGGACTGATTCATTTCTAGGTGTAAGAAGAAGATCAAGATTCATCGAGGGACACATGGGAGCATATGACAAAGAGGAGGAGTTGTTGTGTAAGTTTTTATTAATGTATGTTGTCAGATGTCCCCCAGTGTCAGTCTTGCTGTAATACGCTCGCTTGAGGGTATTTGCACATACTGACCTTGGTGGAAGACCGTTGGCTGTGGAAACCTTCCTGTGCACACGGCAGATCTGCTTGCTCTTTTAAGGATGTTTGTTTATGCCTCACCAAGGGACTGGCCACTCCATGGCGATCGCATTTAAACTCCTATGTAAGCAGATTTGCGTACATGGGAACCATAGCGTAACCATACAAAATTATGTCCCACTGAGCTATGATAGAGTATGGCTCGCGTCATTGGTAGCAGTGAGAATGTGCACACGATCGTGTTCAGAGCCATGTGCTTGCCGCATGGCTCTTTACACCACCATCTGCACACGTCACTACTGTATTTCTATTTGCATATATACATGTGTGTGATTGGTTCTTTTGAATGAATACAAGTGTCTGGCTGATTATGAAGCCACCACTTTCTTTTGTTATCCATGTTTTCAGTATAAATAAAACGACGGACCCCTGCATCTTTCATCCAGTGCTGCACTGATCGGCTTAGTCTTTTATCTGCCTATTTACATCTCTAATGCTGTAAGTGTTCATTTGTTTTTTTATATTACAATAAATGTAAAGGATTTACACTATGTGGAGCCTTATATTTTTTTTGTGACAATACTGCCTATCCATCGATTCTTCCACTGACCCCTCCACTGACCTCCGCTGACCATCCCTGCTGACGCTGAGGAGTTTGGTGCCTGTCATTGGGATCCCGGGCTGGGGTTACAGCCACTCACTCAGTGTGGTCCCCTATAATAAGGGACCACCGCCTTCTGGTAAGCGGCAGCTGTTTCTGTGGTGGAGGATATACCTATTCACTTAGTCACTTGAGTGTGGAATTTCACCAAAACATCGCTTTTTGGATCAACATGTTTACTGGACTTTTTTTGTTTTCACTATATGGATTCATTCTTTATTATTATTATTGATTAACTTTGGGGTTTTTTTCAATCTCTTTTTTTGTATTTTCACTTCAGTCAGTGGATATTTTTAGTTTTATTTTGCATGTTGAAAATTTTTTTTCTTTTTTCTTTTTTGATAACACTTGATTGTATTGATTATTATTCACTTCAATATGTAATTTTTTAGTTGATGCATTTAATTTTGCATTTTCATCTTGATTATTGTGTCACTCACATATTAATTTTTTGCACTTAATTTGGGCAACATATATTCTTGATTTTCCCACCATTCAGCGCGACTTTTTATCTTTGTATATAAATAAAAGGAGCCTGGCTATTCTCTGGAGGATTCTGCTAGGCTCAAGGTGATACCAGTGTCTGTCAGTTTTACTGAGAGACATACAAAGCGCCCTTTCCTGGCATTGTATGCAAGAGCTATATTTGTGCTTTTAAGCACAAAGAAATTATATGCTTATAGGGAGAAGCTTAAATTTTCCCTGACAATATGTGAAGATGCCGATCGCGACTCCCCTTTCCAATAGTGATGTTAATTCTTTTTATAAGGCTGTGTTGGATCACCTCTGAGTTGAACATATGTGCTGCAATCAGAAAGCTGGTGGATGACTTCATTCCTGTAGTCTATGACCATTATTAACCCACCCTTGTCAGCATTTCTGATTACCACACCACTGTCATCCTTTAATGGCTTTCTTTTCTTCAATAGTAAGGTTGTTAATTGAACATTTAGTAGAAGATTTATTCGCTAAATTAACTAGATCCCCCTCAACTAATTTCTGAAAAGTATCCATATCCTTGCCGCGTGAATTAATGGCATAAAAATCAGATCTTATCTTAAACGGTATACCGTCAGCTAACGCCGTTTGTTCATCGCAACAAGGATTGGACTCCACTGCCAGATCAAGTAAATCCTCTAGTGCACAAACTTCAGGAAAGAGATATGGGGAAGAAAGGGAGGAAGGAGAAAGAACAGGAGGTGAAGGAGGAGACAAGGAAGGGTGGGAAAACTGAGACGAAAGAGGAGAAGGAGGAGACTCACCACCATATCACCACAATAAGGAATTGGATCACATTCTCCATAGTAATGCTTTCTGAGTGTCAGAGAGCGGACCAATCTGTTAATGTCCAAAACTGAGCCAAAAAGATTGAATTGTTTATTCGGGCAGAAGTTCAATTCTCGTGACAAAAGAGACACTTTGGTGTCCTTCATGGCTCTCTTAGACAAATTCAAATTAGCCGGTGTTGTTAATGGAGGTTCTGCAACTGATATCTGCTTCCGTTGGCGGTGTCTCCTTCCTCCCCTTCTTGTCCTCTTCCGTCTCTCTTCTTTTTCTTGATTGAGCCTCTGGCTCCTTTGTTTACAGTCTGTGGATTTGGTGATGAGTCAGAATTAATGACATGTAAAGTGTCATTAGCTGACTCAACTTCTAAATCTGAGAAGCTGACCCGTTTGTTAGTGAGATGCCGACGTGGCCGGGTATATACAGTATAGGTTTCTTCCATGAATAGACAGTATTACTTTCATAGTCCACTTTATCTCTGTGCATTTTCTCCTGTTTCCCCCCCATAACCTCTCTTTCCAGTTTATCTAGTTTGCGATTAAGTCACCCGTCAAACTCCCCAAATCTTTGATGATTTTGTGTGTTCATCAAATCCTTCTGAATATTGGTAATATCGCCCTGTAGGCGTTCTAGATCTTTTGTCTTTGAATTAATGATGATCCTGATTAATTTGAAGGAACATGCGGATAGCGTATCTGTCCATTCTGTTTTTAGATCATCATTAAACAGATCGGATGTGGGGAATTTTTTGATGCGAAAACCCCTAAGTATGTGTTCCAAGGTGAGGTATTCAGTAAGTGTCTCGATATCCCAAAAGGCACTTGTACAATCATTTGCATGACATTCGGAAAGGCCATAATACCAATGTAGCCAATCATTGGAATTTGGTACACCAGAAAAACACTTAGAGCTTAGTGATACAAGTTGTTGAGAAGATATCTTTGCCAGTCAGAGGAGGGGCCAAATTTAGAATATTATGTAAAAGAGAGGTATACTGGATCTTCTTTTTTAACACCAGAAAATCGGGGGGAATGAATCATGAATGGTATATTTCTCATTTTTATGAGTGATAATGGGTATACGTCATAGACTCTAATGTCATTTTACTCAAATGCAAATATGGAGGCCTTTAATTATCTATAATAGCCGCATGATGGAGAGTAGTATGCTGTCAGCCAATGACATCCAACTGAAAGACAACTAAACAGTCGGGATAGGGTTATGTAGAATGTCTATTACGCAACCCTGTCATATTAATTTTGGATGGAACAGACAGATATACGGTTCCTAAAAGATTAGATCAAATGTTGCTATACGTATGTCTTTGACAGTTTCTTCCTGACATGATTACGTCTATCTGCTTCCTTGTAAGTATTTATTCCTTCTAGAGTTTATGTTGGAATATGTGTGTTGGACAGGTGATCTTGATATATGCAGGAGGTATATTGCATATATGTACCTAACTGATTGAATCATAACCATGAACATGTTGTTTGCGGCTGAAAGTTTGCATGCAATTATCTGGTCTTTTTGTCATGGGGTTAATAGCAGTGTTTTCATGCTATGCTGTTTGATGGGAATCCTGATTGCCTATGGGGTTTTCTGACAGAATTTGGGTTTACCTACCCGTGCATGCACAAGAGCAATATTTATATATATATATATATATATATATATATATATATATATATATATATATATATATATACAGTATATATATATATATTTTTTTTTCTTATATATTAATATGTTTACATGAGAATTCTAATGCTAGGCATTAGGAATGAGCTTGATATTGGGGTCGAGCATGAGTTTGACTGGAACATTGGGTGTTCGCCGAAGAACAAACATTATTTGGCATTCGCGGGAAATTTGAGTGCCCGTGGAACGCCTCATAATGCACTGCGAGATCGCAGTACATTGCTGTATGATGATTGGCCAATGCAAGCACCTGACCTGCATGCACCTGACCTGCATGCAATCCCAGCGCACTCTGCTAAGAGAGCCATAATTGACCAAAGGCCAATCATGGTTTAGGGGGACTAAGTCCAGCCCCACACTATATAAGGCTGCCTGCACGGTGTCCCTGTGTAGTGTTGTTGGCGTGGACGGAGACATAGCTTGATTTAGATGAAGCAGGCAGGTTATTCAGTTAGTGGCAGTGTATATGATATATATATATATATATATATATATATATATATATATATATATATATATATATATATATATATATATATATATATATATATATATATATATATATATATATATATATATATATATATATATATATATATAAATATATATATATACAGTCAGTCTAATATATATATATATATATATATATGTGTGTGTATATGTATATATACTCTGCATCCAGTCAATGTAGCCTAGATCTACAGTCTACAGTGCATTCCGTGGTGTACTATTTCTAATCCACTTCAGGCGGTGTATTTGATATATATATATATATATATATATATACACACTCTGCAGCATCCAGTGTAGCGTATATCTACAGTGCATTATGTGGTGTACTGTTTCTACTACTTTTCTGGTGGTGTACACATTACACAATACAGTGCTTCCATAGTGCAGTTGCTACTACTTTTCTGGTGGTGTACACAGTACATAATACAATGAAACCGTAGTGCAGACACTACTACTTTTCTGGTGGCGTACACAGCACACAATACAGTACAACTGTAGTGCAGTTGCTACTATTTTTCTGGTGGTGTACACAGCACACAATACAGTGCAACCGTAGTGCAGTAGCTACTACTTTTCTGGTGGTGTACACAGCACACAATACAGTGCAGCCGTAGTGCAGTTGCTACTACTTTTCTGGTGGTGTACACATTACATAATACAGTGCAGCCGTAGAGCAGTTGCTACTACTTTTCTGGTGGTGTACACATTACATAATACAGTGCAGTGTGATGTTGCCAAACAAAATATACATTATGTCCAGAAAGCCACCAAGGAGAAGCAGATGCTCACAGGCCACTAAAAGAGGGCAAGCAAGCTCTGTGTCTACAGTCAACAGTGCTGGTCATGGACATGGTGCATGCTCTGCAGGTGGCCGTGGGGCACTCTTGTCCTTTTTTCTGCTGCTGGCCGTGTTATTGAGCCAGAACATGCAGAAGAGTTGGTGGAGTGGATAACAAAGCCGTCCTCATCCTCCTCATTAGGGATGAGCTTCGTGTTCGAGTTGAACCCATGTTCGACTCGAACATCGGCTGTTCGATCGTTCGTCGAATTGCGAACGATATGGGCCGTTCGCGCCAAATTCGTGTGGCGCGTCACGGCCCATAATTCACTGCGGCATCGCAGTGCATTGCTTGCTGATGATTGGCCAAGCATGCACTATGACCCGCATGCTTGGCCAATCACAGCGCTGCCTTAACAGAGAGCCGTAATTGGCCAAAGCCAAGGAGGCTTTGGCCAATTATGGCTCAGGGGATTTAGTACACGCCCCACACTATATAAGGCCGCCTGCACGGCGGCCCTGTGCAGTGTGTTCCGGTGTGCTGAGAAATAGAGAGAGAGAGAGACAGTGTCATTTCATTTGAGTTAGCTAGATTAGGCAGGACAGTCAGTCAGTTAGCTGCACTTAAAGTGTATTGTCTATATATATGCATCCCAGGTGTTGCATATATATATATATATATATATATATATACACTGTATTCAGTTTAGCTAGATCCGTTCCTGTTATCTTCTAGACTATTTACATTTAGTGCAGTGCGTCCTGCTCACAGTGTTCAGCTAGATCCGTTCCTGTTATCTTCTTACTGACAGGCAGGCTTGTCTTGTTACAGTATTTTGAAGAAAATTACTGGTGTTCTTTTGATCCTATTAGTACCACAGTCAGGCAGCTAGACTATTTACATTTAGTGCAGTGCGTCCTGCTCACAGTGTTCAGCTAGATCCGTTCCTGTTATCTTCTTACTGACAGGCAGGCTTGTTTTGTTACAGTATTTTGAAGAAAATTACTGGTGTTCTTTTGATCCTATTAGTACCACAGTCAGGCAGCTAGACTATTTACATTTAGTGCAGTGCGTCCTGCTCACAGTGTTCAGCTAGATCCGTTCCTGTTCTCTTCTTACTGACAGGCAGGCTTGTCTTGTTACAGTATATAAAGCTACCTGAAGAAAATTACTGGTGTTCTTTTGATCCTATTAGTACCACAGTCAGGCAGCTAGACTATTTACATTTAGTGCAGAGCGTCCTGCTCACAGTGTTCTGCTAAACCTACAAGTTAGTGGGGTGCATCCTGCTCACAGTGTTCAGCTAGATCCGTTTCTGTTATCTTCTTACTGACAGGCAGGCTTGTCTTGTTACAGTAAATACAGCTACCTGAAGAAAATTGCTTGTGTTCTTTTGATCCTA
The DNA here is from genome assembly GCF_042186555.1 of Aquarana catesbeiana. NCBI lineage: Eukaryota > Metazoa > Chordata > Amphibia > Anura > Ranidae > Aquarana > Aquarana catesbeiana. Next base: position 397,087,277 of record NC_133326.1, on the reverse strand, counting down.
TTAGTACCACAGTCAGGCAGCTAGACTATTTACAGTTAGTGCAGTGCGTCCTGCTCACAGTGTTCTGCTAAACCTACAAGTTAGTGGGGTGCGTCCTGCTCACAGTGTTCAGCTAAACCTACAAGTTAGTGGGGTGCGTCCACCTCACAGTGTTCAGCTAAACCTACAAGCTAGTGGGGTGCGTCCTGCTCACAGTGTTCAGCTAGATCTGTTTCTGTTATCTTCTTACTGACAGGCAGGCTTGTCTTGTTACAGTAAATACAGCTACCTGAAGAAAATTGCTGGTGTTCTTTTGATCCTATTAGTACCACAGTCAGGCAGCTAGACTATTTACAGTTAGTGCAGTGCGTCCTGCTCACAGTGTTCTGCTAAACCTACAAGTTAGTGGGGTGCGTCCTGCTCACAGTGTTCAGCTAAACCTACGAATTAGTGGGGTGCGTCCACCTCACAGTGTTCAGCTAAACCTACAAGCTAGTGGGGTGCGTCCTGCTCACAGTGTTCAGCTAGATCCGTTTCTGTTATCTTCTTACTGACAGGCAGGCTTGTCTTGTTACAGTAAATACAGCTACCTGAAGAAAATTGCTTGTGTTCTTTTGATCCTATTAGTACCACAGTCAGGCAGCTAGACTATTTACAGTTAGTGCAGTGTGTCCTGCTCACAGTGTTCAGCTAAACCTACAAGTTAGTGGGGTGCGTCCACCTCACAGTGTTCAGCTAAACCTACAAGCTAGTGGGGTGCGTCCTGCTCACAGTGTTCAGCTAGATCCGTTTCTGTTATCTTCTTACTGACAGGCAGGCTTGTCTTGTTACAGTAAATACAGCTACCTGAAGAAAATTGCTGGTGTTCTTTTGATCCTATTAGTACCAAAGTCAGGCAGCTAGACTATTTACAGTTAGTGCAGTGCGTCCTGCTCACAGTGTTCTGCTAAACCTACAAGTTAGTGGGGTGCGTCCTGCTCACAGTGTTCAGCTAAACCTACAAGTTAGTGGGGTGCGTCCACCTCACAGTGTTCAGCTAGATCCGTTTCTGTTATCTTCTTACTGACAGGCAGGCTTGTCTTGTTACAGTAAATACAGCTACCTGAAGAAAATTGCTGGTGTTCTTTTGATCCTATTAGTACCACAGTCAGGCAGCTAGACTATTTACAGTTAGTGCAGTGCGTCCTGCTCACAGTGTTCAGCTAAACCTACAAGTTAGTGGGGTGCGTCCTGCTCACAGTGTTCAGCTAAACCTACAAGTTAGTGGGGTGCGTCCACCTCACAGTGTTCAGCTAAACCTACAAGCTAGTGGGGTGCGTCCTGCTCACAGTGTTCAGCTAGATCCGTTTCTGTTATCTTCTTACTGACAGGCAGGCTTGTCTTGTTACAGTAAATACAGCTACCTGAAGAAAATTGTTGGTGTTCTTTTGATCCTATTAGTACCACAGTCAGGCAGCTAGACTATTTACAGTTAGTGCAGTGCGTCCTGCTCACAGTGTTCAGCTAAACCTACAAGTTAGTGGGGTGCGTCCTGCTCACAGTGTTCAGCTAAACCTACAAGTTAGTGGGGTGCGTCCACCTCACAGTGTTCAGCTAAACCTACAAGCTAGTGGGGTGCGTCCTGCTCACAGTGTTCAGCTAGATCCGTTTCTGTTATCTTCTTACTGACAGGCAGGCTTGTCTTGTTACAATAAATACAGCTACCTGAAGAAAATTGCTGGTGTTCTTTTGATCCTATTAGTACCACAGTCAGGCAGCTAGACTATTTACAGTTAGTGCAGTGCGTCCTGCTCACAGTGTTCTGCTAAACCTACAAGTTAGTGGGATGCGTCCTGCTCAAAGTGTTCAGCTAAACCTACAAGTTAGTGGGGTGCGTCCACCTCACAGTGTTCAGCTAAACCTACAAGCTAGTGGGGTGCGTCCTGCTCACAGTGTTCAGCTAGATCTGTTTCTGTTATCTTCTTACTGACAGGCAGGCTTGTCTTGTTACAGTAAATACAGCTACCTGAAGAAAATTGCTGGTGTTCTTTTGATCCTATTAGTACCACAGTCAGGCAGCTAGACTATTTACAGTTAGTGCAGTGTGTCCTGCTCACAGTGTTCAGCTAAACCTACAAGTTAGTGGGGTGCGTCCACCTCACAGTGTTCAGCTAAAGCTACCTGTAGAAGGTTGGTGGTGTTCTCATACTACAGGCAGGCAGTTGATTTTCCTAGCTGCAGTATCAGTACATATATATATATATATATATATATATATATATATATATATATATATATCCCAGCTTAGTGCAGCTACAGGCCATTAGTATGTCTGGAAGGCCAAGAAGGAGAGGCAGACAGTCACAAGCCAATAAGAGAGGGCAAGCAGGCTCTGTGTCTAGTGCTGGTCGTGGAGACGGTGCATCCTCATCAGCACATGGCCATGGGACACGCTTGGCCTTTTTTTCGCCAGCTGGCCATGTTGAGCCGCAACATGCGGAAGACTTGGTCGAGTGGATGACCAAGCCGTCCTCATCCTCCTCATCCTCTCTCACCCATGCCCAGGGTACTTTGTCTGGCAAAGCAGCGGCCTCTTCCCTCGGCTCAATGTCATCAGTGACTCCTTCCCTAGCCCCACCATGTCCTCCTGAGGAGTCCCTCGAACTGTTTGACCACAGTGTTGGGTACATGCTCCAGGAGGATGCCCAGCGTTTGGAAGGCTCTGATGATGATACTGAGCTCGATGAAGGCAGTAACATGAGCACGGACAGAGGGGGTGCTCAAGAAGGACAGTGTCACGGACCTGGCCGGAGCAGAGGCTGTTGGAGAGGACTGTATGCAAGCCTGTTGCCCACCGATTATGGGCCCTAGCATTTGAGGTGAATGAGAAATCCAGTCTGAACTGTATTAATCGGACTCAGTCATGTATATATTGTATGGGAACTCCTTACTGTAGATTTGTGTCCCTGAAGAGGGAGGGGGGGTTCCTCCAGCAGCCCCCTGCTGATAAGACTGATTCATTCTGTTGGGACACATCCTGTGAGGAGATGCTGGTGTTATCAACATGTGTTTATGTTAATTGAGAGAGCTGATCACATTAGCCACCAGCACTAGATGAATGGTCTAGGCTGAGGAGGGGGGAGATTGTTGTTTGTATTGTTAATTGTATTAATGTGTGAAGCTCGGTGCCCACAAGACTGTCATCTGGTCTGGGTACATTTTGTAGTAAATTAGGTCATGTTAATTAGGTTAGCTTTGAGTCATCCCTGCTGTATAAAGGTCTGTGAGATCTCAAAATAAAAGTAGTTCTGATGTACTCCAAGACTGGTGTTGTCTAGTTCTTGGGGTTCCTATAGCCAGATCCATTGGACTCGTGTTCCAGAACTTAGGAAGCGGTATATGACGGAAGCACTCAAGCGGAGTGTGGGACGTTCCGTGACAGACAGCAATCTGGCAGTCATGCTCCCCCTGCTGCAGCATACTGCCAGGTTTGCTCCAGTGATGAGGAGGGAGGGGATGATGAGGTCACTGACTCAACGTGGGTGCCTGATAGGAGAGAGGAGGAGGAGGAGGCGGCACATCACCAACGAGGCAGGATGCCCTCCAGGGGCCAGCCTAAGGGCAGCACATTGACTGCATCACACCCCAAAGCTCCACATGTGCAGGGCGCTGCAGTCTCTGCGCGTTATTCAAAAAGTTCTTTGGTGTGGGCCTTTTTTGAGACGAGTGCATCAGATCGCACCGCTGCTATTTGCAACATATGTCTCAAGCGTATCTCGCGTGGCCAAAACATCTCCCGCTTGGGTACCACATGCTTGACCAGACATATGTTGACCTGCCATGCAGTTCGTTGGCAAGCGTATCTAAAAGACCCACACCAAAGAACAAAGAGGACCTCTCCTTGCTCCTCATCAGCTGAGATTTCCAACCCCACTAGACCTTCAGGCCTCTCTGAGACCCGCACTGAGAGGAATGAAGGTGTAGAATTAGGTGTGTCACAGCCAAGTACTTGTGGGCAATCTGATTTTGGTACACCGACGTCAGATTGTACCAGGCAAATTTCCCTGCCCCAGCTGCTGCACCGCCGAAAGAAGTTTGCTCCCAGCCATCCACATGCCCAGCGGTTGAATGCTAGCTTGGCAAAATTGCTAGCACTTCAACTGCTGCCTTTTCAGTTGGTAGACTCTGCCCCCTTCCGTGAATTTGTGGAATGTGCGGTTCCTCAGTGGCAGGTACCCAAATTCCACTTTTTCTCACGGAAGGCGATTCCGGCTCTCTACCAGCATGTGGAAGGCAATGTCCATGCCTCTCTGGACAGGGCGGTCAGCGGTAAGGTGCATATTACCGCTGACTCATGGTCCAGCAGGCATGGACAGGGACGTTACCTAAGTTTCACGGCGTATTGGGTGACTCTGCTGGCAGCTGGGAAGGATGCAGGACAAGGTGCAGTAGTGTTGGAGGTTGTTCTGCCACCACGCCTCCAAAATGCTAATGATTGTGACACACCTCTCTCCTCCACCCCCTCCTCTTCTTCTTCCTCCATGGCCTCTTCCTCAGAACCAGCGGTGCTCTGTAGTCGTTCAAGGGGCTATGCAAGTACGCAGGCCAAAAGATGCCATGCGGTGCTTGAGCTGGTGTGCTTGGGGGACAGGAGCCACACTGGGGCAGAGGTTCTGTCAGCTCTGCAGGGGCAGGTTCAGAGGTGGTTGACGCCACGCCAACTTAAGGCAGGAATGGTGGTTTGCGACAATGGCACCAACCTCCTCTCTGCCCTCCGACAGGGACAAATGACCCATGTGCCCTGTTTGGCTCACGTCCTTAACTTGGTGGTGCAGCGGTTCTTGGGCAGGTACCCAGGCTTACAGGATGTCCTGAGGCAGGCCAGGAAAGTCTGTGTGCATTTCCGCCGGTCATATAATGCCAGTGCTCGGCTGACGGACCTCCAAAAGGAGTTTAACCTGCCCAAGAACCACCTAATCTGTGACATGCCCACCAGGTGGAACTCAACGTTGGCCATGCTGCAGCGGCTGCACACGCAGCAGAGGGCCATCAATGAGTACCTGTGCGACTATGGCACCAGGACAGGGTCAGGGGAGCTTGTTTTTTTTCCCCACGCCAGTGGGCCATGATCAGGGATGCATGCACTGTCCTGTCACCATTTGAGGAGGCCACGAGGATGGTGAGCAGTGACAGTGCATGCATCAGTGACACTGTCCCCCTTGTCCACCTGTTGGAGCACACGCTGCGTGGAATAATGGACAGGGCACTTGAGGCAGAACAGAGGCAGGAAGAGGAGGACTTCCTTAGCTCTCAAGGCCCCCTTTATCCAGACAGTGTTCCTGCGTGCCCGCCGATCACACAGGAAGAGGACGAGGAGGAGGAAGAGGAGGAGGAGGAAGATTGTGTCAGTATGGAGGTGGAGCCTGGCACTCAGCATCAGCAGCAGTCTTTAAGGGATCAGTCCCAAGAAACACATGGACTTGTACGTGGCTGGGAGGAGGTGGCTGTGGACCATGTCGTCCTTAGTGACCCAGAGGACTCCGGACCGAATGCCTCAGCAAACCTACGCTGCATCGCCTCCCTGATCCTGCAAAGCCTGCGTAAGGATCCTCATATTCGTGGTATCAAGGAGAAGGACCAATACTGGCTGGCAACCCTCCTTGATCCACGTTACAAGGGTAAGGTTGCGGACCTTATCTTGCCATCGCAGAGGGAGCAGAGGATGAAACATCTTCGGGAGGCCTTGCAGAAAGGTCTGTGCAACGCGTTCCCAGAGACTGGGAGGTTACAAACTCCTGTTTCTGGACAACGTGTTGCTGAGGCTTCGGTCAGTCAAAGAAGGAGCGGTGGAGAAGGTGGCCATCTGACCGATGCGTTCAGACAATTTTTTGGTCCGCAGCCCCAAGGTATGATCGGTTCCAGCAACCATCGCCAGCGTCTGTTTTACATGGTGCAGGAATACCTAGGGGCAAGATCAGACTTGGACACCTTTCCCACCGAAAATCCTCTGGGTTACTGGGTCTTGAGGATGGATCACTGGCCAGAGCTTGCACAGTATGCAATTGAGCTACTGGCCTGTCCTGCATCCAGCGTTCTTTCGGAACGCACATTCAGTGCTGCTGGAGGCGTGGTAACCGATCACAGGGTGCGTCTGTCCACTGACTCGGTCGATCGACTGACCTTCATAAAAATGAATCAGTCTTGGATCACCACCAGCTACCAAGCACCTGATGCTGATGTAACCGAATAATTTTTTTTGAAATCTCAGATCCCTTCAAAGACTGCCTATGCTGATGTTGAGTCACTATCCCTGAGTAATTATCCTCTTCCTCCTCAATCATCACGCTGATAGCTTGTAAGAACATTTTTGGTTCTGGGCGCCACCACCAGTGCCTAAGGCACAATTTTTCAGCCCCTGTTTAACAGGGGCGTGTAATTACAATTTTTGATGTAATACTTTGCAGCAGGGCTCGTTCCTGCATTCCAACTAGAGTGTCTGTGAGGGGTTGCAGTGTTGTGGCACCAGCACCACCTAAGGCCCATTTTTTCTGCCCCTGTTTAACAGGGGCGTGTAATTACAATTTTTGATGCAATACTTTGCAGCAGGGCTCGTTCCTGCGTTCCAACTAGAGTGTCTGTGAGGGGTTGCAGTGTTGTGGCACCAGCACCAGTGCCTAAGGCCCATTTTTTCTGCCCCTGTTTACCGGGGCGTGTAATTACAATTTTTGATGCAATACTTTGCAGCAGGGCTCGTTCCTGCGTTCCAACTAGAGTGTCTGTGAGGGGTTGCAGTGTTGTGGCACCAGCACCAGTGCCTAAGGCCCATTTTTTCTGCCCCTGTTTAACAGGGGCGTGTAATTACAATTTTTGATGCAATACTTTGCAGCAGGGCTCGTTCCTGCATTCCAACTAGAGTGTCTGTGAGGGGTTGCAGTGTTGTGGCACCAGCACCAGTGCCTAAGGCCCAATTTTTCAGCCCTTGTTTAACAGGGGCGTGTAATTACAATTTTTGATGCAATACTTTGCAGCAGGGCTTGTTCCTGCGTTCCAACTAGAGTGTCTGTGAGGGGTTGCAGTGTTGTGGCACCAGCACCAGTGCCTATGGCCTAATTTTTCAGCTCCTGTTCAACAGGGGCATGTAATTACAATTCTTGATCTAATATTTCACAGCAGGGCCTTGTGAGGGCTTACAGTGTTGTGGCCACAGCAACACCTAAGGCCCAAATTTCTGCTGAGTATATAGGGCAGGACCCTACTTTCAAACAACTAACTTACAAACGACTCCTACTTGCAAACGGAAGGAGACAACAGGAAGTGAGATGAAATCTACCCCTAGGAAGGGAAATTCTCTCCTGTAAGAGTTAATATGGGAAAAACATTTCTCCTTTCCACTGATGCTTTCCAATCCATTGGGACAAAAAGTGAGGTGAAATCTTCTGAAGAGGAGGAAAGACAGCAAAACAAATGTCACAGGGGTGATAACCCTTCCCTATGTTTTCCAAAAAGCTTAAAAAAGATTTTTTGGCTGGAGCTAAACACGTTAAAAATGTACCCGTTCAAAATTACGAAGAGATTCTACTTAACAACAAACCTACAGTCCCTGTCTTGTTTGCACCGCCTGTATACTGCTGTTCAGAGTATATAGGGCCTGGTGGCCCCACACCTTTCCTTATTTTAATTTGGGTGTGGGGTTCCCCTTAATATCCATACAAGACCCAAAGGGCCTGGTAATGGACTGGTGGGTACCCATGCCGTTTGTCTCACTGATTTTCATCCATATTGCCAGGACCCGACATTACATTAAACCCGCAAGCAGTTTTAAATGAGATTTTTTCCTTTAAAAATGACATTTGGTGCAGGGACTGTTCTAAACACGGGAAACACGCGTCACTTTACAAGCATACTATAGACACCCCTCAGGTACGATATTTAAAGGAATATTTCACTTTTTTTTTTTTTACTTTAAGCATCATTAAAATCACTGCTCCCGAAAAAACAGCCGTTTTTAAAAGTTTTTTTTGCATTGATACATGTCCCCTGGGGTAGGACCCGGGTCCCCAAACACTTTTTAGGACAATACCATGCAAATTAGTTTTTAAATGAGCACTTTTGATTTCGAACGTTCGAGTCTCATAGACGTCAATGGGGTTCTAACGTTCGTGCGAACTTTCGGTCCGTTCGCAGGTTCTGGTGCGAACTGAACCGGGGGGGTGTTCGGCTCATTCCTACTCCTCATCCTCTGTCACCCAGGCTCAGAGTAGTTTGCCTTCCAATGCAGCTGCCAAAGTGGCCTATTCCACCGGCTCCTTGTCCACAGTCACTCCTTCCGTAGCCCAACCATCATGCATGGAGAAGTCCCCCGAACTACTCTCTACCAAAGGCAATGTTTTGGCCTTGTTGGACAGGGTGGTCAACAGTAAGGGGCATATTACCGCTGACTCATGGTCTAGCAGACATGTGCCTCGCCTCTTATGACGTCACAGTCCCGGGGCATGCTGAGACTGTGACAACAAAAGGGGCGGGGTCACCGGGTGACATCACCCAGTAACCCCGCTCCATGCCTATCATTGCGCACCGTGAACACAGCATTACAACGGGAGAGAGCGTTGTGTCAACATCGGAAGAAGAGAAGAAGGAACAAGACGACGGAGAAGACCAGGCCACCGCTAGCAAGAGAGCAGCAAAAGAGCAGGAGATAGCGGAGGAGCCCGGCAGAAGAACCGGACACTGGGAGAAGAGGCCGGAGAGCAGGAGAAGAACCGGACACCGGGAGAAGAGGCCAGAGAGAGCGGAGAAGTCGGGAGAGACCCCCGAAGTCAGAAGAAGACCCCCAGAGCTGCTTAATAAATTACTTTTAAAACCTGTGTAGTGTGTTTTTTTATTGACACTTTTTTCCCCAGGTGAATGGGTAGGGGTACGATACTCTTAAAGAGTACCCCATACTCTTTAGCATATGGTGGTGGGCCAGGATCTGGGGGCCCGCTTATTAAAGGGGGCTCCCAGATTCTAATAAGCCCCCCGCCCGCAGACCCCGACAACCAATGGCCAGGGTTGTCGGGAAGAGGCCCTTGTCCTCATCAACATAGGGACAAGGTGCTTTGGGGTGGAGGGGGCACCACAGGGCTCCCCCCTCCCCCAAAGCACCCACCCATGTTGAGGACATGCGGCCTGGTACGGTTCAGGAGGGGGGGGCTGGCTCGTCACCACTCCATTTCCTGACCGGCCGGGCTATGTACTCGGATAAGGGTCTGGTATGGACCCCATGGGGGGGACCCCATGCCGTTTTTTCAGCATAGGGGGTTCCCCTTAAAATCCATACCAGACTTAAGGGCCGGTATGCTCTGCGGTGGGGCTCGCAAGATGTCAATCTTGCCGATAAAAGCGGCGAGATTGACTTCCTTTTCTATTTCTGTCCTGCCTCATCACGTTAAAAATGAACGGACTTTAGTCCGTGTGTGGGCAAGTCCATTCATTCAGAAATCCGCCATAACTCCGTCAAAAGTCAGTCGGGAAGACAGATGGACCCAGTCTGCCGGAAAGTCCGGTCGTGTGTAGGCAAGTCCGTTCATTCGGAGAGTCCATCGTAAGTCTGCCGGAAGACCGCTGCGAAGACCGTCAGACCTAGTCTGCCAGAAAGTCCGGTCATGTGTTTAGGCCATTAGAGGATGATTCCGCATGCTTTTTTTGAGCATTATCCCATCTGTTCTCAGCAGAAGCTTTTGGAGTGTATTCACTCAGTACAGACCCTTGTTAGACAGGCAGCATGTGATCCATCCTTTGTCCAACCAATACTCTCAGCATGGCCTGATATGTTACAACCAGCCTCAACCAACCCACAACAAACCATTTCTGCCATCAGACACCTGCCTGCCCAAAAATCTGTTTCCCCATCACCCATGCCAAATTCAGTTGCAGCCCAGTATACGTTGCTCCCAACCAAATACTCATATCCGGTCTCTGCTCCCTGTACCTATCCTGCATTCAATCCACCTGCCTCTTCTCAGCTGCCTACTAATCCACAAGAACTTCCCCCAGCTACTGTTACCTCTTCTCTGCCATATCCCAATCCTCCTTTCCAGTCTGCTGCACCCCCAACCTACAGAGCTTCAGTGACTAAGCCAAAGAAAAAATTGAAGTTTTCCCCAACAAAGACAATCCTGCCATTAACCCACCCTGCCTCCACACCTACCAATCTGTTCCAGCCCGAAGTGCCAGAGCCCCAGCCTGAAGTGCCAGAGCCCCAGCCTGAAGTGCCAGAGTCTCAGCCTGAAGTGCCAGAGTCCCAGCCTGAAGTGCCAGAGTCCCAGCCTGAAGTGCCAGAGCCCCAGCCTGAAGTGCCAGAGCCTCAGCCTGAAGTGCCAGAGTCCCAGCCTGAAGTGCCAGAGTCCCAGCCTGAAGTTCCAGAGTCCCAGCCTGAAGTGCCAGAGCCTTAGCCTGAAGTGCCAGAGTCCCAGCCTGAAGTGCCAGAGTTCCAGCCTGGAGTGCCAGAGTTCCAGCCTTGAGTGCCAGAGTCCCAGCCTGAGGTGCCAGAGTCCCAGCCTGAGGTGCCAGTGTTCCAGCCTGAGGTGCCAGAGTTCCAGCCTGAAGTGCCAGAGCCCCAGCCTGAAGTGCCAGAGCCCCAGCCTGAAGTGCCAGAGCCTCAGCCTGAAGTGCCAGAGTCCCAGCCTGAAGTGCCAGATTCCCAGCCTGAAGTGCCAGAGCCTTAGCCTGAAGTGCCAGAGCCTTAGCCTGAAGTGCCAGAGCCCCAGCCTGAAGTGCCAGAGTCCCAGCCTGAAGTGCCAGAGTTCCAGCCTGGAGTGGCCGAGTTCCAGCCTGGAGTGCCAGAGTCCCAGCCTGAGGTGCCAGTGTTCCAGCCTGAGGTGCCAGTGTTCCAGCCGGAGGTGCCAGTGTTCCAGCCGGAGGTGCCAGTGTTCCAGCCTGAAGAGCCAGTGCCTACCTTCCAGCCTGATGTGCCTGTTTTCCAGTCTGATGTGCCCACTTTCCAGCCTGATGTGCCCACTTTCCAGCCTGATGTGCCCGCCTTCCAGCCTGATGTGCCCGCCTTCCAGCCTGATGTGCCCACCTTCCAGCCTGATGTGCCCGCTTTCCAGCCTGATGTGCCCACTTTCCAGCCTGACGTGCGCGCTTTCCAGCCTGATGTGCCCACTTTCCAGTCTGATGTGCCTGCTTTCCAGCCTGATGTGCCCGCTTTCCAGCCTGATGTCTCATTGTTTGCTGCCCAGCTCAATGACCTGGAACCTGCTGCCCAGCCTGATGAGCCTCTGTCTTCTGCCCAGCCTGATGTGTTCCTGTCCGCTGCCCAGCCTGATGTGTTCCTGTCCACTGCCCAGCCTGACGTGTTCCTGTCCGCTGCCTAGCCTCATGTGTTCCTGTCCGCTGCCCAGCCTGATGTGTTCCTGTCCATTGCCCAGCCTGATGCGTTCTTGTCTGCTGCCCAGCCTGATGTGTTCCTGTCCGCTATCCAGCCTGATGTGTTCCTGTCCACTGCCCAGCTTGAAGTGGCCGTGCCTGCTGCCCGGCTTGAAGTTCCCGCTGCCCGGCTTGAAGTGCCCGTTGCCCGGCTTGAAGTGCCTGCTGCCCAGCTTAAAGTACCTGCTGCCCAGCTTGAAGTACCTGCTGCCCCGTTTGATGTGCCTGCTACTCAGCTTGAGGTTCCTGTGCCTGCTATTCAGCTTGACAGACTTATTGCCAACCTGATGTGACTTTGCCCACTGCCCGGCTGGACGCCATGGACTTTCCTCATCAACGGCTAGTTGGAGCGTCAGGAGGTCACTCCTTCGAGGGGGAGTACTGTCAGGAAAGATCCCCTCCGCTGGTAATATCGATCATTTGGCATGCAGTACTGAGGTCCACCAGCAGGTGTCTCCTGGCAGTTTGGAGCTGTCAGGAGAACTTTTTCCTGCTGGTATTTTGTCATCTTTGGGCCGCAGTGCTGGTGTCCACCAGTGGAGGGATCCTGGCAGTATGGAGCAGGCATTACCCTCTGCAGACAGGCGTCACCTGACTTTAATTAGCAGCTGTAGTATAAATACCCGGCAAGTGCACGCACACCTTGTCTTGGTATTGTCCTTGAGCCCTGACCTGCAGCCTGCATCCTGTTGACGACCCTGGCCTGGTTCTGTTTATGATCTCGGTATTCCCCTTACTTGTATATATTTGTTCTGTTACTATTATTATTTGTGGGTTTCTGTTTGGTATTGGTTGTTGTGCACTGAGCGATATTGGAAGTGGTTGTGTTATATTTATTCACTCATTTTTAATAAATCATTTATATTTCACTCATACATGTCTGGGTTTCCTCTGTTGCAGTCCACACAGTTCTGGTCTTATCTGGTACATGACACCAACCTTCTCTCCGCCCTCCGACAGGGACACTTGACCCATGTCCCATGTTTGGCACACATCCTGAATTTGGTGGTGCAGCGGTTCTTGAGCAGGTACCCAGGCTTACAGGATCTCCTGAGGCAGGCCAGAAAAGTTTGTGGTCATTTCCACCAGTCATACAATGCCAGTGCTAGGCTGGCTGACATTCAAAGGGAATGCAACCTGCCCACCAACCGCCTCATTTGCGACATGCCCACCAGGTGGAACTCAACGTTAGCAATGCTGCAGTGGCTGCACTTGGAGCAGAGGGCCATCAATGAGTACCTGTGTGAGTATGGCGCTAGGACAGGGTCAGGGGAGCTTGTCTTTTTTTCGCCACAACAGTGGCTACTGATCAAGGATGCATGCACTGTCTTGTCACCATTTGAGGAGGCCACGAGAATGGTGAGCAGCGACAATGCATGCATCACTGATACTGTCCCTTTTGTCTTCCAGTTGGAGCACATGCTTCGTGGAATAATGGGCAGGGCACTTGAGGCAGAACAGTGGGAGGAAGAGGAGAACTTCCTTACCTCTCAAGGCCCCCTTTATCCAGACAGCATTTCTGTGGGCCCGCCAAACACACAGGAAGGAGAGGAGGAGGAGGAGAAGGATTGTGTCAGCATGGATGTACAGGATAACACTCAGCAGCAGTCTTCAAGGGATGGTTTTCAGTCCCCAGAAACCCAAGGAGTTGTACGTGGTTGGGAGGGGGTAGTTCCTGACAACATCATCCTCAGTGACCCAGAGGACTCACAATCAAATGCATCTGCAAACCTACGCTGCATGGCCTCCCTGATTCTGCAAAGCCTGCCAAAGGACCCTAGGATTCGTGGTATCAAGGAGAGGAATCATTACTGGCTGGCAACCCTTCTTGATCCACGTTACAAGGGTAAGGTTGCAGAACTCATCCTGCCTTTGCAGAGTGAGCAGAGGATGAAACGTCTTCAGGAGGCCATAAAGAAATGTTTGTGCTATGCATTTCTGGACCATGGGAGGTTACATTTTCCTGGTGTTGGACAACGTGTTGCTGAGGCTTCATTCAGTCAGAGGAAGAGTGGTGGAGAAGGTGGCAGGCTGACCGATGCCTTTAGATAATTTTTCAGCCCTCAGCGCCAAGGTCTGATCGGTTCAACCAACCATCACCAGCGTCTGCATTACATGGTGCAGGAATACCTTGGGGCAAGAGCAGACTTGGAGACCTTTCCAACAGACCATCCACTGGGTTACTGGGTGTTGAGGATGGACCACTGGCCAGAACTTGCTCAATATGCAATTGAGCTACTGGCCTGTCTTGCATCCAGAGTTCTTTCTGAATGCACATTCAGTGTTGCTGGATGGTTTGTAATGGATTATAGCGTGCGCCTGTCCACAGACTCCGTTGATAGGCTCACATTCATAAAAAATGAATCAGTCTTGGATCAGCAGCTATCAAGCACCTGATGCTGATGTAACTGATTGATTTGTCTATGGATGTGGGATCCCTTGAAGACTGCCTATGCTTAGTGACTATCCTATTCCTCAATCTTGATGATGCTAGCTTCCAATAATATTTTTGATTTAAGGCACCACCACTACTGCCTAAAGCCCAATTTTTCTGCCCCTGTTTAACGGGGGCATGTAATTCCAATTCTTGATATATTTCAAAGCAGGGCCTGTTCCTGTGCCCAACAAGCATAACTGTGAGGGGTTAAAGTGTTGTGGCACCACCACCACTGCCTAAGACCCAATTTTTCTGCCCCTGTTTAACAGGGGCATATAATTACAATTTTTGATCAAATATTTCACAGCAGGGCCCGTTCCTGTGCCCAACAAGAGTGTCTGTTAGGGCTTACAGTGTTGTGGCACCAAAACTACCACCACCCAAGGCCAAATTTTTCTGCCTGTTTAACAGGGGCATATAATTACAATTTTTGAAATAATATTTAACAGCAGGGCCTGTTCCTGAGCACAACAAGAGTAACTGTGAGGGGTTACAGTATTCTGGCACCACCAACACCTAAGGCCCAATATTCTACAGAGTATTTATGGCAGGCCTTATACTATATATATTTCTGTTCAGAGTATATAGTGCCTGGGGGCCCCACCACGCCATTTTTTTTTTTTAATTTGGGTGCGGGGTTCCCCTTAATATCCATACCAGACCCAAAGAGCCTGGTAATGGGCTGGGGGGGGAACCCATGCAGTTTTTATCAATGATTTTCATGTATATTGCCGGGACACGACAATACATTACAGCTGCAAGCAGTGTTAGATGACTTTTTTCCCTTAGAAATGGCATTTTGCTGTGGTATTGTTCTAAACAAGGGAAAACTGTGCCACTTTACAGGCATACTATAGACACCCCCCAGGCACGATATTTAAAGGAATATTTCTTTTTTATTGCTTCACTTTAAGTATTCCTTAAATCACTGCTCCTGAAAAAACTGATGTTTTTAAAACTTTTTTTTTACATTGATACATGTCCCCTGGGGCAGGACCCAGGTCCCCAAACACTTTTTTCTTTTTTATATTTCTTTTTTATTGCTTCACTTTAAGTATTCCTTAAATCACTGCTCCTGAAAAAACTGATGTTTTTAAAACTTTTTTTTTACATTGATACATGTCCCCTGGGGCAGGACCCAGGTCCCCAAACACTTTTTAGGGCAAAAACTTGCATATAAGCCTTTAAAATTAGCACTTTTGATTTTTCACGTTCGTGTCCCATAGACTTTAATGTTGTTTGCGTGTTCGAACAAACTTTGTTGCATGTTCGGATGTTCTGGTGTGAACCGAATCGGGGGGTGTTCCACTCATCCTTACTAGGCATGCATGGGTGCTTCTGCCGGGAAACTCTACAGGCACTTTTATCAAAGTACATATACATATATGCACATATATTTTTATGGAAAGATTTTTTTAAACAATTTTTTTGTTTTTAGAAGACTTTCTTGAGTGGGATATTTTCCACCTGTTTAGGTGGTTTAATTATGTCAAGCATGCATCAGCGCACCACTGCATCACCGGTCTTTATTTATATATCTTTTGTGGCTTTGGCTTGTTTGTCTTTATTTAACCTTGTGATCATGTGAGAGAGAAGTTCAGCTGACCAACCTTTACATCAACTGAGAGCATTGTGTCACCTGTAGTGGGCGTGCACCTTGCCTAATTACACCAATTTACAGTTTTGTTTGCTTGCATATATATGTCTTTGTCATTATTTTAAAACTTAGCTATGAATAAGCACCTGCTGTAACGGTGTGAAATGCATCAGTGGTTTTATCCTTGCTGCATGGATTTATTATAACAATAAAGAAATCGTTTTCATTGGAATGCGGCCATCTGGGCCTTTTTGTTCAATTCATGTTGGTTCATTGCTTATCTCCATCTCTGGAACCTTTTCAGCATCGCCTCTTACTATTATGTCCTTCATGAAAGCCATATAGTCCTTGTAGCAGCCCCCAAATTTTCCACTCGCCTACTCGCATTTTGCGAGTGGAAAATGAGGGCTTGCGAGTGTGGGCTGCCTGGGAGAGGGGGGTGAGCACTGCTGGCAGGGAGCTGTTCTCCCAGTGATCGCCCCGGGGAAAGAGAGGATGGAGGAAGAGGAGAGCCGCCGGATCACAGAATGTGCATATAGCCTGTTGTAACAGCTTACATTATAATATCCGTCTGCTCATAGTTACACACAGCCCTGCCACCTGACCTGCGCCTGTGATAGACAGAATGCCAGTCCAATGCTGGGATGTCTAACACAGATGCAGGTCAGGAGGTGGGGCTGTGTGTAACCATGAGCAGACGGCAATTGTAATGTAAGCTGTTACAGCGGGCTATATCTGCACTCTGTGATGCGCCAGCTCTCCTCTTCCTCCTCTCTCTCTTCCCATGTGATGATCCGGCCACCCTTTCTCTTCCTCGGCACAGGTGAGGCTGAAATGGTGGGCACAGGTGAGGCTGCAATGGTGGGCACAGGTCACGCTGCAATGATGGTCACAGGTGAGGCTGCAAAGGTGGGCACAGGTTACACTACAATGATGGGCACAGGTGAGACTGCAATGGTGGGCACAGGTCATGCTGCAATGATGGGCACAGGTCACGCTGCAATTATGGGCACAGGTGAGGCTGCAATGGTGGGCACAGGTCACGCTGCAATGATGGGCACAGGTGAGGCTGCAATGGTGGGCAAAGTTGAGGCTGCAATGGTGGGCACAGGTGAGGCTGCAATGGTGGGTACATGTCATGCTGCAATGGTGGGCACAGGTCACGCTGCAATGATAGGCACAGGTGAGGCTGCAATGGTGGGCACAGTTCATGCTGCAATGGTGGACACAGGTGACGCTGCAATGATGGGCACAGGTCACGATGCAATAGTGGGTACAGGTGAGGCTGTAATGGTGGGCACACATCATGCTGCAATGATGGGCACAGGTGAGGCTGCATTGGTGGGCACAGGTCATGCTGCAATGATGGGCACAGGTGAGGCTGCATTGGTGGGCACAGGTCATGCTGCAATGATGGGCACAGGTCACGCTGTATTGATGGGCACTGACGAGGCTGCTTTGAAGGATACTGATGAGGCTGCATTGATGGGCACAGGTGAGCCTGCAATGATGAGTGCTGATGAGGCTGTGCTGATGAGCACTGGTGAGGCTGCATTGATGGGTACAGGTCAGGCTGCATTAATGGGCACTGGTGAGGCTGCACTAATAGGCACTGATAAAGTTCATGACGGCTATAGCACGGACCTACTTTGTCGATCCTGACCCCTTACCACATGATCAGCTGTCAGCCAATGACAGCTGATCATGTGATGTAAACAGAGCCGGTAATCGGCTATTTTTTCTCCTGGCGCTGATAGCATGAGGAGAAAAAAAAAGCCAATTACCAGCGGCTGTCAGAGGGACATCAGAGAGCTGCCGCCAGCTCATCTGTGCCCACTTGTGCCACCTGCCAGTGCCACCTACCAGTGTACAACATTGCTACCTACCAGTGCCCACCAGTGCCACCTACCAGTGCCCACAGTGCCACCTATCAGTGTCACCAATCAGTGCCTCGTCAACAGTGCTACCCATCAGTGTCACCTACCAGTGCCCATCAGTGCCCATCATCTATCAGTGGTACCTATCAGTAACACCTATCAGTGTCCTTAAGTGCCCATCAGTGCCACCCATCAGGGCCCATCAGTGCCATCTTATCAGTGGCCACCAGTGCCGCCTTATCTGTGCCCATCAGTACCACCTTATCTGTCCCCATACAGTGTTGCATGACCGCGCAATTGTCATTCAAAGCTGAAAATTGGTCTGGGCAGGAGGTGGGTTTAAGTGCCCAGTAAGCAAGTGGTTAATATTTATTTTTGTAACCTAATTCTGCATAAAAACATTGCAGTGTCATTTCATTAGATAATTTATGAGGGCATGTTTAGGGATTGGGTGGGGCAACTGGTGGCAAGTAACCCTTAAGGCCTGGCTAGCAGCTCAGGACTTGAAACAAGCAATCCTGCTTGTAGTATTGCTCATCTTTCTTCAGACGTTTCTCTAGACATTTGAGTCTGTGTTCTGCAAAGCTTTGTTATTTGGCAATTCTGGTCTCTTGTCTTTAAAAGGCAATGGAATTTCAGTGTCCATCTTGCCTTTGCTTAATTCCTTCTTTAATGTTGCCAAAAACTGTAGGTTCCTTTGTGACATAAAAACTTCTTCCTTAATCCTTTCACCAAAATCTAACTCAAAAACTTTCAGTATATCTGCTGTCATCATTTACTTCAGTTTGTTCCTACATACAAAGTTGACTTCAGATTTCAATTTTAGAAATGGTTTGACAGCAGGTAAAACTTGCTTCATGATAATCCTATGACTCGCACCAATTTCATCTGATCCTTCCATAAGTTGACTCCATAAGTGACTCTTAAGAAGACCCACTGGACATCTTAGAAACAGACCTTAACTTACTGGAGGTTGCTGAAATGATGCTGGACACAGTAGTTTAAAACACTGACTCTGAATCAAGCCAGGTTATGTCTTCTGGACCTTTGATGAGAAAGTGTTGAACCTTTTTATTTACAATGTTAGTGATTGCAAAACAAGTGTCATTTGTTCTCAGAATTTCGGGTTCAGGGCTTGTGAAGCTTCTTATGTCACTATAAATGAGGTCAACCTCTGACTGAGTGGCAATCAATTCTGCATTATCACTTTTCCTAAGGGCTCCTTTCAAACCATTTCCATCTTCTATAATTCTGTTTGAAATCCTAACTTAACATCTTACAGTGTTTTACCTTTTTACGGTGAGTGTACTTGTACGTTGATTTCTTCTAATGTCTAGGAGCTGTGTATTTCTACTTGCTGTGGTGGGTTGGCTTGCTCTGTATTGACAACATCTTGCGCGATATGGTCCGCAGGACTGACTTCTCCATTGGACAGCACTGTATTTTCAGTGGTGTCTGACATGTTAATCTGTTCCGTCTGGGAGCTGTGTATTATCTGAGCTCACCTTGGGCTGTTGCATTTGTGCTGCTATTTCTGCTTGCTGTGGTGGGTTGGCTTGCTCTGTATTGACAACATCTTGCATGATATGGTCTGCAGGACTGACTTCTCCATTGGACAGCACTGTATTTTCAGTGGTGTCTGACATGTTAATCTGTTCCCTATTAAAGGTGCTTCCTTTTTCAGCCTTTACTTGCTACTAGCTACCTCAGTCAAGTAATTATGATTGTTTCCAATGTTGTACTTCCCTTATCAAACGTTTGGCTGTCCTTGCAAGCCTATTTCTGTGTGCGCCTTCTTGGTATCATGGCCTTCACAGACGCAGCGAAGTGTTCTACTTCACGGTTTCATGGCCTTCACAGACACAGCAAAGTGTTCTACTATACCATCCTTAGTCACAATGAGAAGGCTGAGGTTCTTGTCTCACAGATGTTTAATGTACTTATCAAGTTCTTACACTGACACTTACATCAACACCGTAGAACTAAAGAGGACAAATATGAAGGACAAATCCTGTAAATCTTCTTTTAGTTGCAAGAAAAAATCAGGAAGTGAGATGTAATCATGCATGATGGAAGAAATAAATGAACAAGTAAGCACACATGTGACATCTAGAGGAAATTACCATTATAAGCACAAAAACTTGCAAGTACAAGCAGTATTCAATAACTCTAAAAAGTCTTTAAAATATTGACAAATAGTGCTAGTCTCCTATATCAATTTTGAATGCCCTGTGTCAAACTTTACTCTTTCAAAGTGTGTTAAAAAGACTCTTCTATGTGAAAATGACACACTTCTCCTCCATCAAGGCTCCTCAGTAGGGATGAGCCAAACACCCCCGGTTTGGTTCGCGGCAGAACATGTGAACAGACCAAAAGTTTGCACGAAAATTCGAACACCATTAAAGTCTATGGGACCCGAAAGTGAAACATCAAAAGTGCGAATTTTAAAGGCTAATATGCAAGTTATTGTCCTAAAAAGTGTTTGGGGACCCAGGTCCTGCCCCAGAGGACATGTATCAATGCAAAAAAAGTTTTAAAAACTGACTTTTTTTTCGGGAGCAGTGATTTTAATAATGCTTAAAATGAAAAAATAAAAGTGAAATATTCCTTTAAATAACATACCTGGGGGTGTGACTATAGTATGCCTGTAAAGTGTTGCATGTTTCCCGTGTTTAGAACAGTCCCTGCACAAAATGACATTTCTAAAGTCATTTAAAAATGCTTGTGGCTGTAATGTAATGTCAGGTCCCGGCAAAATGGATGAAAATTGAGAAAAATGGCATAGGTACCCCCAGCCCATTATCAGGCCCTTTGGGTCTTGTATGGATAATAAGGGGAACCTCGCATCCAAATTAAAAAAAAAAAGGAGTGGGGCCCCCAGGCCCTATATACTCTGAACAGCAGTATACAGGCAGTCCAAATAAGACAGGGACTGTAGTGGGGATGAGCCGAACACCCCCCTGTTCGGTTCACAACAGAACATGCGAACAGGCAAAAAATTAATTTGAACACGCGAACACCGTTAAAGTCTATGGGACTCGAACATGAATAATCAAAAGTGCTAATTTTAAAGGCTTTTATGCAAGTTATTGTCATAAAAAGTGTTTGGGGACCTGGGTCCTGCCCCAGGGGACATGGATCAATGCAAAAAAAGTTTTAGAAATGGCTATTTTTTCAGGAGCAGTGATTTTAATAATGCTTAAAGTGAAACAATAAAAGTGTAATATTCCTTTAAATTTCATACCTGGGGGGTGCCTATAGTATGCCTGTAAAGGGGCACATGTTTTGTAACGTAATGGTGACCCCGCCCCCTCTGACATCATGGGGAAACCCATAGGGAAGTCCCCGTCAAGTCCCCCTGCGTCAGAGGGGGCGGGGTCACCGGGTGGCCCCGCCCTCTGTTATTTAAGAAGTGTCAGAAGACGAGAAGCATCACACAGTGGGAGCCTCCCATCATGGATGCAGAGCGGGCCAAGAACGAAGAAGGGTAGAAGACGCCACGGAGGAAGATGCCAGAAGAGAACACCGGAGCAAGAAGCAGAGGATCGGAGGAAGAACCAGAGGAAGAAAAAGATGGAGGAAGAAACCGAAGGAAGATAGAAGAAAGAAGATAGAAGAAAGAAGATGGAAAGAAGAAGACTTTAAATAAAGGAATTGTCAAAAACTGTCTTGTCATTTTTAACATTTTTGAAACTTTTTTGTGAAATGGTAGGGGTACTTTTGTACCCCCTTACCATTTCACACAGGGGGCTGGGATCTGGGGGTCCCCTTGTTAAAGGGGGCTTCCAGATTCCGATAAGCCCCCCGCCCGCAGACCCCCACAACCACCGGGCAAGGGTTGTGGGGATGAGGCCCTTGTCCCCATCAACATGGGGACAATGTGCTTTGGGGGACCCCAAAGCACCCTCCCAATGTTGAGGGCATGTGGCCTGGTACGGTTCAGGAGGAGGGCACTCTCTCGTCCCCCCTCTTTTCCTGCAGCCTGCCAGGTTGTGTGCTCAGATAAGGGTCTGGTATGGATTTTTGGGGGGATCCCACGCCATTTTTTTTTTTAATTTTGGCGCGGGGTTCCCCTTAAAATCCATACCAGACCTGAAGGGCCTGGTATGGATCTTGAGGGGGACCCCCACGCCATTTTTTTTTTAAATTTTGGAGCGGGGTTCCCCTTAATATTCATACCAGACCTGAAGGGCCTGGTATGGAATTTAGGCGGACCCCCACACTATTTTTTAAAAAATTTTGGTTTAGGGTTCCCCTGTGGGGAGATCCCATGCCATTTTTATCAATGAACTTTTATGTGTATTGTCGGACCGACAATTCATTAATAGCCGCGAGTAGTTTTAAATGACTTTTTTTCCTTTGAAATGTCATTTTGCTGTCAGACTGTTCTAAACACGGGAAACATACGCCCCTTTACAGGCATACTATAGACACCCCCAGGTACGAAATTTAAAGGAATATTACACTTTTATTGTTTCACTTTAAGCATAAGCAGAAGATTTCACCTCACTTTCTGTCCCAATGACAATTGAATTTTGAAAATTTGGGGTTATTACGGAAACAAGGATTGGTGATAAAGCATCAGTTAACTCTTACAGGAGAGAATTTCCTTTCCTTCCTTCTCACTTCCTGTTGTCTCCCTCCGTTTGTAAGTAGGAGTCGTTTGTAAGTCGGATGTTTGAAAGTAGGGGACCGCCTGTATATACTATAAGGCCTGCCCTATATACTCTGCAGAAAATTGGGCCTTAGGTGTTGGTGGTACCAGAACACTGTAAGCCCTCACAGTTACTCATGGTGGGCGCTGGAATGGACCCTGCTGTGAAATATTATCTCTGCCCCAGTGTGGCTCCTGTACCCTAGCAGACCAACTCAAGCACCGCATGGCATCTTTATCCCTGAGTGCTTGCGTAGCCCCTTGAACGCCTACGGAGCACCACTGGTTCCGAGGACATATCTGCAGAGGAAGAGGCCATAGAGGAAGAAGAAGAGGAGGGGGTGGAGGAGAGAGGTGTGGCAGAATCACCATTACTAGCATTTCGGAGGCATGGGGGCGGAACAAGCTCCAACAATACTGCACCCTGTCCTGTATCCTTCCCAGCTGCCAGCAGAGTTACCCAGTGCACCGTGAAAGTAAGGTAACGTCCCTGTCCATGCCTGCTGGGCCATGATTTAGCGGTAATATACACCTTACCGCTGACCTGTCCAACGAGGCCAAGACATTGCCTTCCACATTGCCGGAATGGCCTTCCATGAAAAGAAATGGCGTTTGGGAACCTGCCACTGAGGTACCACACATTCCACAAATTCACGAAAGGGGGCAGAGTCTACCAGCTGAAAAGGCAGCAGTTGGTGTGCTAGCAATTTAGCCAAGCTAGCATTCAGCTGTTGAGCATGTGGATGGCTGAGACCGAATTTCTTTCGATGGTTTAACAACTGGGGTAGGGAAATTTGCCTGCTATAATCAGATGTTGGTGTAGCGATAGCAGATTGCCCGCAAGTACGTGGCACACCTAATTCTACACCTTCATTCTTCTCAGTGCAGGTTTCTGAGAGGACTGAGGGTATAGTGGGGTTGGAGATCCAAGCTGATGAGGAGCAAGGAGAGATCCACCTTGTTCTTTGGTGTGGGTCTTTTAAGTACTGTTGCCAACGGACTGCATGGGAGGTCGACATATGTCTGGTCAAGCATGTGGTGCCCAAGTGGCTGCTGTTTTGGCCATGCTTGATACGCTTCAGACATATGTTGCAAACAGCAATGGTGCGATCTGCTGCACACGTCTCAATAAAGGCCCACACCTAGGAACTTTTCAGAGCTCTGCATGTGCGCCCTGCACATGCGGAGCTCTGCGGGTGTGATGCAGTCGGGTGGCTGCCCTTAAGCTGGCCCCTGGAGGGCATCCTGCCTCATTGGAGACGTGCCTCCTCCTCCTCCTCCTCCTCTCTTCTATCAGGCACCCACGTAGAGTCAGTGACCTCATCATCCCCTCCCTCCTCATCACTGGAGCAAACCTGGCAGTATGCTGCAGCTGGGGGAACATGACTGCCAGTTTCTTGTCCTTCTCTCTGAGCTCACGTTACTGCCTTCCTCAACCTGGGTACCATCATCGGAGCCTTCAAAATGCTACGCATCCTCCTGTGCATGATGGTGGGGCTAAGGAAGGAGTGACTGATGACATTGAGCTGATGGAATAGGCCACTTTGGCAGCTGCATTGTCAGGCAAACTACTCTGAACCTGGGTGATAGAGGATGAGGAGGATGAGGACAGCTTAGTTATCCACTTTACCAACTCTTCTGCATGTTGTGGATGAACACGGCCAGCTGCAGAAAAAAAGGACAAGCGTGCCTCACGGCCATGTGCTGAGGATGCACTGTGTCCACGACCAGCACTGTTGGCTGTAGACACAGAGCCTGCTTGCTCTCTTTTAGTGAACTGTGAGCGTCTGCCTCCTTTGTGGCCTTCCAGACATGCTGTAAAATTTTATTAGCAAAACACTGCCTGAAGTTTACTAGAAAACATACACCAGGAATGGCCTGCAGTCAGATATAGGCTTGGCTAGACTAGAATGCAGTGGATATATATGTAGGAGACTGTATATATATTTTATGCACTGCAGCTCACTGAATCACCTGCCTGCCAGAAGTATATTAGAAACAGTACAGTACCAGGAATGGCCTGCAGTGAGATATAGCTAAACTGTATGTAGTGGATATATATGAGACTGACTGTATATATATATATATATATATATATATATATATATATATATATATATATATATATATATAATAATCTGCAGCTAACTGAATCACCTGTCTGCCTGAAGTATATTGGAAACAGTAAACCAGGAACGGACTGCAGTCAGATCTAGCTAAAGTGGATATATATACTGTATATACACACGAGACTGTATATATATATTAAATACACTGCAGCTAACTGAATCACCTGCCTGCCTGAAGTATATTAGAAACAATACACCAGGAATGGCCTGCAGTCAGATCTCTCTAAACTGGATACAGTGGATATATATATACTAAATACACTGCAGCTAACTGAATCGCTTGCCTGCTCAATCTAAATAAAATGACTCTCTCTCTCGGTCAACGCCAGTAACACACTACACAGGGCCGACGTGCAGGTGGCTTTATATAGTGTGGGGCATGGACTTAACCCCCTGAGCCATAATTGGTCAAAGGCACCCTGCCTTTGGCCAATTATGGCTCTCTGCTGATGGTGCTGTGACTGGCCAGAGCGTGCGGGTCATAGTGCATGCTTGGCCAATCATCAGGCAGCAATGCACTGTGAGGTTGCAGTGCATTATGGGGCATGACGCGCCGCTCGAATTTGGTGCGAACACCCCATAATGTTCGTATTTCGACGAATGATCGAACAGCCAATGTTCGAGTCAAACTCATGTTCAACCTGAACATAAAGCTCATCCCTACTCCTCAGGTATGCTCTCACCTATTTAGGTGGACCTCTATAATTACAGGAGGTCATTACAACATATATCAGATCGCCAGTTAGTTCTGTTTGTGTGAAGTTTGTGTTGTGATTTGCTCGATGTGGACTGCTCACTTAGGGATTGGGAGGCAGCCACAGAAAATTAGGTTCTATCACAATTAATTTTAACACCTCTATCTCCCTCTTAAGCAGAACATGCCTGTTCACATGTAAGCCCTTTTTTCTCTTTAGGGACAAAGTCTTCCATTACCCCGGTTATGGTTTTGTTAATGATTGTCTATACTCATTAGGACTCCTCCTCTTATGTTGACATACCTCAGGTTACTGCTTTGTTTAACCTCTTTCTCCAATAGAAATGCTTCTCCTCCAACAGAGCCTGTATTTTGCACCCTGGTTGGTTGCCTCTGCTACTTACCTGTACCTGTGTCTGGCTTTCTTTCTTTGTCTGCTTTGTCCACTCTAGTAATTCTCCACTTGGTTTCTCCAGTGATCATGTCCAAAATATTTATTTGCAGCTCAAAAAAAAGATAAAACGCTCCATAGTGCTCACTAATTTATTTTAATAAATGTATATAGATAAAAGCACTCACATATGTTGTATGAAAAGTTAAGTCAAGAGTTCACATAAGCCTGGCAGTCATCGCCTGTCATATCAATCCCTGTGTACTGTAGACAGCGGTACTAGATTCACTCTGCTGTGTGTGATAATGTTATGACGACACTCCCCATCTGACACAATGCATCCCAATTGGGCTTCCTCAGAAATAGGAGGTCCTTATGATGCATCATTCTAAAACTACAAATGCTGTAATGACCTTCTATAATTATTAGGGTCCATCTAAATAGGTGAGTGCAAACCTAAGAAGCCCCGGTGGAGGAGAAGTGTGGCATTTTCACATAGAAGGGTCTTTTTGAAATGTGACGCAGGGAATCTGCAATTGATTTAGGAGACTGGCAGTATTTGTCCCTATTAATAAACACTTTTGATAGTTATTGAATATTGTTTATTTACAGGTATATATGTTTGGGTGAACAGAGTTGATCTATTGATTTGTCACAAGTTTTTTCACAAAGGAGTCTTTGTGGCACAATTATATGAGTTATGCACAATGTACATTTTTTTTTTCCATAAAGTTTTTATTAGAGAACATGAAACATACATGTACAACTTTTACATAAGTAATCAGAATACATGTGGAAAAGTAATAGATTCTTGGGTACTTTTCGTAGGAGCAATATCCCATATGTTTAAACACAAGATTTGTTAGAGCTGTTGTTATTCTTTATACTGACTTAAGTCATTTATTTCCCTACTTGACTGTGGAGTGGAAACATCTAGCTTTGACTTGAAGATATAAGGGGTAAAGGAAGGAGAGGTGTGGGGAGGTTTGTTAAGGGGTGAGGGTGGGGGGGTGGGGGGAATCTCCGAATCCCCCTTTCCCTTGGTTCGGGCTGTTAGTTGCAATGTCAGGTTGAGTTGTAAGAGTTGTGGTCTTTGTGAATATGCTAGTGTGGGGGTCCCATAATCCTTTTAGGGATGCATTAGAGACCAGTGCAGGTAACTTCTAGAAAAGTGGTTGTTAGGTTTTTATTTTAGTTAGATTCCGACTTTAACGGGTGGTTGTAGGGTATTCAGCAGCAATCTTTTTATTTTTTATTTTTTTTAAAGTTTAAGTCTTTTATTAAGAGATCATACAGTACAAAGAATATCCATCACAGTATATTGCAAAGTACAAAACATCAAATAATGTCTTCTAGCTCTTGAAGGACATTCAAAAGTTAAAGAAAAATGAACAATACAAATATCATCGTCCCTGCAGAACCTATAACCTAATAGGGCACTATAAACTAGGGACCAATCAGACACCCCTAAAGGGATCACACTGTGTCCAGATCTGACCCTTATATAATCAATAGAGAGGGTGCTCTGTATGGTGAGGGTCATGTGCTGCCCCTCTGGAGCTACCGAAACGCTTCGGAGAGACCGCACCGCCCCCTGAGTTTGTACGCTTTAGAATTATGAAAAGATCACTTATATGATCTCATATAACACAGGATAGATGATGAACAGTATCCTCTGATTGCTTAAAAAAGGAAACCATTAATTCTGACAGTATCTGAAAAACAGTAAAAAAGAAAAGGAGGAAAAGAAAAGAAAAGGTAGAAAGAGGGGGATTGTTAAGGAGGAAGCCAACACTCAGATCAAGTATAGCTATCAAATCGAGGTGATCCCTGGGATAAGGGATATACCTAAGTGCCTAGCCCAGGGTTCCCAAATTGCTTCAAAGGCTTTGGTGTTGTCCAAGATATTGCTAACTAATCTTTCCTGGGACATAATCCAAGAGATTTTTTTTTTAGCGGCTACAAAGGAAATTTTCGGTGTCTTCCAGGCTTTAGCGATCGTAATTTTCACTCCTATTAGCATGAAAGTAATCAATCGATGAGAAAACTTAGAGATCCTGGGGATTTGCCCGTTCAGTAGAGCAATTTGTGGATTCTTAGGTATCGGGAGGCTTGTAACTTTGCAGATAAGATTAAAAATTTTATTCCAAAAACCTCTAATTCTTGGGCATTCCCACCAAATATGTAGCGTAGAACCCTGTGCTTGGCACTCCCTAAAGCATAGAGGGGATGAAGAGGGGAACATCTTAGCCAGTCTTGTCGGAACCAAATACCATCTAGACATAACTTTCCAATTAGCTTCTATTAATGAGATGTTCAGTATACCTTTATGAGCTCTTTTTCCTCTTCTATGCCATTCCTCCAGGTCCCAGGTTTCATGTAAGTCTCTCTCCTAGGCTTCCATATATGAAAATTTGGTGGTAGGATCTAATAAGGAAAAGTATATTGTGGAAATGCCCCCTTTTTGCTCTGTACCTTGGCCACACCAGCGCTCATAATTAGAGAAAGGGGGTGGGTTTGATCATAAATCATAAAGAGTTGAGCTAATCTGGCTGCTTGATAATACTTAAATAGATCTGGAAGACCCAGACCTCCTTGTGTTTTAGGGCTGTAAACGATCCTTCTAGCTAGCCTGTATCCCTTTTTGCCCCAAATAAATTTAATTATCTTGCCTTGGAATGATTTGAGGTGATCTTTCCTAATAGGAATTGGAAGGGATCGGAAAAGATAGAGTAATCTCGGTAATAGGGTCATTTTAATGGAATTAATTTTACCTATCCAGGAGATGTTGTAAAGGGACCAAGGGTGAAGATTTTTTCTAGTTTACGATACATGGGGGAAAATTTGCCTGATAGAGAAGTTCAAATTTTGAGGTAAGGTTTACATGTAAATAACGAATTGAAGAGTCGCTCCACTTGAATTTGAAAGAGTATTTCAATTGATCGGCCAGGGCTAGGGGGAGTGAAACATTCAATGCTTGTGATTTAACCAAATTCACCTGTAGACCTGAGATATTCCCGAAAGAGTCTAAAAGCTTATTAATATTAGGTAATGATGTAATTGGGGAGGTAACGAAGAGCAGTATATCGTCTGCGAAGAGGGCGCATTTGTGAACTGAATGCCCGCACCTAACCCCTTGAATGTTTATATCTGATCCGATTGCTATGGCCAATGTTTCAATCGCTATAGCGAAGATTAGTGGGGAAAGAGGGAAACCCTGCCTGGTCCCTCTGGAGATCGGGATGGGATTGGAAACGAAGCCCTGGAGTTTAACCTTGGCCACCGGATATGAGTATAGGGATTGTAAAAGCCCCATGAAGAATTCACCAAACCCCCATCTCCGGAGGGTAGTAAACAGGTATGACCACGAGAGAGAGTCAAAAGCCTTCTGTAAATCTAATGACAACAGAAGGCCCTCCTGCTGAGGGCTTCCATCCCAGGCAGACTGAAGGATTGAAACAATATCCGTCGCCCTCCTAATTTGATCCGGGCCCTGTCTACCTGGGATGAAGCCCACCTGGTCCTTATGAATGTATTTATTTATTTATGAAAGAGCTTAATCTTTTGGCCAATATTTTGGTGAGGATTTTCATATCATTGTTAATAAGGGAAATAGGTCTGTAGTTTTCTACTAGAGATGGGTCCTTATCAGGTTTGGGGATGGCAGAGATGAAGGCTGAATTTGCATGGGTTTCGATGGCTTCACCCTTTCTTTTAGAATTAAAGAATTTATGGAGATGAGGAACTAGAGTGACTGCAAAAGTTTTGTAATAAATGTTGGAGAAACTGTTTGGGCCTGGGGTGGAGTTCGTTTTTAAATTTTTGATCACTTCTAGGGTTTCCTCTGTGGAGAAAGGTGCATCCATCAGATCAGCATGATTTTTCTTGAGGCGGGGAATTTTTAGTTCAGCCATGAATGCCTCAATTCCGGATTCCTCAACGGAATTGCCCCTTTGGTACAATTTAGCATAGAAATGTTGAAATGATTGTAAAATACGTTGAGGATTTAAAGTGGACGTGCCATCTTGTCTGATCTTAGGTAGGGTGAAATTACGTGGTTTGGGGGAGAGTTTGGAGGCTAGAATAGTATTCATTTTATCTTTATGCTGATGAGATGAAAGAGGTTTAGATTTATCTAGGGATAGATCGAATGCTATATCGGAGTCCCCTCCATAAATCACTATTCCCTCCAACAAGGGTTCTAACGTTTGAAACAATAAGTGGAAGTATTGAGATTGGCCCCTGTTGGGGGAGTAGTACGAGACTAGAGAATACATTTGGTCGTCCAGCATTCCTTTCACCATGACAAATCTGCCCTCCGTGTCTTTGTAAATCTGTGTGGTCTTAAAATGGCAGGATTTTGCAAAAAGTATTGCAACCCCTTTTGTTTTATCCTTAGCGTTTGCCAAGTAAAAAAGGGGATAGTGAGCGTGAAGGAAGGAAGGGTTGTACTGTATTGGGAAATGTGTTTCCAGCAGCAACACCACATCCATTTTCTGGGGGGCGGTATCCCTGCAGGATCTTCCTTCTCTTAACCGCCGAGTTTAATCCCTGTACATTATGAGAAATGATGCTGAGCGACGGTGAGGTCAAGGTATTAGAAGACATGACCTAATGAAAAAAGTGGTGCATCAATGTGTGAAGCACTTACCCTTGGAAGCTTCGATGTGATCGACCTTGGCAGTGTTGTGGGAGAAAACCTGGGACCTGGAGCTTCTGGACGAAAGAGGATCATCAGAGTGCTGGCAATCAGAAAGAAGAGGTTAGTTAGGGAAGAAAAAGGAAAGTTAAGAGGATGAGCAAGAAGGCCGAACAAAGGCCTGTAACGAAGGAAGGGGGAGGGACCCCCTCCTACGTCAGTGGAAAACAATTTTGAACAACCCTCCGAAAGGGCTGTCTTCCCACCACCCAAATACAGAAAAACCATATTAGGGAGATAGGAGGGTGTACATGACTGCTGCCCGAGCCGCAGCCGACTTTGGACCTTGATACTCAACAAACCTAGCAAATAAAAGAATAAAACTTGTATCAATATCCAACATTATATATGAAAAACTGTAGGTGAAACCATTCCTTCAGGACATTTAATGCCTATTTCTATGAAAACTAACCCGAAAAAATCGGGAGAGGAGGGAGATTGGAGAAAATTGGTTAGTGGGTCCAGGAATAACGAGATATCCAGGAGCCTGGGATATCATGGGGGTGCTAAACTCATAGACTACGAGCTACAGATAAAAAATTCTATGAAGAGATGCGTCCTCACTAGAGAAGTCTGTGGTCATCTCTGTATAGGATGCCCTGGACAGATGGTGCCCTTAGTGCTTATACCCATGGGATCTATTCATAACCACCATTGTGAAGTGATCCCTCCAACTTCAAGAGATTCATTAGATGTGGAGGTGATCAAGAATCTGCAAAGTATAGGCTGATCAAAAAAAAAAAATCCATAGACTGCTTGTAAACAGAACCAAACTTCTATCGAAAGGGTGAAAGATGTGATGTCTAGTAGAGATACGAGACTGCAGGGATGGACATGAGGGTCTCGTAGAAGTCTCTTTTCAGGAATGTGCCCTGAGATAAAAGAAAAATTTAGAAGATCCTAGGAGAACTTCAGGTGGACATTTGATCCTTCACTCTCTTGGTCTTGGATAACTTCCACAAGGGGGAGAGAGGACTGGCAGGTGACGGTCGCTTGGAGGAGCCTGCCTGCAAGTTAGATGAATCCATGTTTGACTCCTGAGCAATTAGTTTCAAGGAGAGAAGAACTTGTTCTCCTTCTGGGAAGGTGGAGAAAGAGTGAGATCTACCATTAAAGGTAAATTTAAGAGCGAAAGGGAAAGCTCACCAATATTTGATTTACTTCTGGGAAAGTACTTAAAGTAATGGTTTTAGTGCTCTACGTCTTTGAATGGTCATTGGAGATATGTCCACAAAAATCTGAATGTCTTGACCTTGGAAAGTAATGCGAGACTGCTTTCTGGATATCCTCATGATCTCTTCTTTCACACTGTAATAATGTGGTTTTACCACTATGTCCCTGGGGTTCCCGTCTCTCCTTGGGGGTCCCAGTGACCTGTGTGCCCTGTCCAGTTCCAGTTTGTGTGGCGGTATTGTAGGGACAAGAGATTGTATAAGGTCTCGTATGGCTTTAAGGGCATCTGTGACGGATTCAGGGATACCTCTAACCCTAAAATTGTCTCTCCTGGAGCGATTTTCAAGGTCATCGATATGGTTCAATGCCACATCCAATTGATCCTGTGTCATGTGTATATGGTCTGTATTTTGGTTAGCCCTGGATACTGTTATATCTAGTTTATGCTCTATTGCTTCCATTCGAGAGCCCAAATTCTGGAAGTCTGCTCTGATATCTGTAGTGATCTTGCTGGCTGTAATGGCAAGTCCACATTCCAGCAGTTCAGAAAATTTAATGAACAGATCCCCTGCGTTTTGGGGAATGTCCTGTATCTGGCTAGTGTCCTGCATCTGGTTACATGAAGGGGGGTTGTAAGCCCAAGGCCCTGGAGTATTATTCAAGGGAGACAGCATGTCAAGCAGCGATTCAGTGGATGCAGGCGAGGGGGTCGTGATATTATGGCTGCCAGGATTAGCTTGGGGGGTGAAGGTTAGAGTGGCTGGAGTTATATCTTGCCTGTGCTCTGTATGGCCCCCTGCTTGTGAGTCTCGTGGCTGAGACGCGGCCACCATCTTGGAAGAGGCCTGTACTCCTTCGACCATGAATTGAGGCCCCAGATCACGGCGGACCGAGCTGCTGGTCATCCCGGTGTGCTTGAAGGGCTCCCCGTGCTAGCCCCGCTATTTACGGGTGTCCTTCGGGTCCGGTTCCGGCACTAGTGTGGCTTGCTGGCTCGGGCAGAGCGGAGCTCCTGGCTTACGCGGCCATGTTGGGAGACCCACGTATGCGCACCCGTCAGCAGCAATCTTAAAGCGTTGCCAACTATACCATGTAGATGTGAATTTAGCTAACTTTTCTTGGGAGATGCTGATGAGTATTTACATTTTTTCTATGTTGTTTAATCTGTTATACCTCTCCTCTTTCGTCAGGGCAGATGGAGATCTCCAGTGTCAGGGAATGCATTGTCTGGCAGCATTTATCATGAACATGGTAAGTGATTTAAAGTATTGCTTCTTAGGTATGCTGGTGAAGTGGAGCAAGTAAACAGCAGGTGTGAAGTCTATTTTATTTGAGGTGTCATGCACTGTCTGCAAAAATTTTTGGATCACAGGGCATGACCACCAAATGTGGAGCATTGTTCCTTCCTCCGCATCACAACGCCAGCTTTTGCTGGGAATAGAGCTTGAGAATTTGTGGAGAAGGGCTGGTGTTCTAAACCAGTGTTTCTCAATTCCAGTCCTCAAGGCGCCCCAACAGGTCATGTTTTCAGGATTTCCATTATTTTGCACAGGTGATTTGATCACTTTCACTGCTTTGGTAATTACCAAAGCTGGTTCATCTGAGGGAAATCCTGAAAACATGACCTGTTGGGGCGCCTTGAGGACTGGAGTTGAGAAACACTGTTCTAAACCATCTTGTGATGATTTTATATCCGCATTCTTGAGTGACTACATTGAGGGAGCCCTTGTGAATATACAAGCATAATAGTTCCCATTCTGGGATCGTGAGGTTTAAGTTTAAGTCTCTTTCCCAAGCACAGAACGACTTGCTGGAGAGTGCTGAGCTGTCTTTGAATAAGGTTAAGTAAAGGGTTGATATGAGGTGTCTTTGGGGTGTTTTCTTGGAACATAGATCTTCAAGTGGGGATAGTTCTCTTGTCCAGTGTTGTGCGGTTATTTTCCTTGGGGGGAAGTGTCTCATTTGGGTGTATGTCCAGTATGATATTCGATTGGAGGCTAATTTCGCATTTAACTCCTCGATTGTTAAAAGGGATTTTCTGTTGAACATATGTTTTGCTAATATGTCTTTGTGGGACCAGATGGGGGTAACAAAGTTTGCATTAGTTCCTGGGGGGAATTTCGGATTGGCGCGTAATGGGGTGAGTGGGCTCAGTCATGGAGTGGGGTTTGTCTTTTTGGCTGCATTTTGATATATTGACAGTGTGGAGCCTATTAAGGGGCGATGCTTAGTTTGAGAGTGTACATGTTTGGGGTGAATCCATGGGAGGCATCTTAGGCATTGGGGGATAATAGAAGTCTTTGACTTTCTGATGTATGTTCCAGTTCACAATCCTTATGAGGTGTGTTGCCCAATACTATCATTTTAAATCTGGAAGAGCAATGCCTCCTTTGTCTTTTAGAAGGGTGAGTCGATCAAATTTTATTCTTGGGGGTTTGTTTTTCCAGATAAAGGATGTGCAAGCTTGTCGAAAGGATTTAAAGAAGGAAGTAGGAATTTGTATGGGTATGGTTTGTAGGAGATATATACCAAAGGGGGGAGTATGGTCATTTTGAGAAGCAAGGTTCTTCTGAACCATGATACATTCAGGAGGTTCCATCTTTTTAAGTCTTCTCTGGTTTCTTTTAAGGCCAGGGTAAAGTTGTAGTGGAAGGGGTTTGAAAGGGATTTTGATATTTTAATACCGAGATAGGTGATGTAATCTTTGGCCCAAGTGAAGGGAAAGTTGTTTTGGCAATGCGTTATGGTCTCTGGCTGTAAGGTAATGTTTAGGGCGTTAGATTTGGAGTAGTTGATCTTCAAATTAGAAAGGGTTTGGAAGTAAATCTTTTAGAAGGTTTGGTATCGAATTGTGTGGGTCTGTTAGAAAGAGTAAAAGGTCATCAGCAAAGGCAGCAATTTTGTAGGTATGTTCCTGAATTGTAATTCCTTTGATGTCTGGGTTGAGCCTTATTTTGTTAAGCAAAGGTTCAAGGATGATGACAAACAGTATGGAGGATAGAGGGCATCCTTGCCTCCTGCCATTATGGAGCTGGAAGGCATTCGACAGGCGAACATTTACGTGGACTCTAGCAGTGGGCGAGGAGTAGAGAGCTCTTATATATGATAGCATTAGGTTAGGTATTCCAATCACTGCAAGGACTGAGTCTATGTAGTCCCAGGCCACCCTGTCGAATGCCTTCTCAGCATCCAAAGAAAGAAAGAAGTCTTGTTTGTCGTGCGAGTTAAGCCGGTGGTGAATGTTCAGAGCCTTATTGGTGCTATCCCTACCCCTCTGCCAGGTAGGAACCCTACCTGGTCGAGCGATATTAGTGAAGTGAGAAGGGGTATTAAATGGTTGGCCAGAATCTTAGAGTAGATTTTTACATCAACATTTATAAGTGAAATGGGCCGATAGTTCGTTACCAGAGATGCATCCTTCCCTTCTTTTGGAATTATTGTTATGTGTGTTTTCAACATATGGGGGGGGGGGTTGTGTGCTGGATTCGAAGGATCGGAAAGCAGAAAGAAAGCGAGGTTTCAGTATGTCTTGGAAGGTTTTGAAATATTGTAGTGGGAGGCCATCAGGACCTGGAGCTTTACCTACTTACGTCTCTTTAATTGCTCTTTCGAATTCTTTCTCGGAGAGAGGTACATTTAATTCTTGGGCTATTTCAGAAGATATTGGTGAGGGACCATACTTAGAAAGGAATTCTTGTATATTGAGCTTTCTTTTGTCTGAGATGTGGGAATTTTTATGCCCCGTACACACGGTCGGACTTTGTTCGGACATTCCGACAACAAAATCCTAGGATTTTTTCCGACGGATGTTGGCTCAAACTTGTTTTGCCTACACACGGTCGCACAAAGTTGTCGGAATTTCCGATCGCCAAGAACGCGGTGACGTACACCACGTACGACGAGACTAGAAAAGGCCGGTTCAGAACCAAGCGCGGCACCCTTTGGGCTTCTTTTGCTAATCTCGTGTTAGTAAAAGTTTGGTGAGAGACGATTCGCGCTTTTTCAGACTCGTGGCTTTCAAATCGTTTTCTGCCGTTCAGTTTGTGCTTGTGGGTTTGTATCTGCTCTTCAGTGCGTGCAGTCAGTTCGTATCAGAGTTTTCTGTGCGATCTTGCCCGCTCGTTGCTGTTTTTCAGGTCGCTCTTCACAGGCCTTGCTGTTCTTCAGTGCGTTCTGTTACTTCGTTCTGAGCAGCCGACCGTTTTCTAGCCATGTTTCGTATGCGTACTCCTCGTAGAGTTCGTGCTGTGCAGGGGCTTGGTGTTGGGGTCCTGACCTTGACACAAGTCCAGTCCATGAACAGGGTGGGGAGGAGTTCATGGACCAAGAATTGGTTGCTTCAGCATGACCAGTTCTGTCATATGCCTTTGCTTCGTGAGATCCGTGAGAATAATCCTGATGATTTCAGGAACTTTCTCAGGATGACGGACCCCGTATTTCACCGTTTGTTGGCTTCGCTGACCCCCTATATTAGCAGGCAGGATACCTGCATGAGGCAAGCCATCACTCCGGAGCAGAGGTTGGTCGCTACCTTGCGGTATTTGGCCACAGGGAGAAGCCTGCAGGACCTCAAGTTCTCGACAGGCATCTCCCCCCAGGCTCTGGGGATCATTATCCCAGAGACCTGTTCTGCCATCATCCAGGTCCTGCAGAAGGAGTATATGAAGGTAAGATTTTTATCCTTTTATATCACATTTTATTGTATTGAATGTTTGATAATATATTGTATTTCTTCCCTCATTCCCTAATTACCATGATTGTAATATGCTGTGAATGTCCCCTTTGTTCTCATGCATGCTGGATTTTTAGGTAATTATTATTTTATGTCCTTCATACATATTTGCCCTTCAATAACCTCCCCAGCATGGTCTTTCCTGGCCTATAATTACCTCATGTAGTCACTTAAAAATGTATTTTATCAGCTCCATAGTAGTGCTTTACCCCAAACACCCCCTAAAATGTTTGGAAATGTTATTTTTGATTTAAATTCAGCCAGAGTGCCAGAGGCTTTTTTTTGTGGTGTCCCCAAATTTTTTGTAACCCTCCCTCCCCCCAACTGCTAAGTCAGCTGATCACAATTCTCTATCCTCAATCATCTATCTGCTGACTTTGCCAAACCCATACACACTATACCCATCTCTTTACTGGTCAGATTTATGGATGAATTCCCCAAAGCATGTAGTGCAAGGGCCTGCCTGTATACTTTCCAATGGTACTGTTTAAAGTTTTTGGATCCTATTATTATCTTGATAGGTAATAGCAGAATGTTCAAATGTCCTCAAATGTGTACAGTGTGTATTTATATCTTTGTATTATGACACTTCTTACCTGTCCAGTGGTCTGCCAATAGTGTAACTAAGGAGGGGCTGTTCCAAGTAATACCCTGTATTTAGGCATTCATCTCTCAATGAAGTGAAGAGGGTTACCTGTCCAAGAGTTCCCCCCCCTATAATGTTAGAAATGGCCCATGAGAGGGGGGGAGGGGGATATGATAGGTGTACCTTATACTTTGTTGTTGTTAAATTCCCCTTAGTAAATGCTATCTGGAGGTTGCCCCATAATGTTTGTGTCTAATCTGCTTGCCATGTTTCTGTGAAAAAATAGTAATGTTTATTGTTTTTTCCTCAACAGTTTCCTTCAACGCCACAGGAATGGCAGACTGTGGCCTCCCACTTTGCCCAGCGGTGGGACTTTCCTAACTGCGGAGGGGCAATTGATGGGAAACACGTCCACATCGTCCCACCACCCAACTCGGGGTCGTACTATTATAATTACAAGGGGTTTAATAGTATAGTGATGTTGGCGGTGGTGTCGGCTAATTACGAGTTCTTGTATGTGGACGTGGGGAAGAATGGCCGGATGTCCGATGGTGGAGTGATCGCCCAGACGGAGTTCTACAGGCGTCTCCAGAATGGCAGCTTGGACTTGCCACCTCCAGAGGACAATGTTGAAGGTCTCCCATTTGTGTTCGTTGCTGATGAAGCATTTGCGCTGGGGGACCACCTGATGCGGCCATTAACGATGAGGACCCTCACCCCGGAACAGAGGGTTTTTAATTACCGGCTGGCCAGAGCCCGAAGAGTGGTGGAGAACACATTTGGAATCCTGGCCAGCCGGTTCCGATTATTTCTGACACCCATCCATATGGCGGAGTATAAACTGAACCATATAATACTTGCCTGCTGTGTTCTCCATAATTTTTTAAGAAAACATTCAGCCAACTATGCTGGCTCAGTTGGGCCTGAGGCCGGAATCCCTAATCTATCAACACTGACGGTGCTTGAAAGTGGCCGTCCTGGCTTGCCCTCCCTGAATGCCCGTGATGTCCGGTTACGCTACCTGGAGTTCTTTGCGGGTAGGGGGGCTATCAATATGCCAGACAATCTGTGACACCTTTTTCAAATAAAAAACAACCAAAAGAAATTCTTTGTGGACATTTACTGCTTGTGTTTGTTTTAGCTGACCCTGACAGAAATGTGTTGAGTGCAGAAAATGTCGTGATTGGGTAACCTTATAAAAAACAGTATTGGCTGGTACTTCCTAAATGCAAAAACACATTTCACTACAAGTGCACTTGCAACTGCACTGAACCTGCACTTGTAGTGCAAAGTGTATTTGCCCTTAGGAAATAACCCCCATTTTTGCATAAAACAGCAATTACATCACCCCAAAAGTGTTGTAGTGTTGAGACAATAATCCACACATTCTTGAGTAAGGCACTTTTTTATACCTGCACAATCACATGTGCATTTCCCAAAGGTTTTTAAAACAAACCAACATGTTTGTTGTATAACAATGTTTGCAGTAGCATTATCAAAAATCGAAATATCCATTTCAGATAAAACAGGCCTGTGTAAAACCAACAAGAAAGCCAAAAAACTTGAACTTACAAAGTTCACATTAGGTAAAACCTGAAGGCTATATCAGACATCAGTATTTAGGAACTGGGTTTGATATAGCGTTCAGATGGGGGGAAATCACCCCTCGAAAAGCCAAATTTGGAAGATGCACACCAATTTACGAATGTCAACATGTGCTATCTGCCATCAGGGGGGATCAAGGGACGTGTTTTGGGGGAGCAAGCTCTTCCTCAATGCTACTTTATAATTGAGGAAGGGGTTGCACCCCCAAAACATGTCCATTGATCTCCCGTGATGGCAGATAGCACATGTTGGCACACTGTGTGCATCCTCCAAATTTGGCTTTTCTAAACATTGAAAACATTTTCGTACGATAAAACAGGTGATTTTGTGGGGTTTAAATTCGCCCCAAAACATCAAGGATGTTATTATTTTTTTTAATAACATCACTGATTTGTTGCTGGATGTTTTGCAATTGGAGATTACACCCCATGATCTCCCCGATCAGTATCTGGGCACTTTCAGATGTAAAGCGTTCTGGATCACGATCACCCAAAAAGAGATAAAGAACAAAAAAAAAAGGTCTCAAAAATCTGCCACCATCCATCTCTTTTACCTGAGCCTGTGGTCGCAGACACTCACCTGTTGTGGTGCCAATCTCCACCATGTCTTCTTCTTCCTCCTGCTCAGCTTCTTGGGTTGGTATTTCCCCTTCTTCCAGAGGGGGGGTCTCTGGTCTCCTGGGATGAGGGGTGTCCGAGTCTTTTCTCCCCTATGTAAAACAAAAATGGTATAATTAGCACACAGATATTTGATGGCAGAGCTAGAAATAGGAAACATTGCTTGGAAGTGGGGTACAATTGTCTATTTTAGCAGAGTTCCAAGATGTATTTTTTTTATTGGCCTTTGTCAAGCTGCAATACTTTACCTGTTTAGTACAAGCTTCACAGATGTAGCCCCCCCTATAGTATACACTGGAGCACCTGTGTGGCCCCCCTAATAAAAATGGTGTTCTTGTGTCCCACACTAGTGCTCCAGTGTCCAGATGTGAAAACAGCTGCTGAGTGTCCTCTCCTTACACACAATCTAGTTTGCATTTCATTCTAGTAACAAACCCATCTACACAAACAAATATTTGGCATCCAAGTAGGCCCCCAAAAATGTGTGAAAATGCATATGGCCTAAACAATGGTGTTCTAGAGGCCGAAAGAAAAATGTTTGATACGAACGAATAATGGGCCCATGAACATTAAAGTTGACCTTTTTAAACGTTACAATTAATAAAAGCATATGGAGCAGAACGAACGTAATAAAGACAGAAAGAATAGGAACACAGCACAACTACTTACTTTTTTGCAGCACTCTCCAGATCTTTCGGTACTGCTCTGGCTCTCTCAACTTCAGGTCCGACCACCGCTTCCTGAGCTGATCTTTAGATCTTCGTACCCCGAAATTCCTCTCAAGACTCCTGACCACTTTCGCCATGATCTTGGCCTTTCGGATGTTCGGGTTGGGGTAAGGCCCATATTTTCCGTCATAGTCGGACTTCCTCATGATGTCGACCATCTCCAACATCTCCCCAAACGACATATTTGTGGCCTTAAAACATCTCCTTCTGGATCGGGACGTGCCTGGATCCGGGCTTTCCTCCTCCTCCTCCTCGTTGCTAGAATTAGCACGCACCTGTTGTAACTCCGCCATGTGCTCTTCACCCACTGCGCCGAACGAAAAGGGGCGGGGAATACACTAGAAAGAACGTCAGGGGCGGGCGGAGTTACACGCATGCGCAGTGTGTATAAAGCGTAACACGCGTGCGTATTATGTACGATCTGTGAGCGGAGGAAGGAGCATTGGACGCGCCGATCGTAAGAACGAAGGTAAGAGACAAACTTGTGCCTATACTGCTTCTAGATTGAGGCCTATATTGTAACAAGATTAGGAGAGTTTTGTCTGACATTAGGCTTTGTCTTGTGTTGTGTCTTGCAGTGAACATGGATATCTTAATGAAAGACAATGACTTCATGTCAGTATTCATAGAGATGCTAAGTGAGCTGCCCTGTCTGTGGGAGATTAAACATCCCCATTTCAAGAACCAAGCAAAGAGGAAGGCAGCACTGGAGCAATTGTGTGAAATTGTGAAGCAGGTGACCCCCACGGCAGACATCACCTATTTAAAGATATTAATTGGTGGCCTGAGGAGCACATATCTAAGGGAGCGCAAGAAGGTCCTGGATTCACAGAGATCCGGAGCAGCAGATGACATCTATGTCCCCAGGATGTTGTACTACGACAGGCTGCACTTTCTGGCAGGCCAGACTGAACCCAGGCCATCCCTCTCCAGTCTTCCTTCCACGCTTCCTTCCCCCCCCGGCTGAGGCTTCTGACGCCCAACCTGGGCCTTCCAGGCCACATGTGGAGGTGCCCAGATTGAGCCAGGTATAGCATTCCTCTAAATATTTCTGCTTGTTCAATCAATGATGTTAACTAGATGTTAGTTGGGAGTACTAATTTAGGATTGTGATTGATGATGCAAAAACTAAAACCATGTCCCTTTTTCATACACAGGGAAGTCTCAGCCAGGAGGTGGCCGTGCCGGCTGGCTGATATCAAGGTCCCTCCACCCCCCCTGGAAAGAGAAAGTGGCAGTAGGAGGAGTACCCTAGAGGAGGCTGCTATAGCATTCTTTTGGAGGGCTACAGAGGTCCTGGGAGCACCCCACACCATGCAGGAGAACATTGCTGCCTTCATAGCCTATAAAATGCAGAGGATGGAGGAGGGCCAAAAAGCCATGTGTGAGGCCCTCATATCGGAGGCTCTGGAGAAAGGTATGAGGGGCCAAATTACACCTCACACACATCTTTGGGATGGTCCTCCTCCTCCTCCTGCAGGTCCTCCTCCTCCTCCTCCCTCTCCTCCAGGTCCCCCCAGTCCTCCTCAAGGTCCCCCCAGTCCTCCTCCTCCAGGTCCTACTCCTCCTCCTGCCACATCTCCAACTGCACAGCCACAGCCGGGAAGGAAGCGTGGAAGGAAGACCAGACAGTGATTGCCCTGGGTTCAGTCTGGTCGGCCAAAAGATGCAGCCTCTTGTGGTACCACAGCCTGGGGACACACATGTCATCTGCTGCTTTCCAGATCTCTGCGAATCCCGGACCAGACTGCACTCCCTTACATATGGACTCCTCAGGCCACCAATTTTGATGTTGAAGAATTGATGTCTGCCGTGGGGGTCCCAGGCTTCGCTAATTTCTCCTGTTGATCCAGTGTTGCCTTCCTCTTTGTTTGGTTCTGATCCCTTAATAAAGGATTTTTGTTTTGAATTATACTCTCCTATGTGTTTTACTTCAAAAAGGACAGTTTGTTTGTGAGGATTCAGGTACATTTCAAATATACAATGTGAAATGAACAAGGGACACCAACACCAAACAATCTCCTTGAGATTAAATAATAAAAGATATCAATGGTGTTGGGGTAACTTGACACACAAAACACACCCAAAAATATTCTGGAGTAAAAATAAAAATAACATTGAACAAAGATCAGCCTTGGAAAAAATCCAAACATTAAAGAAAAAAAAAGGCTTAAAATCCAAAATAAAAAAAAATTAAAAAATATAAAACTGTCAGATGTGACAACTAATAACAATATATTCAGGGAATCCCACTAAAAAAATACAAATAAAAGTTTGTGAGAAGTGTGTGTGAATATGAGCAGCAAAACTACTTAATTCTTGTCACATTATAAAGAAGAAGAGAGTGCGCTGTATTAAACCATTTTTAACATTGCAGCGTGACGAAAGTGCTGTATCCATTGTGAACGCTAAGTTTACCAGAACGAGCTGTCCCGTGTCGGAATATCTTCTGAGCATGCGTGGCACTTTGTGCGTTGGAACAGGCCACACACGGTCGGAATTGACGCGATCGGATTTTGTTGTCGGAAAATTTTATCTCCTGCTGTCCAACTTTGTGTGTCGGAAAATCCGATGGAAAATGTCCGATGGCGCCCACACACGGTCGGAATTTCCGACAACACGCTCCGATCGGACATTGTC
This sequence comes from Aquarana catesbeiana, assembly GCF_042186555.1. Taxonomy (NCBI): domain Eukaryota; kingdom Metazoa; phylum Chordata; class Amphibia; order Anura; family Ranidae; genus Aquarana; species Aquarana catesbeiana. The sequence continues at coordinate 397,045,351 of NC_133326.1, read as the reverse complement.
CATCGGAAAATCCGACCGTGTGTACGGGGCATTAGAGTTCTGCCCTAGCATTGCTGTCATAAACGTTCAGCATTTCCGTCGCTGCGTTCTGCCCTAGCATTTCCGTCGCAGCGTTCTGCCCTAGCATTTCCATTGCAGCGTTCTGCCCCGGCATTTCCATCGCATCGTTCTGCCCCGGCATTTCTGTCTCGACGTACAGTCTCGGCATTTCTGTCATAGCGGTTCTGCCCTAGGATTTCTGTATAGCGTTTCTGGCTCAGGATTTCTGTCATGGCATTTTTTCTTTATTCGGTCATGGCGTTTTCTGCCCCAGCATTTCTGGCTCAGCGTTCAGGCTCAATTTTTTCTGTCTCGGCATTTCCGTCATATCGTTTCTGCCCCAGGGTTCTGTCTTTGCATTTCTGCCATCAGTATTTCAGTCTCAGCGTTTCTGTCATTGCGTTTCGGTCATGGCATTTCTGCCTCAGCGTTTCTGCCCCAGGATTTCTGTCATCGCGTGTCTGCCTCTGCGTTCTGTCTGAGCGTTTTCTACCCCAGCATTTTCTGTCATGGCATTTCTGCCCCAGGGTTTCTGTCATTACATTTCTGCCTCAGGGTTTCTGTCATTACATTTCTGCTCCAGGGTTTCTGTCATTACATTTCTGCCCCAGGGTTTCTGTCATTACATTTCTGCCCCAGGGTTTCTGTCATTACATTTCTGCCCCTGAGTTTCTGTCATTACATTTCTGCCCCTGGGTTTCTGTCATTACATTTCTGCCCCTGGGTTTCTGTCATTACATTTCTGCCCCAGGGTTTCTGTCATTACATTTCTGCCCCAGGGTTTCTGTCATTACATTTCTGCCCCAGGGTTTCTGTCATTACACTTCTGCCCCAGGTTTTTTCTGTCATTACATTTCTGCCCCAGGTTTTTTCTGTCATTACATTTCTGCCCCAGGTTTTTTCTGTCATTACATTTCTGCCGCAGGTTTTTTTTCTGTCATTACATTTCTGCCCCAGGTTTTTTTTCTGTCATTACATTTCTGCCCCAGGTTTTTTCTGTCATTACATTTCTGCCGCAGGTTTTTTTTCTGTCATTACATTTCTGCCCCAGGTTTTTTTTCTGTCATTACATTTCTGCCCCTGGTTTTTTCTGTCATTACATTTCTGCCCCAGGTTTTTTCTGTCATCAAGTTTCTGTCTCAGCATTTAGTTCAGCATTTCTGTCATAGCGTTGTTGTCCTTGTGTTTCTGCCCCAACGTTTCTGTTTCAGTGTTCAGCCTCAGCATCTCTCAGAGGGGCATTGTTGTTCAGTCACGGCACATACTCCGGTAGCTGTTTCATCTTCGTTGTTTGTCATGTTTCATCGTTTTTTGTTCATGGTTGTATCTGCGTCAGGTAGCTAGGGCTCACATGTCAGGATCTGTCATGTCTACAGATCCATATGGGCTGAGGTTTCGTTTGTTAATGATTGTTGACCACAATCTTCTCGCCCGTATACGTCATACGATGCACGTTCATTCACCACACCTGTACGATTAACCACCACGGTCTGTGGGTACACCAGCCCTGAGTTTTCAGTTAATTACCTGTCTCTGCGCGGCAGGTTACTCGGGCTCACTCTTTACTCACACGAGGGGGGGGGGTCAATCATCAGGTTCATTCATGCGCAGTGGTCTTGGCATTTCTGCTCATGTTCTCATACTTAGGTAGGCACAGAGGGGCGTTGTTGTTCTCATGTTTTGTCTGTTATTTCTCTTGTGCATGTTCTCAGGTTGGGCTGTATTGGCATTCGTTATCCTCTTATTGGTCCTTAAGTGGTAGGTTTGGGCAAATGTCTTTATGATTCTGGATTCCACTCTCGGCTCGGATCTTGTCTAGAATGTGGCCTGGAAGACTGCTCAGGGACGTCAGTCCAGTCATCTTTTCTGTTCCCAGCCGGTTCCAGGTAGGGGGGGTTCAGTCACTTTGGGTATGACTGTTTTCATGCCATGGGATTTATTTCCCTGGGGTGGAGTCTAGCCCTCCTTCCTCGGTTCATGTTTCAGACTCGGTTGCCAGGTCACAGGCTGAAGCACGACCCGATTGCATCAGGTGGGACCAGTATTCTGTGTCTGGCATGGTTTCTCCATGTTGTCAATACTTATTGCCATAGTGCATGGGCCTGATCCACCTACTCCATCACATCCTTCAGGTATTTAGCATTTTGAACTCCTACCAGTTGTCATTTGGCACTCATCCTCGCACTTCCCCATACCAGCATGGCCAGGCCAGGGCTTGGGAGGGGTTTCACTAAGCACTTCACTGGTGTCCGTTTTGAAGTTTCGATCCTCTCGGACATTCATTTTGCAGGGGCTCCTCAGGACAGCCATTGCTCCCCTTCCCCCACGCATCCTCATTCACAAGCAGTTCATTCTCATGTCTGGGTCGTCTCATACTTCAGGCTCTGTCCAATCATTCACGGGACGTTTTGTTGGGTTCTGGGTAGCTTCGCAGGTTCTGTAGGGGGTTCTGTCTCTTCACCAAGTCGGGGGGGGGTTCTCCGGTCATAGGGGACACTTTTCGGATATATACTGTTGCCATCTGGGCGCACGCTACTCCTCTTGATGGATTGTTACTTTCCCTTCTTCACCTAAATGTGTGTCTTTTTGCCCTCTTTTCAGGCATACTGACCAGTCAGGTCAAGGCACACCACAGGCCTTGGTGCTTAGGAGTATCACTTTCTTACTCGAAGACTCTGACTATAAGTGTAAAGGCTAGCCAGAGGCTAGCCTGTATTTGTGGGAGGAGGCTGAGAGGGCTACTTAAGCCTCCTCCTCTATCTGGCCAGGGCTCGTCTGCGTTTCTGGGTTCCCACCCACCCATTTCCCCCAATCTTCATACATACTCATATTACTTTTTCTTACATTCAGGGTATGCCCTCTTTTCAGGCATACTGACCAGTCAGGTCAAGGCACACCTCAGGCCTTGGTGCTTAGGAGTATCACTTTCTTACTCGAAGACTCTGACTACAAACGTATGCTGAAAAAAGATACATTTATCAGCAAAAAGTTTTTTCTTTTACTGAAAGCTTTATTCTGAGAATTATTTTGCTTTATAGTTTTTGGATAAAGCAATTCAGTTTTACATCATATTATAGATTTACATTATATTGCTTACTGTAGATGTTAAATAGGTTCTGTATACAGTAATTTAAATTATTCATAAAACGGAAATGTAAAACAGCTGTCCCAAAATATGTATATGACCATCAATTCTGGGAAATGTAGGCCTCATCTCATTTGTTCCCCTCATTACCTGATGAAATTCTGTACATTACCATAAACCTTTATTCTAGGAATCAATGCTAGAGAAAATTGCTTTTACCACTAAGGATAATTCATATTTAAAATGAGTTATGTTCTTTTCCCCTTACTGAAATGAATTATAAATCATGTTTTTTTGGTGAAATTGTAGAAATAATTGATGGAGTGAGAAACCTCACTTTAAAAGTTGTTAACCAATATTGCAATGCTGGAAATAAAAGAAGAATAGCAATTGCATCTAGGTACAAACTTAGAGTTTGTGGTACATTTCTATTGTTTTGCAATCTTTGACAATAGACATTCTTACTGACCACGAAAAAGGGAACTTACAGTACTTTCTTGGCTTATAGCATTAATGGGAACTGTTTTAACATTCTTTCTTGCTCAGGTGATTTACATGAGAAGATAAAAGAGAGCATGAAGGTTCTTGAATAGTGAATTATCCCTGGAAAGAGTAGTCATTCCTAGGTAACTATAGATATAATTCAAAACGCCTAAAAGAGGAAATAAAAAAGTAGCTTTTGCTGCAAAACTAAACCTCAATTTGGAGCTTTTGTCCATAGTATTTCTTTTCACTAGATGGCACTTCCTACTTGTCCACTTATTCTGAGCCCAAATTGGAAATACCAGAAAACCCTTTATATATATATATATATAGTGGCAGAGCGTTGCCCTGCCAGGGTCTAGAAGGAGGATGTGACCCAGAATTCTCAACCAGACGCGTTGAGGGGCTCCAGGGAGCATGTAACATGAAGAAGAAACTGGCCTTTCAGTTTCCTCAGTGTTTTGTAAAGTCCACTTTGGGACCTGAAGCTCGGGGATTTCTGAAAGATCTGGGTGGGACGAAATCCCTAGTCCTGGGTCCTGATTTTGAGAACAGCCAGCATACTGATTGGTCAGGTGTGTGCTGGGCTTTTAGTAGTAACCTGGCCATGGTTCTGAGCTCCACCCGGCAGATAGGAAGTCTGAGTACCAGGAGTCAGGAGGGTGCCACGTGGGAGCCAGTGCACCAAGAGGCTGTTAGCTGTGTGCACCAAGGTGATTGGTGAAACAGTCTGTAAGAGACAGACAAGGGCCTGGAGTGTAAGGCCAGAGCTGCAGTGCTACAAGTGAGAGCCAACTAGGCTGAATGTAGTTTTGTTGATGAAAAGGAATGCTGAAACCCCTGCGAGGGAAACATATCTTTGTTGAACTTTCTTTTAATAAAAATGGGCAAACAAAGCCCTTAAAAAGAAGAACCAGTGAGTGGCGGTGTCCTTCAAGCTCTACATTTGATGTTAATCCTTTACACGTGGTAGAGAAGTGCTGTGGGCACAATCTGAGATCCTTACATTCAAGTAAGTTCATCTGTTATATGAACTGTGTTTTGATGCATGAGACTGCATAATCTGTGTGTGCAGGTGAGGAGAATCTGCAAAAGAAAGGTGACTAGCCTTAAAGAGACAGTGCTCCAATTTATTGCTGAACTGTGCAAAGTTTTCTGGAGTGACTGTGAGTATGGGGCGATCAAAGCGCCTAAAAGAAGCAAGGATGGCTGAGATGATAGAGCTCTGTGGCTAGAGGGGTTGTTACCACCTGAGAGAACCCCATACATGCCTGAACAGATTTTGCCAAGGAGAAAGAGGGCTGGTGTTGTCCCTAGCAACACTGGTGCAATGAGTGCACAGGTGACTGCAAGTATGGAGAGTCCACCAAAGTCTGAGTCTGCAGTGGATTGGTGCAAGTGACACCTGGCAGCACTGGACCAAGTTAAAGGGGAAGTGCATGTTGTTGCCCTTGGCAACGCTGGTGCAAGTAGGCCAGCTATCAAGGTGCAGAGGCCTAAGCTTGAAACGAGATGCAGTGTGGGAAGCCCTGACAAGACATGGAACCAAGTGCGCTGTTTGCGGTGCAGTGAGTGGGGGCATCCAGTCTCCAAGTGCCCTCTGTCCCAGGCTCCAGTGCAAAGCTACCTAGCAAAGCAAAGGTCTGCATCTGTGTTTGAGAAGCCTGCTCTGAGTGCCAGGAGTGAGCAACAGGCTTACCAGAAGTTTGAAAGGAGTGCAGTTGCCCATAGCAACGCCTATGATGTCAGGTCGGAGGACCGCAAGACAAAGATATTGCCTATAGAGGATTGTGGCAAGTTTAAAGTGACACCGCTTCATAGAGAGAGAAGTCTACATGTTTGGGAGAGCCAGAAAAGTGTAGCTGGGAAAGCACCGTTTCCATTAGCAACTAGAGAACATGTGCCAATGAGGAGCTACAGGGAAGAGGTGCCCCACCATCCTCATAGAGATGCCAGTAAGATTCTGCATGTTGGGAGAGTGCCATCTCCCTTAGCAACAGGAGAAAGTCGCCAAGTAACATGCCAGGAATGTGGTCAACTGGGGCATGGGATCTTTTCTTGTCCCAGTTTGTGGAATACAGCTGCTGATATTGTTTCTGGGTTTAACCCTTTGCCTGCAAGCCCGGATTCCTGTGTTAAGATGTTTGCAGTCACCCCTGGCAACAGAGAGGAAATTCCTGTTGTGCCTGCTGTAGTTTTATCCCGTGGCCACCAGAGGGAGTCGGCTAGTAGACGTGCAGTACAAGAAAGTCAACGTACTCAAATGAACATGGCACGATCTGTTACTCGGATGGATAAGACTGTTGATGTTGAAGTCATGGGAAAGACTGACTGTGGGACTGCTCACACTGAAGTGGAAGTGATCCCAGAAGGGAGATCCACTATTGGTGCAGAAAAGGACTTGCCTCACTGCAGTGCCTGTCCAGTGGGGAGGTAAGTGTTAAAATTGAATGTAATGATGTGAAACTTACTGAGGAGTATGTTCATACTGGTATTGAGTTAACTAATGCTGATAATGTGATGCTTAATGAGATAGGGGTGATCGCTAAGCAGGATATGCTATTCCCCTTAGCAACAGTATATAAGGCTGCAGAGGTGTCCCTGGAAACCTCAAGGGAGCTCTGTGTGTTGGAGCCAGAGGTTGCCTGGGACAACTGTGGTGCCACATGGATAATGCCCCGTACACACGGTCGGACTTTGTTCGGACATTCTGACAACAAAATCCTAGGATTTTTTCAGACGGATGTTGGCTCAAACTTGTCTTGCATACACACGGTCACACAAAGTTGTCGGAAAATCCAATCGTTCTAAACGCGGTGACGTAAAACACATACGTTGGGACTATAAACGGGGCAGTGGCCAATAGCCCGAGGAGAAGAAGATAGAAGACGCCGTGGAGGAGATGCTGGACGAGAACGCCGGAGGAAGAACCAGAAGAGCCAGAAGAGCCAGAAGAACCAGAAGATGAAGGAAGATAGAAGAAAGAAGAAGCATTTAAATAAAGGAATTGTCAAAAACTGTCTCTTGTCATTTTTAACATTTTTGACACTTTTTTTCGTGAAATGGTAGGGGTATAAGTACCCCCTTACCATTTCACACAGGGGGGGGGCCGGGATCTGGGGGTCACCTTGTTAAAGGGGGCTTCCAGATTCCGATAAGCCCCCCGCCCGCAGACCCCCACAACCACCGGCCAGGGTTGTGGGGATGAGGCCCTTGTCCTCATCAACATGGGGACAAGGTGTTTTGGGGGGCTACCCCAAAGCACCCTCCCAGTGTTGAGGGCATGTGGCCTGGTACGGTTCAGGAGGGAGGGGGGGGCCGCACTCTCGTCCCCCCCTCTTTTCCTGCGGCCTGCCAGGTTGCGTGCTCGGATAAGGGTCTGGTATGGATTTTTGGGGGGACCCCACGCCGGTTTTTTTTTTGGCGCGGGGTTCCCCTTAAAATCCATACCAGACCTGAAGGGTCTGGTATGGAATTTAGGGGGAACCCCACGTCATTTTTTTTTTTTTAAATTTTGGTCGGGGTTCCCCTTAATATCCATATCAGACCTGAAGGGCCTGGTATGGAATTTAGGAGGACTCCCACGTCATTTTTTTTTTTTTAATTTTGGTTCGGGGTTCCCCTTTGGGGAATTCCCATGCCGTTTTTATCAATGAACTTCTATGTGTATTGTCGGCAATGCAATAGCCGCGGGTAGTTTTAAATGAGTTTTTTTCCTTCAAAATGTCATTTTGCTGTCAGACTGTTCTAAACACAGGAAACATGCGCCCCTTTACAGGCATACTATAGACACCCCCCAGGTACGAAATTTAAAGGGATATTACACTTTTATTGTTTGACTTTAAGCATTATTAAAATCACTGCTCCTGAAAAAACGGCCGTTTTTAAAACTTTTTTTTGCATTGATCCATGTCCCCTGGGGCAGGACCCAGGTCCCCAAACACTTTTTATGACAATAACTTGCATATTAGCCTTTAAAATTAGCACTTTTGTTTATTCATGTTCGTGTCCCATAGACTTTAACGGTGTTCGCGTGTTCGAACGAACTTTTTTCCTGTTCGCATGTTCTGGTGCGAACCGAACAGGGGGGTGTTCGGCTCATCCCTAGTGTGGAATCACACTGCCTTTGTATGACAGATATGCTGAGAGAAATATTAGAATGCTGGAGTGTACAGTCGGTGTATATCCTGTCATCCTCTCCTGCGTTTGGAGAACTTGTACCAGGGGGTATGCATAAATGGAGCTGGATATTACAGGCTGTACTATCGCAATCTCTCTGCAATTTTGGAAGCATTTAATGCAATCGTTATTATGGAAAGTTGTCTCACAGTGTGCTGGATGGCATCATACAGAGGTTGTGTATGAGATGCACTCTGGAGTACTGTTGGACAGGACTGAAATCTGGGCGGAAGTGCCAGAGGGCGCAAGTACATGTAATGTGTTTGGGGCCATTAATCCAAAGGTGAAATTAGATAGTGAGGATCAGGTCTCAGCACAGTCGCTGGAGGAGCGTCATGTGACAGTGGAGTTGGTGGTTAGTGACGTTGCCATGGTAGACAACCACTCCGCTTTGTGCAATTTTCCTCCAGACACTGCTTTGCAGAACACTGATGAGTTCTGATAAATGTGGCGATACTTTGGACAATGAAGAAAAGTGCAACACACTGATAAATGTTTTGGTTACCATGGGTAACAGCAAAAATAAGGGAAGACCTGATGGTCAAGGTGACATGGTTGCTCTTGATCTTAAAAAATACAGGAAGATGAATGGTATGACAGACACAGAAAAGGGGATAGGTGCAGTAGAATTGGGCCCCCTACAGGTTCAGGGGTGTAATTCTGGGAAGGATTTCCAGCGGTCCAGGACCCTCCCAAGTTGCAAGAGTAAAAGGTCTGAGGACACTGGCCCAAAGCTTAACAAGGTGTCATTAAAAGAGTTTAATTCCCAAATAAAAGTGCCCACACTTATGACTAAAAAGGTGTTTAAAAATGTGACCACTTTAGAAGTAAAGAGGAAAAGGTTGAGGAACAATATCCAAGTCCTTGGTAAGTCCCTTAGTATTAAAGTGTTTGAAGGTGTGACCCCAAGGAAAATGGGCAGATGGCGTTTTTGGAAGCGCACCCGTAAAAAGTCACTGGGGGGGGGCTTTTTAGTGTAGCATGAGGACATAGGGAAAGTCACCTGATAAGACTGGGTTTGGCCCTTGTTGGTGGTAACTGGCACAGAGGTGCCATTTTGAAGAGGTTTGGCTGGTGTGTTACGCCCCCTCTGGGGTCAAAACAGGGGGGAGGATATGGGGCAGAGCGTTGCCCTGCCAGGGTCTAGGAGGATGTGACCCAGAATTCTCAACCAGACAGGTTGAGGGGCTCCAGGGAGCATGTAACATGAAGAGGAAACTGGCCTTTCAGTTTCCTCAGTGTTTTGTAAAGTCCACTTTGGGACCTGGAGCTCGGGGATTTCTGAGAGATCTGGGTGGGACGAAATCCCTAGTCCTGGGTCCTGATTTTGAGAACAGCCAGCATACTGATTGGTCAGGTGTGTGCTGGGCTTTTAGTAGTAACCTGGCCATGGTTCTGGGCTCCACCCGGCAGATAGGAAGTCTGAGTACCGGGAGTCAGGAGGGCTCCACGTGGGAGCCAGTGCAGCAAGAGGCTGTTAGCTGTGTGCACCAAGGTGATCGGTGAAACAGTTTGTCAGAGACAGACAAGGGCCTGGAGTGTAAGGCCAGACCTGCAGTGGTACAAGTGAGAGCCAACTAGGCTGAATGTAGTTTTGTAGATGAAAAGGAATGCTGAAACCCCTGCGAGGGATATAATATATATAATATATATATATATATATATATATATATATATATATATATATATATATATATAATGTATGTGTAAAGGATTAACATAAAATGTAGAGCTTGAAGGACACCGCCACTCGCTGGTTCTTCTATGAATGTATACAGTATCTCACAAAAGTGAGTACACCTCTCACATTTTTGTAAATTATTTTACTATATCTTTTATGTGACAACGCTGAAGAAATGACTTTTCTGCGACGTAAAGTAGTGAGTGTACAGCTTGTATAACTGTAAATTTGCTGTCCCCTCAAAATAACTCAAAGCACAGCCATTAATGTCTAAACTGCTAGCAAAAAAAGTGAAAATGTCCAAATTGGGCCCAAAGTGTCAATATTTTGTGTGGCCACCATTATTTTCCAGCACTGCTTTAACCCTCTTGGGCATGGAGTTCACCAGAGCTTCACAGGTTGCCACTGGAGTCCTCTTCCACTCCTCCATGATGACATCATGGAGCTGGTGGATATTAGAGACCTTGTGCTGGGACAAGGCCATCTGGTGCCCAGGGCGAAGATGGCAAACTGCGCCATTCCCCCCCCCCCCCCCCGGGTATAAAGAAAGAGTCAGTGTCCTTTCAAAACCAGAAAACACTTAAAACAATACAGCAATACAATACTGTAGCTGCAGCCCCGTCGCAGTATATGTACTGTGGCGGGTCGGCAAATGGTTAAATTGTAAGTTCACTTTACAGAAAATCTGTAAGGTGAACTTACATTGGACCCCCTCCCCATCCCTCCCAGTCCTGCTAACCTGGAGTCCAGCGATCCCCCGCACTAACCCCTTTACATTACACAGCCCCCTGCACCCCTTTACATTACACATCCCCCTGCGCCTCTGGGCCCCTTTACATTACGCAGCACCCTGCATGTTACACAGACCCACCTTCAGTGCAGATGCCCCCTTCAGTATAGACCAGCTGTTCAGTGCAGACCCCCCCCGTTCCGTGTAGCCCCCCGTTCCGTGTAGCCCCCCGTTCAGTGCAGACCCCCCTTCAGTGCAGACCCCCCGTTCAGTGTAGCCCCTGTTCAGTGCAGACGCCCCCTGTAGCCCCCGTTCAGTGCAGATGCCCCCATTTAGTGTAGCCCCCCCTTCATTGTAGCCCCCCCGTTCAGTGCAGTGTGCAGACTCCCCCCCCATTCAGCACCTCAGATCAGCGCAGCGGCACATGCTCAGCAGATCCCCTCCCCCTGTTTACCCATAAACAGAGAGGAGGGGGAGGCGGCTTCACTCTGCTTGGCTGTGCCTGTGTGACGTCCGGGATCGCACAGACACACAGCCCGTGGCCGCGAGAGGAGGGGATGGTAGGTGTAGCAATGTCACCCTGCACCCCCACACACCCTCCCCTCGCATCACAATGTAGATCGCTTCTCCCTGCCTGTCACTGCACCGCTGTCTAAACCCATGGCGCTGCCACCACTTCAATCGTGGAGGGGGGACAGCCTGACACCCCTCCCAGTATGTTGTATGGTACTTGGGACGGCCTGCCCCGCACTTAGTACGCCTCTGCAGGCGCAGCTCTGCAATGTTATAGGGGCAGCCGATGATAGTCACTTGCCCAGAAAGTTTAATATCATACTGCCTGCCAGCGCTGCGCCCCCTTCCTACAATAAATTGCTCCTCCCAGGGCACCCGTCCCTTCCGCCCACCCCTTGTACCGGCCCTGCCTCCACCTTCCATTTGAGGATGCCCCACAGATGCTCAATAGAGTTTAGGTCTGGAGACATGGTTGGCCAGTCCATCCCCCTTTACCCTCAGTTTCTCTTCAAAAGGCAGGTTGTCTTGGAGGTGTTTTTGGGGTCGTTATCATGTTGGAATACTGCCCTGCAACCCAGGGAGGGGATCATGCTCTGCTTCAGTATGACACAGTACATGTTGGCATTCATGGTTCCCTCAATGAACTGTAGCTCCCCAGTTGCTGGCAGCACTCATGCAGCCCCAGACCATGACACTCCCACCACCATGCTTGACTGTAGGGAAGACACACTTGTCTTTGTACTTCTCACCTGGTTGCCGCCAGACACGCTTTACACCATCTAAACCAAATAGGTTTATCTTGGTCTCATCAGACCACAGAACATAGTTCCAGTAATCCATGTCCTTAGTCTGCTTGTCTTCAGCAAACTGTTTGCTGGCTTTCTTGTGTATCATCTTTAGAAGAGGCTTCCTTCTGGGACGACAGCCATGCAAACCAATTTCATGCAGTGTGCGGCGTATGGTCTGAGCACTGACAGGCTGACCCCCCCACCCCTTCAACCTCTGCAGCAATGCTGGCAGCACTCATACGTCTATTCCCAAAGACAACCTCTGGATATGACGCTGAGCACGTGCACTCAACTTCTTTGGTCGACCATGGCGAGGCATGTTCTGAGTGGAACCTGTCCTGTTAAACAGCTGTATGGTCTTGGCCACCTTGCTGCAGCTCAGTTTCAGGGTATTGGCAATCTTCTTATAGCCTAGGCTATCTTTATGTAGAGCAACAATTCTTTTTTCAGATCCTCAGAGAGTTCTTTGCCATGAGGTGCCATGTTGAACTTCCAGTGACCAGTATGAGAGAGTGAGAGCAATAACACCAAATTTAAAACACCTGCTTCCCATTCACACCTGAGACCTTGTAACACTAATGAGTCACATGACACTGGGGAGGGAAAATGGCTAATTTGGGCCAATTTGGTCATTTTCACTTAGGGGTGTACCCACTTTTGTTGCCAGCAGTTTAGACATTAACAGCTGTGCGTTTGAGTTATTTTGAGGGGACAGCAAATCTACACTGTTATACAAGCTGTACACTCACTCATTGTAGCAAAGTTTCATTTCTTCAGTGTTGTCACATGAAAAGATATAATAAAATATTGACAAAAATGTGAGGGGTGTACTCACTTTTGTGAGATACTGGTTTATATTCTATGTATATACAGTATGGCAGAGGAACAGACACACACACACGAGTACAGTATATACACACACGGGCAGGGAGGAGGAGAATATTAGGGCCCATTCACATGGGTAGCTGTGGGTGAAAATCTGCAATTATGTGAGAATAGCTGTGTCCAGCAGGAGAGTGGCCATATTTGCACCCTGTACAAATTGATGGCTGGCACCACTGCTGTTCATGTGTAACCGCCCATCTGAGTTTAGATGTCTTTATTTCTAAGCTACAACTTTTTTTTTTTTTTTTTGTGAATGGGTAGGGCTACTATGTGCCCCATACTCATTCACTTGAGGGGCAGTATCTGGGTGTTCTCTTATTGCTAAATGGGGCTTCCAGATTCTAAACCTTTCACCCACAGACCCCACAACCAGTGGGCCAGGTTTGTGGGGAAGAGACCCTTGTTCCCATCAACATGGGGACAATATGCTTTGCCAAGGTGGTCCTCTCAGCAAGGTACCCCTATGTTAAAGTGAAAGATTAACTGCTTGCCGACCAGCACACAATGATGTATGTCGGCACAATGGCACGGCTGTGCAAATGGGCGTACCTGTACACTCCCTTTTAAAACGCGGCTTAGTGGGCGCGTACGCACGTAGCACGTACTCTGTGAGCATGCTTGCGGGTCCCGTGGACTCGATGTGCACCGGGGGCCGGCATTAATGACATGGAGTGGCAGAACAAGGCATTTCCCTGTACTGCCTAGCAACATGACAGGGAGCTAATGCTCCCTGTCATCAGGAGCAGTGATCTCTGTCATGTTGTAGTGAGCCCATCCCCCCCCCCCACAGAATCACTCCCTAGGACACACTTAACCCCTTGATCGCCCCCTAGTGTTTAACCCCTTCCCTGCCAGTGTCATTTACACAGTAATCAGTGCATTTTTATAGCACTGATCGCTGTATAAATGTCACTGGTCCCAAAATAGTGTCAAAGTGTCCGCCGCAATGTCGCAGTCACAATAAGAATCGAAGATCGCCCCCATTACTGATAAAAACAATTAATAATAAAAATGCCATAAATCTATCCCCTATTTTGTAGATGCTATAACTTTTGTGCAAACCAATCAATATACGCTTATTGCGAAATTTTTTTTTTTTTTTTTTTTTTTTGCTTATAGCACAAAAAATAAAAACTACAGAGGTGATCAAATGCCACCAAAAGAAAGTTCTATTTGTGGGAAAAAAAGGACATTAATTTTGTTTGGGTGCAACGTCGCACGACCACACAATTGTCAGTTAAATATAAATTGTTCTGGGGCTGAAGTGGTTAAAGCTGGCACTCCACTGTACAGAAGACTTTATTGGAGGTTAAAACATCCAACAGTGCAGTCTGTGCATGTGTTTCTGCCCCTAAGTGCCTTAATTAAAACTATGTTGAAGGCATGTGGCCTGGTAAGGTTCAGAAGGGGGAAGCATGCTGGCTTCACTCTTTTCTGTCCAGCTAAGCTGAATGTACCAACTAAGGGTCTGGTATGGATTTTGCAGAACCCCATAATTTTTCATTCTAATCATTTTCTACACAGGGTTCCTCATTAAAATCAATACCAGATTTGAGAAAATTATTTTTCTTGCTTTGGAAATGGCAGCTTTGCATTGTATGCTGTTAAGTCTGTGATCTACTAGAAGTCCCAGATCCTTCTTGACCATTGACTCCTCCAGTTTTACTTGCATTAGAATAAATGGTACATATTTTTTAGCCCTCAAGCACATATATTTACATTTTATCAACAATAAACCAAATTTTCTACATAGCTGCTCAATTGAACAGTGCATTAACCACCTCCCGCTCAGCCACTGTATATAAACAGCCAGATGGGAGCTTAATCGATGTAGGAGGCTGTACCAGATTGTCCTCCTCTCCTGTGCCTTGTGCATGCCCACTTTTGGACACAACAGATCAAAGATTAAGGTATAGGGCCCTGTACAACGTGATCGCTGTGACTGATCACAGCAATCACAGTTGCAAACAAAGGCTGCATGCCCGCAGCTTTTGATGTGTGTTTTGCTGTAAGTGGAAACTGAATGCTTCCTACAGTGATTGGTGCTTTATTTTGCTATTTGTCTGACTTATCCCTTTTATTCTCAGGTTTGTGAGATATGAGGTGGAAGTATTCAATTTAATTGAAATTTTTCTTCACAGCAATAGCAAGGTACGTATTGAAACTAGTTTCACCTACATTTATTTATATTTTACATGAATAAACATTTTTCCCTCACTGTTGGCATTTTTATTTCCTTGTTTTCTTTACTCTGTGCCATGGTGTATGCTTTCCTGCTCTACTCACATTCTCAATTCACTTCTCCATACATGTTGCTATTCAGAAACTTTTAACTTTCCTTTCATGTGGTTCAACGGTTTTTGTAAATATTGTTTATTGGAGTAGGTTGGAGTTTAGACTTGTTAATTGCTCCCTGATTCTTTTCAGTTGCTGTTTCTGTTTTTTTTTTTTTTTTGGAATGCAACTTAGTTTGCTTACATACTAGTCTGACTTCCTGTTATGCCATGTCCACCAGTAATAGTACAGATGTTCTGTTATATCACTTCTATCAGTTCTATTACTGACTTTCTGTTATGTCACTTCTTCTAGTACTTCTACTGACTTTCTGTTATGTTTATGTCAGCCCTGCTACTGACTTTCTGTTACATCACTTCTGCCAGTCCTACTGTGTCACTTTCTCTCACTAATTTGCTACACTGGATGGGGATTTGTAGAGATGAGCCAAATGTTCCTGAGTTCAATATGAGGGAAGTTCCCCAAACAGTTCACAAGTTCTGAGTGTTAATCTGAAACCTTATGAAGTCAATGGGAGATCAAACCTTATAATCTTCTGACCATTTCTAAGACTAACATGCAAGGAATTGTAAAAAAAAATGGTGATTTCAATAATGTCTCATGATTAGGGATGAGCTTCGTGTTCGAGTCGAACCCATGTTTGACTCGATCATCGGCTGTTCGGTTGTTCGTCGAATTCCGAACGTTATGGGCCGTTCGCCCCAAATTCGTGTGGCGCGTCACGGCCCATAATTCACTGCGGCATCGCAGTGCATTGCTGGCTGATGATTGGCCAAGCATGCACTATGACCCGCATGTTTGGCCAATCACAGCGTCGTCGGTAGAGAGAGCTGTAATTGGCCAAAGCCAGAGTGGCTTTGGCCAATTATGGCTCAGGGGGTTTAGAACACGCCCCACACTATATAAGGCCACCTGCACGGCGGCCCTGTGTAGTGTGTTCTGGCGTTGAGATACATAGATAGACAGAGAGACAGTGTCATTTCATTTGAGTTAGCTAGATTAGGCAGGACAATCAGTGAGTTAGCTGCACTTACAGTGTATTTTGTAGAGAGAGAGAGAGAGAGAGAGAATTCAGTTTAGCTAGATCCGTTCCTGATATCTTCCTACTGGCAGGCTTGTCTTGTTACAGTATTTACAGCTACCTGAAGAAAATTGCTGGTGTTCTTTTGATCCTATTAGTACCACAGTCAGGCAGCTAGACTATTTACAGTTAGTGTAGTGCTGCTCACAGTGTTCAGCTAAAACTACAAGTTAGTGTAGTGAGACCTCTGCACAGTGTTCAGCTAAACCTACAAGTTATGTCTTTGCGAGCTCTGCACAGTGTTCATCTAAAGCTACAAGTTAGTGTAGTGTGTCCTGCTCAGTGTTCAGCTAAAACTACAAGTTAGTGTAGTGAGACCTCTGCACAGTGTTCATCTAAAGCTACAGAGAAAGAGGAGGGAGGGTGCCCGTTCAACTATATCATGATTGTTGCCAACATCCCCAAAGTCAGAATATATAAGGAAATTACCCCCAAAAAGGTTAAAGGGACTTTAACGGCAACTCATTTAAAAATTATTTTATTGAGTATAAAAAGTGTGTGTGTGTGTGTAATATATATATATAATATATATTTTCTATATCTCAAAAAAAGACATATAACAAGGAAAACAAAAACAATGTCATACAATCTAATAAAACTATACAACGATATACTGTATGTGCAAGGTTTGAAAGACTATGTTCAATGGTCTTGCCACAAAATCTTACGCGTTTCGGGACTTAAGTATAATGTCCCTTCATCAGAGACGGAACGTGGATCATAGACCTATTATACAATGAAATAATAATAAAATAAGTACAAAGAACAATCATGTATAAATTATATTTACAGGTATCACGTGTATGTCATTTGGTCTATTGTGACCGTAGATAAAAAAAGCACAACCTACCAATGCATAACAGTAACGGAGCATCTAACATCTAACATCTGACAGATGAAACAAAGACCTGGAAGCATCGGCTGGCCCAACTCTATCCACACTGATCCAACCCACGAACATAAGGGGGCATCCCGCAGCTCCGCCAAAATAGACTGCAACCAAGTCGCAGGTACTACAACATTCCGTATCACCTGCGAAATAGAAGCATGTGCTATATAGTGAAGACTTGCCAAAGGCTCATAAGCGGTTCAGGAAATCAGAAAATCAAAAGACAAAGGTGGGGGTAGGTAAGAGGGCTGCGTTCATACCAGGATGTTCATAGGTCAGGCCACAACAGTCTGCATCACCATAAGAGAAAGGAAAATGTTGCCGAGTATGTGCAAGGGACAGGGAGGGGTCAGCCGAACCAAAGACAACCGCACGCCCATGGATCCGACATGAAATGCTCCGACATCAGCAGAGTACAGGGGTCATTAACGAAACATCATATATGTAAATTGTACATCATAGACACATAACCTGGCAGTTAGATTTTCTAGAGACCGAAAAAGATGATAAAGAACAGCCATAAAGTGATGATATGCATTTATGGTTGAGGCATGGATGGGTAATGACTATGCAGGGGGTCTGTAAGAAGGAACTATAGGTCCTTCTCACAAAGACCAGATGTAAAGCCCTCCAAGAACGGTCTGTAGCTAAACTGCTCATTGAGGCCCGGGGGTGAGGTGGCAGCAAGGTCCATAATCCAGCGAGCCTCTCGCTGAAGAAGGACCTTATTCCAGTCTCCGCCCCTCGGGTTAGAATGAATTCTGTCCAAAAAAAGAAATTGAATTTTTGGAAAGACCCCGTAATGTTCGTTAAGAACATGTCTCCCCAAGGGGAAATCAGGGTCTGCTTTTTTCATTGAGGCAATATGTCTGGATGCCCTTATAGAAAATTTCAATTTGGTCTTGCCAACGTAAAATCGCTGGCATTGACATGTGAGAAGGTACACTACCCCCTCAGTTTCACAGTTGCAGTAGTGGTGGGGGGTGTACTTTCGGCCATTGGGGAGAGTATAGTTAGGGTTTGTATTGATATATCTACATATCGAACATCCCCCACATGTGAATGTCCCAAGTCTTTTGCATGGGTCATTGCGAAAGTCACCAACGAATTCACTATGGACTAGTTGGTCCTTTAGGGAACTCGCACGTCGATACGTAATAGAGGGTCTTGCCGAAATATGAGGGCGCAATTGCGGGTCGGTGTACAGGATGTGCCAAAATCTGTCAAAAATGGATCTGATAGTTTTGTGTTGATCACTGAATTTCATGATCATTCTCACCAGAGCATGATTGTCTGGCTTTCTTTGATGACTAAACAATATTTTACGTCTATCTTGTACGTTGGCTCTTTTGAAAGCTTTTTTCAAGATGGAGTGTGAGTATCCTCTGAGGAGAAGTCTCTCTTTCAAGGCTGATGCTGTGCGTAGGAAGGATTCTTGGTCCGAACAGTTCCGCTTAAGCCTGAGATATTGGCTATAGGGGATCGATCGGAGGAGAGGTTGGGGATGAGCGCTGGAGGCGTGTAGGATAGTATTTCCCGCTGTTGGTTTGCAGAAAAGGCCGCTGGATAAACTACCATCGGCGTTCTTGGTAATGGTCGTATCAAGAAAGGTGATACTGGTTTCACTGTAGGTGAAAGTAAATTTCAAGTTTAAGGGGTTCTGTTGCATGCAGTTAATACATTCCTCCAGCTCCCTTTCTGAACCTTCCCATATCATCAGAATGTCATCGATGTATCGAAACCAGGCCGCTATATGCGGTGTATAAATTTGTGAGGACTCGTCAGACAAAAAAGACTTCTCCCACTCCCCCAGGTACAGATTGGCGTAGGATGGGGCACAGGAAGTCCCCATAGCTACGCCCTGCACCTGGAGGAAGTGGGAGCCGTCAAATGAAAAGACATTGTGATGGAGAATAAACTCCAATGACATAATAATAAATTCATGTAATCTCCTGTCATCTTTATGCGTTGGTGCAATGACCCGTCTGATTACGGCCAAGCCTAGTTGATGGGGGATAGAACTGTATAGAGCCTCTACGTCGATGGCCACCAACAAAGCCCGACGCGAGATAAGAAGGCCCTTTAACTTTTGCAGCAAATGGATGGTATCGCGTACAAAAGAGGGCAAGTTCTCGACGAAGGGCTTGAGGTGGGCATCGACGTAGAGGCTCAGATGCTCAGTAAGGGCACCATTGCCGATACAATTGGTCTTCCTAGGGGGGTAGATGCATTTTTGTGTACCTTGGGAAGGCAATAGAACGTTGGGGTTCTAGGAAACTTAATGCGTAGAAATTCCCAGGTGTCTTGGTCTATAATGCCTTGGGAAAAGGCTCCGTCAACAAGGGCATAGGATTGAGTTTCGAACGTCATAATACTTGACCTAGGAATAAGTTTATACCAATCCCGATTGTTTAACACTTTTTTACACATCGCCTTATATTGATTGTTGGACATTATGATGATGTTGCCCCCCTTATCGGAGGGCTTAATCGTCAAATCATGGCATTTCTTTAACTCTTCAAGTGCTAGACGTTCAGAGGGAGATAAGTTGTCATTCTTTTTTCGTATTTTTAATTTCCTAATCTCGGCTGTCACAGACGAGACAAAAGCCAACAAACTCGAGTTGGAGCTAAGAGAGGGAAACTTATCTGACTTATTTTTGAACTTTTTAGGCCGTGAGATGGGTGTCTCGCTAGTTAGCTGTTGCTGGAGTAGGGATTCTATGTCAATAGAGTCTATAAGTTCTACT
Source organism: Aquarana catesbeiana (assembly GCF_042186555.1). NCBI lineage: Eukaryota > Metazoa > Chordata > Amphibia > Anura > Ranidae > Aquarana > Aquarana catesbeiana. Next base: position 397,025,954 of record NC_133326.1, on the reverse strand, counting down.
GGATCCTGTTCATCAAATAAGGATAGCAGAACATCCAACTCTTTTTCCTGCTCATTATCCGGCGATTTAGGTTTGTCGTCCCTTTTGGAATACATGCTTTTCAGTAATAATTTTCTTGCGAACAGGTTCAAATCTTTTATGGCCTCAAACGTATCGAGGTTGGAGTTGGGGCAAAAACTCAGCCCCTTAGATAGTAAATTTCTCTCCTCCGTGGAGAGAATGTGACTAGACAAGTTAATGATATTCATGTCTGGAATGTTTGGTATTGTAGATGGTCCCATCTCTACGTTTTTGGGGAGAGGAGTGGGGCCCTGTGGAAAAAATCGACTTCTACTGGTTTCGTCGTTAAGAGCTGTCCCTAGACTCAGACTGGGATGCGACGTTTGTCCATTAGTTTGGGATAGAGCAGAATTTTCACCCGTGATACCATGGAGATTACCTGAGGGGTCCCCACGTGAGTTGTAATTACCAGGGGTTCCCAAAGCAGATGGGGTAGAGGAGGGGGGGTGGTCCGTGATTAGTTATATATCTAAAGCTACAAGTTAGTGTAGTGCGTCCTGCTCAGTGTTCAGCTAAAACTACAAGTTAGTGTAGTGAGACCTCTGCACCGTGTTCATCTAAAGCTACAAGTTAGTGTAGTGCGTCCTGCTCACAGTGTTCAGCTAAACCTACAAGTTGTTTTTTTTGCGAGCTCTGCACAGTGTTCAGCTAAAGCTACCTGTAGAAGGTTGGTGGTGTTCTCATACTACAGGCAGGCAGTTGATTTTGCTAGCTGCAGTATCAGTACATACAGACTTGGTCGAGTGGATGACCAAACCGTCCTCATTCTCCTCATCCTCTCTCACCCATGCTCAGGGTACTTTGTCTGGCAAAGCAGCAGCCTCTTATCTCGGCTCAATATCATCAGTGACTCCTTCCCTAGCCCCACCATGTCCTCCTGAGGAGTCCCTCGAACTGTTTGACCACAGTGTTGGGTACATGCTCCAGGAGGATGCCCAGTGTTTGGAAGGCTCTGATGATGATACTGAGCTAGATGAAGGCAGTAACATGAGCATGGACAGCGGGGGTGCCCAAGAAGGACAGCAATCTGGCAGTCATGCTCCCACTGCTGCAGCATACTGCCAGGTTTGCTCCAGTGATGAGGAGGGAGGGGATGATGAGGTCACTGACTCAACGTGGGTGCCTGATAGGAGAGGGGTGGAGGAGGCGGCACATCACCAATGAGGCAGGATGCCCTCCAGGGGTCAGCCTAAGGGCAGCACACTGACTGCATCACACCCCAAAGCTCCACATGTGCAGGGCGCTGCAGTCTCTGCGCATTATTCAAAAAGTTCTTTGGTGTGGGCCTTTTTTTAGACGAGTGCATCAGATCGCACCGCTGCTATTTGCAACATATGTCTCAAGCTTATCTCTCGTGGCCAAAACATCTCCCGCTTGGGTACCACATGCTTGACCAGACATATGTTGACCTGCCATGCAGTTCGTTGGCAAGCGTATCTAAAAGACCCACACCAAAGAACAAAGAGGACCTCTCCTTGCTCCTCATCAGCTGAGATCTCCAACCCACTATACCTTCAGTCCTCTCTGAGACCTGCACTGAGAGGAATGAAGGTGTAGAATTAGGTGTGTCACAGCCAAGTACTTGTGGGCAATCTGCTTTCGGTACACCGACTTCAGATTGTACCAGGCAAATTTACCTGCCCCAGCTGCTGCACCGCCGAAAGAAGTTTGCTCCCAGCCATCCACATGCCCAGCGGTTGAATGCTAGCTTGGCAAAATTGCTAGCACTTCAACTGCTACCTTTTCAGTTGGTAGACTCTGCCCCCTTCCGTGAGTTTGTGGAATGTGCGGTTCCTCAGTGGCAGGTACCCAAACGCCACTTTTTCTCACGGAAGGCGATTCCGGCATGTGGAAGGCAATGTCTATGCCTCGCTGGACAGGGCGGTCAGCGGTAAGGTGCATATTACCGCTAACTCATGGTCCAGCAGGCATGGACAGGGACATTACCTAAGTTTCACGGCGCATTGGGTGACTCTGCTGGCAGCTGGGAAGGATGCAGGACAAGGTGCAGTAGTGTTGGAGGTTGTTCCGCCACCACGCCTCCAAAATTCCACTACTAATGATTGTGACACACCTCTCCTCCACCCCCTCCTCTTCTTCTTCCTCCGTGGCCTCTTCCTGTGCTTTGTCCTCGGAATCAGCGGTGCTCCGTAGCCGTTCAAGGGGCTATGCAAATACGCAGGCCAAAAGATGCCATGCGGTGCTTGAGCTGGTGTGTTTGGGGGACAGGAGCCACACTGGGGCAGAGGTTCTGTCAGCTCTGCAGGGGCAGGTTCAGAGGTGGTTGACGCCACGCCAACTTAAGGCAGGAATGGTTGTTTGTGACAATGGCACCAACCTCCTCTCTCCCCTCTGACAGGGACAAATGACCCATGTGCCCTGTTTGGCTCACGTCCTTAACTTGGTGCTGCAGCGGTTCTTGGGCAGGTACCCGGGCTTACAGGATGTCCTGAGGCAGGCCAGGAAAGTCTGTGTGCATTTCCGCTGGTCATATAATGCCAGTGCTCGGCTGGCGGACCTCCAAAAGGAGTTTAACCTGCCCAAGAACCACCTAATCTGTGACATGCCCACCAGGTGGAACTCAACGTTGGCCATGCTGCAGCGGCTGCACACGCAGCAGAGGGCCATCAATGAGTACCTGTGCGACTATGGCACCAGGACAGGGTCAGGGGAGCTTGTTTTTTTTCCCCACGCCAGTGGGCCATGATCAGGGATGCATGCACTGTCCTGTCACCATTTGAGGAGGCCACGAGGATGGTGAGCAGTGACAGTGCATGCATCAGTGACACTGTCCCCCTTGTCCACCTGTTGGAGCACACGCTGCGTGGAATAATGGACAGAGCACTTGAGGCAGAACAGAGGCGGGAAGAGGACTTCCTTTGCTCTCAAGGCCCCCTTTATCCAGACAGTGTTCCTGCGTGCCTGCCGATCACACCGGAGGAGGAGGAGGAAGATTGTGTCAGTATGGAGGTGGAGCCTGGCACTCGGCATCAGCAGCAGTCCTTAAGGGATCAGTCCCAAGAAACACATGGACTTGTACGTGGCTGGGAGGAGGTGGCTGCAGACCATGTCGTCCTTAGTGACCCAGAGGACTCCGGACCGAATGCCTCAGCAAACCTACGCTGCATGGCCTCCCTGATCCTGCAAAGCCTGCGTAAGGATCCTCGTATTCGTGGTATCAAGGAGAAGGACCAATACTGGCTGGCAACCCTCCTTGATCCACGTTACAAGGGTAAGGTTGCAGACCTTATCTTGCCATAGCAGAGGATGAAACTTCTTCGGGAGGCCTTGCAGAAAGGTCTGTGCAACGCGTTCCCAGAGACTGGGAGGTTACAAACTCCTGTTTCTGAACAACGTGTTGCTGAGGCTTCGGTCAGTCAAAGAAGGAGCGGTGGAGAAGGTGGCCGTCTGACCGATGCGTTCAGACAATTTTTTGGTCCGCAGCCCCAAGGTATGATCGGTTCCAGCAACCATCGCCAGCGTCTGTTTTACATGGTGCAGGAATACCTAGGGGCAAGATCTGACTTGGACACCTTTCCCACCGAAAATCCTCTGGGTTACTGGGTCTTGAGGATGGATCACTGGCCAGAGCTTGCACAGTATGCAATTGAGCTACTGGCCTGCCCTGCATCCAACGTTCTTTCAGAACGCACATTCAGTGCTGCTGGAGGCTTTGTAACCGATCACAGGGTGCATCTGTCCACCGACTCAGTCGATCGACTGACCTTCATAAAAATGAATCAGTCTTGGATCACCACCAGCTACCAAGCGCCTGATGCTGATGTAACCGAATAATTTTTTTTGAAATCTCAGATCCCTTCAAAGACTGCCTTTGCTGATGCGGAGTGACTATCCCGAGTAATTATCCTCTTCCTCCTCAATGATCACGCTGATAGCTTGTAAGAACATTTTTGGTTCTGGGTGCCACCACCAGTGCCTAAGGCCCAATTTTTCAGCCCCTGTTTAACAGGGGCGTGTAATTACAATTTTTGATGCAATACTTTGCAGCAGGGCTCGTTTCTGCATTCCAACTAGAGTATCTGTGAGGGGTTGCAGTGTTGTGTCACCAGTGCCTAAGGCCTAATTTTTCAGCCCCTGTTCAACAGGGGCATGTAATTACAATTCTTGATCTAATATTTCACAGCAGGGCCCTATGAGGGCTTACAGTGTTGTGGCCACAACAACACCTAAGGCCCAAATTTCTGCTGAGTATATAGGGCAGGCCCCTACTTTCAAACATCTAACTTACAAACGACTCCTACTTGCAAAGGTAAGGAGACAACAGGAAGTGAGATGAAATCTACCCCTAGGAAGGGAAATTCTCTCCTGTAAGAGTTAATATGGGAAAAACATTTCTCCTTTCCACTGATGCTTTCCAATCCTTGTTCCACGAAAAACCCCAAATTTTCAAAAAACATTTGTCATTGGGACAAAAAGTGAGGTGAAATCTTCTGAAGAGGACAGACTGAAAAACAAATGTCACAGGGGTAATAACCCTTCCCTATGTTTTCCAAAAAGCTTAAAGATTTTTTTGACTGGAGCTAAACATGTTAAAAATGTACCCATTCAAAATTACAAACAGATTCTACTTAACAACAAACCTACAGTCCCTGTCTTGTTTGCACCGCCTGTATACTGCTGTTCAGAGGGCCTGGGGCCCCACGCCTTTCCTTTTTTTAATTTGGGTGCGGGGGTTCCCCTTAATATCCATACAAGACCCAAAGGGCCTGGTAATGGATGGGGGGGTACCCATGCCGTTTGTCTCACTGATTTTCATCCATATTGCCAGGACCCGACATTACATTAAAGCCGCAAGCAGTTTTAAATGACTGTTATTCCTTTAGAAATGTCATTTTGTTCAGGGACTGTTCTAAGCACAGGAAACACGCGCCACTTTACAGGCATACTATAGACACCCCCCAGGTACGATATTTAAAGGAATATATTTCACTTTTTTTTTTTTTTTTTTTTTTTTTTTTTTTTTTTTTTACTTTAAGCATCATTAAAATCACTGCTCCCGAAAAAACGGCCGTTTTTAAAAGTTTTTTTTTTGCATTGATACATGTCCCCTGAGGCAGAACCCGGATCCCCAAACCCTTTTTAGGACAATAACATGCAAATTAGGCTTTAAAATGAGCACTTTTGATTTTGAACGTTCGAGTCCCATTTTAGACGTCAATGGGGTTCTAACGTTCGTGCAAATTTTCGGTCCATTCGCAGGTTCTGGTGCCAACCGAACCGAGGGGTGTTCGGCTCATCCCTACTCATGATGCAAATCCATTGTCAATGAGGTTTCCAGCAATGCATATCCTTGCCAATCACAATGAACATTGCAGGGATTTTAACAAACTTTATTGCAGGTTCCTACCTTTTGTTATTCTGAAAGAATAGCTATTTGTTTGTCTATGTCTGTGTGCAGAGTGAATATGTATGGGAGTGGTTTTATAATTATCAATCAGCTGCTGTACCTGCAGGGTTCTAATCAGGAAATTGGCAAGGTCTGCATCCCTCTTGATGTGATTTCCCTTTGGTAGTATCTCACCAGAAAATGGCATTGCTGTTGCTCAAAATCGGATTTCTATCTTAGTGCAGACTTCTGGGAAAATCAGTAAGCCAATCACACAAGCAGGAAATGACATTTTCATGTGGCGTTCCTTACACCATCTGTGTGCAGAATGCCTCCAGGTAGCCATATTGCATTGCATTTTACAGAAAAATACAGCACTGCGGATTAAAAAGGAAAGGCAATTTCTAATAACATTCAATTATACTATGACTTGAGTGGCAATTTTATACGCTATATTATTATACGCTATATATATATTTTTTTTTTTTTATTTGAGATTTTTTTTCTCCATAAAAGTGGAGTTACCTTTTAATGCATAGACTGCATTAAGGTGTAAAAAAAACAAAAAAAAAACAAAACTTTCTGCCTTTAGGATCACTTTAACTTATTTTTTTTTAAATGTCCAGGGATTCCATGTTGCTCTAAGACATGTAGTATTCACACCATCATTGCCCCTCTCTTTCTCTGCAAAAAAGCCTTTGTTAGGCTGACAAATTCTTCTCATTCCTCACTGATTTCAGTGAATTACATGTCAAATCACCTTGTTCGTATTTTATCTTCTCAGTTTCATTAAAGTTTCATTAATGAGTTGTCTTTTCTATACAGTTTATTGATAAAAATGCATGATTACAAATATTTTTATGAAATAATTTATTTATGAATGAGTAACATTATGAGGACATCCTATGTGACTCACCATGCAGTTATTTTGCATCAAGTGCAATGAATGGATTTGTTAATATACTAAAAAAAAAAAAAAAAAAAAAAAAAAATTCTGTTAAACAAAAGTAACAATATTAACATTAACATATTAATAATAAAATATTAATATTTTCTATAAAAAAAATAAAATAAAACTCAACAAAATACATAAAACACACGTGCAATAAAGTGCCTAAACCTCAATCAATTGCCCTGAAACTTTGCACAGCTTAAGATCTCAACTTCCCAAACCTATCCAAGAAGTTTCATGCAATTCTGTGTTCCACAAGGCAAACTAGGGACATTAAGCTTGTTTTTGGAGAGCTTAACGTACAAAAAAGACCTTAAATGTTGGCCAATTTCCCCCAAACTTCACACAATAGAAGACTCTATCCATGCCAACATATTATGAAAATTTCAGCTCATTTAGTAAATCACACCAAAAGTTATTCATATTAAGCTACATTTTACAATGCTAAAACATTTAATGTAAAGAGCTTAACGTACCATAATGTGCCTTAACCTCAATCAATTGTCTTGAAACTTTGCACAGCCTAAGTTCTCAACTTCCCAAACCCATTTAAGAATTCCAGATCGTTTGGTAAATCACCCCAAAAGTTATTCACATTTAACCATTTTTTTACAATCCTTAACCAGTTGCAGACTTTGGGCGCACTAGACACGCCCAAAAACATGTCATCAGTGTACACAGGTCATGTCTAGTACATCTAGTCCTTCTGCCCTGCTGCCAGGACGCTTCCCTGTCTCAGTACCCAACAATTCAGCAGGAGCTGTCAAAAAAAAAAGAAACAGGCTGGCAATGTTTATCAACAACCACGGCACAGAAAGTTACATTGAAACATTGTATCAATTGTAACTTTCTGTGTTTTGCATTCACAGAGTAGCCTCCCTGGCGGTATTCCCGAGTGTGGCTCGGGGTTAAAATTCAGTACCATTAGCGGTAACCCCGAGCCACACTCGGGATCGCATTGCAGGATCCTGGGGCGGCTTTACTTACCTTGTCCCCGGGATCCTGCGATGTCACCCGCAGTGTCCGAGGGCTCCGTCCTCCTCCGAAGCCTCTCCGTGCCAGGCTCCGTTCCCTGCGAGCGGCGCGACGCACGGGGGCGGAGCCTGGCGGCAAATTAAAAAAAAAGTAAAAATCATAATACATACAGTACTGTAATCTTACAGATTACAGTACTGTATGAAATGATTTCACATCCCTTTTGTCCCCAGTGCTTTGTCCCATGCCCTGCATGCAGTTTTACATGATATACACTGTTCTTTCTGCCTGGAAACTGGAGATTGTCCATAGCAACCAAAAAGTGTCCCTTTACGTCAAAAGTGGCTTTAGACCAGCTAGAAAACAGCGATAGTAAATTAGAACACTTGCAGAATTGAGCGATAGTGAATTGTGGGGAAATTTATTTTATTACTATTATTTATTTTTTTTTTTTAATTATTTATTTTTATTTATTATATTATAATTTATGTTTTTGTGTTTCAAACTTTATCATACCCGGGATATCTACTAGACTCTGGTTTGGACAGATTTAAGTGTGTTATTGTTAAGATTTACAGACCTACAATATAAAACGCCAAATTTCCATGCAAAATAATTGTACCGCTTTCAGCACCTAAAATCCGAAATAATCATACCGCCAGGGAGGTTAAAGGGATGAACTTCGATTTGCAGGTGAAGAGTTAAAGCAACCTTGACAAGTAAAAAAAAGTTTTTTTCTAATTAACCACTTGCCGACCGCCTAACGCACATATACGGCGGCAGAATGGCACGGGCAGGCAAAATCACGTACCCATACGTGATCTGCCTCCCGCGGGTGGGGGGTCCGATCAGACCCCCCCCCCCGGTGCCATAGGCGGTCGGCTCTCGTTCTCGGGCGATGAAAGGTCAGGGGGAGGCCATTCATTGATGGCCACCCCCTCCCGATCGCTCCCGGCGAATGAAAACGCTTCCTTTCCCTCTGTAATGTAAACAGAGGGAAAGGAAGTGATGTCATCCCTCCTCGAGCCGGTCTTTTCGTCCCGGCGCAGAGGAGAGAAGACATCCAAGTAAGTGCACCAACACTACACTTACAGTAGAACACGCAGGCACACTTTTCACCCCCCAGTCACCCCCCGATCACCCCCCTGTACCCTCTGTCACTCTGACACCAATAGCAGTTTTTTTTTTTTTTTTTTTTTGCATTGGTGTCAGTTTGTGTCAGTTACAAGTGTTAGGGCAGTTAGGTTAGCCCCCTTTAGGTCTAGGGTACCCCCCCTTAGGTCCAGGGTACCCCCCTAACCCCCCCTAATAAAAGTTAACCCCTTGATTACCCCCCGTCGCCAGTGTCGCTAAGCGATCGTTTTTCTGATCGCTGTATTAGTGACACAGGTGACGCTAGTTAGGGAGGTAAGTATATAGGTTCGCTGTCAGTGTTTTATAGCGACAGGGACCCCCATATACTACCTGCTAAAGGTTTTAACCCCTTGATTGCCCCCTAGTTAACCCTTTCACCAGCGATCACCGTATAAGTGTTACGGGTGACGCTGGTTAGCTAGTTTGTTTTTTGTAGTTTATTACAGTTTATTATAGTTTATTATAGTTTTAGGGCACCCGCCGTTTATTACCTTATAAAGGTTTAACCCCCTAATTGCCCGGCGGTGATATAAGTTACGTTTTTAGGGTCAGATAAGGTCTGCGTCGCCCCAGGCAGCGTCAGGTTAGCGCCAGTACCGCTAAAACCCACGCACGCAGCATAAACCTCCCTTAGTGCTATAGTATCTGAACGGATCGATATCTGATCCGATCAGATCTATACTCCCCAGCAGTTTAGGGTTCCCTGAAACACAGTGTTAGCGGGATCAGCCCAGATACCTGCTAGCACCTGCGTTTTGTCCCTCCGCCCAGCCCAGCCTAGCCCACCCAAGTGCAGTATCGATCGATAACTGACACTTACAAAACACTAAGCACACATAACTGCAGCGTTCGCAGAGTCAGGCCTGATCCCTGCGATCGCTAACAGTTTTTTGGTAGCGTTTTCAATCAATCGCTAACAGTCAGGAGCTTTTTTGCCAGTGAGTCTCACTAGTGTACCCCTAAATTTAGAGGCCAAAATGGCAAATCGAAGGTACACTAGTGAAGAGGCCTACACGTTTCTGAGTATGACAGATAGTGAAGAGGAAGTCACTCATCTGTCAAGTTCAGGCTCAGAATACGAACCTGTAGAGGACAGCGGCTCCATGACAGATAGCTCTGACGACGGAGTTGTGGTCCCTGCTAGGGTCAGGCGTACCAGACCCCGAACTTCTTCTGTCCTTGAAGTGCAAGAACCGCAGGGCTCTCGTATGGAGCAGAGAAGTACTAGCGCCGCTACTCCTTCTGGTGAACTGGCAAGCACCAGCGGCCTAGTACACCCTGGTCATACATCCAGCACTGCAGTATCAAATGGTGACGTGGCGAGTCCCATAAGTGCAGTTCAAGCTGGCGAGGTGGCAAGCACAAGTAGTGTCCCGCTGCCACCAAGAAGAAGACGAACACAGGCCCGTCGTGCCCATAGTGCCCTTCCTGCTGCATTCGCCAATCCGAATTGGGAACCCACCACTTCTGCAGCACCCGTACTTCCCCCTTTCACTGGCCAACCCGGAATTCAGGTGGAAACAGTTGACTTTACGCCACTGGATTTTTATTCACTGTTTTTCACCGAAGATCTCTATAGATCTATTGTGGACCAAAGCAATTTGTACGCTGGTCAACACATCGCCACTATTCCCCAGTCCACCCTTGCGGTCATATTTGTCCACTGACCCAATTCACCATATGCCCGTGTTCTCTGCCTCCATGACCAGGGCACGATACGAGCAGATTTTGCGGTTCATGCACTTCAACGACAATGAACTCTGTCGTCCTCGTGGAGACCCTGCATACGATCGGCTCTACAAAATTCGGCCCCTCGTAAACCACTTCAACCAACGTTTTGCAGACTTGTTTACCCCCCATCAAGTTGTCTGCATTGATGAGTCCCTGATTAAGTTTTCTGGCCGCTTGTCCTTCAAACAGTACCTTCCCAGCAAGCGTGCCAGATACGGGGTCAAGATGTATAAGCTCTGTGACAGGGCCACAGGCTATACATGTAGATTTATGGTTTACGAGGGCAAAGATAGTCACGTAGAGCTGATCAACTGCCCTGACTACATAGGAAGCGCTGGCAAGATAGTGTGGGACTTGGTGTCACCCTTATTCGGAAAGGGGTACCACTTGTACGTGGACAATTATTATACGAGCGTGCCACTTTTTAGTCACTTGTTTGATCATCAGATTGGAGCATGTGGCACCGTGCGACCTAATCGCCGGGGCTTTCCCCAGCGGCTTGTAGAGTCCCGTCTTAGGCTGGGGGAGAGAGCCTGCTTGCAGTATAATAATTTGCTCGCTATGAAGTGGAGGGACAATAAGAATGTTTTCGTTCTTACCTCCCTTCATGCAGACACGACGACCCAAATTACTACGGCGACTGGTGTTGTGGAGAAACCCCTCTGTGTCCACGAATACAACCTTAATATGGGAGGGGTGGACCTCAACGACCAGTTGTTGGCGCCGTACCTAATTGCCCGTAAGGCCAGACGCTGGTACAAAAAAGTGTCTGTTTATTTATTTCAATTGGTTTGCTGAATGCTCATGTGCTATACAGAGCATTTAGGACGGACTGGATCCTTCCTTAAATTCCAGGAAGAGATCGTCCGAGCCCTTCTGTATCCAGACGGTGCTCCACCTCACCTTCCCCAACCAGATGCAGTAAGCCGGCTGCATGGGAGGCATTTTCCTTATGTCCTCCCGAGTACCCCTACCCAACGAGCCCCCCAAAAAAGATGTCGTGTCTGCAGCAAGCGCGGATTTAGGCGTGACACCCGGTATTGTTGTCCCTCCTGTCCTGACAATCCTGGTCTATGCATTGGTGAATGTTTTGAACGCTACCATACACTAGTGGAGTATTAGCGTAGGGTTCAGCACGGCACAGACTAGGCACACTAACACAGGGTCTCCCAAGATGCCATCGCATTTTGAGAGACCCAAACCTGTTACAGTTAAAAGTTAAAGTTACTAAAAAAAGTGTTAAAAAAAATAAAAAATAAAAAAAAAATAAAAAAATAAAAATACAAAAAAAATATAAAATAAAAAAAACAAAAATAGTTGTCGTTTTATTGAAAAAGTCACGTGTCAGTGATGTAACGCGTGGGAGGAGCTTAGGACGTTCAGTGCTGCAATACACCTGAAGGTTAACAGCAGCTGTTTCTCTATGGGAAACCTCGTCCACAGCGGCTGACTGCAATCTGCTTATTTGAATGCTTCTAATAGACCGGGAGTTTGTGAGTGTATCTCTTGTCTCTGTTTTGCTTATGTACTATCTAGTAAGTTCACTGCACAATGATCTATTTTTTCTTTGCTTGCTTTGCATAAAACCTTTATCCTGAGAGCCGAATCACCAGCAGTATAATTGTTGAAGTGGGATGCAAGAAAAACTAAATATCCTGATACAAACGATCTAACCCAGTGAGTCAATCAATCTGGATTAAGGGAAGGAACTGTTTAATTATTTTTACTTTCTCCCACTATTTATCTCTGCCTGGACATTGTACTCAGAGTGTCATTATTATTTTATTTATACTAACCGTCACATCACCAATTTGAAGATTTTTTTTTTGGCATTTTTTTTTTTTTTGGCAATTTTTTTTTTTGGCAATTTTAACACATGTATTAGCACCATAATTATGTATTTATTTTATTCACATGTATGCATTTTTTATTCCTGGATTTAAACTTAGTCGCAGCAGCATATTGTGCACTATTTATTTAAAGCGCATCAATTTTATACTTAGTACTATTTGTTTGGTTATCTGATCACCCTATATTGATAGCAGCTTTAATTTACTGATTTTTTTATAGCACTAACTATATTGGTATATATATATTTTTAAGCACAATTTATTTATATCACACATATCTATACACATCAGCGCTTGGTTTTTATTCATTTTTTTCATCGTTTTATTGTTCTCTCTCTCTATTCTCTCTCTATTGTTCTGCATTCTATACTGCAATGTTTTATTGTTATGTTTTTATCATGTTTGCTTTATAGGTATGCAATTTTTTTATACTTTGTTTTTTTATTGTTAACCACTTTGTTTTCAGGTACGCCATTCAGCTGCAGACCGGATTTATTTATCTTGACAGCAACAGCGTTTGCTCCCACGATATATAAAGCCGTGACTCCAGCGCTGTCGGAGGTGATTTCACCACCACAGTTACATACTTCAGCATATATGCCGAAGCGTGGGGGCAGCAGTGGGTGGAGGAGCAATTTGCTCCTGCCTTTTGCGGGAGGATGCCCCCATGCTTCGGCATATATAAATGGTGCATGTATGCCCATCATTAGAAGTGGGCGGATGAAGGGAGGTATTCTAATGGTGGGCATACCCACCGATCAATATCTTTTTTTCGTTCAGCCCACAGGCTGCATGAAAAAAAAGTTTACAATACAAGGACCAGCAACGTACTGGTATGTTGCTGGACTTTGAGTGGTTATACCAGAATGATGCCTGCAGGTTTAGGTATCATCTTGGTATCATTCTTTTCAGCCAGCGGTCGGCTTTCATGTAAAAGCAATCCTAGCGGCTAATTAGCCTCTAGACTGCTTTTGGCTCTCCTGGCCCAACAGGGAACCTGAGAATGCAGCCGGTGATTCGGCCAGCTGACCATAGAGCTGATCAGAGACCAGAGTGGCTCCAATCATCTCTATGGCCTAAGAAACCGGAAGCTACGAGCATTTCATGACTTAGATTTCGCCGGATGTAAACAGCGCCATTGGGAAATTGGGAAAGCATTTTATCACACCGATCTTGGTGTGGTCAGATGCTTTGAGGGCAGAGGAGAGATCTAGGGTCTAATAGACCCCAATTTTTTCAAAAAAGAGTACCTGTCACTACCTATTGCTATCATAGGGGATATTTACATTCCCTGAGGTAACAATAAAAATGATAAAAAAAAAAATAAAAATGAAAGGAACAGTTTAAAAATAAGAAAAAAAATTAAAAAATTAATAAAGAAGAAAAAAAAAAAAAAAAAAAAGCACCCCTGTCCCCCCCTGCTCTCGCGCAAAGGCGAACGCAAGCGTCGGTCTGCCGTCAAATGTAAACAGCAATTGCCCCATGCATGTGAGGTATCACCGCGAAGGTCAGATTGAGGGCAGTAATTTTAGCAGTAGACCTCCTCTGTAAATCTAAAGTGGTAACCTGTAAAGGCTTTTAAAGGCTTTTAAAAATGTATTTAGTTTGTCGCCACTGCACGTTTGTGCGCAATTTTAAAGAATGTCATGTTTGGTATCCATGTACTCGGCCTACGATCATCTTTTTTATTTCATCAAACATTTGGGCAATATAGTGTGTTTTAGTGCATTAAAATTTTAAAAAGTGTGTTTTTTCCCCAAAAAATGCTTTGAAAAATCGCTGCGCAAATACTGTGTGAAAAAAAAAAAAATGAAACACCCACCATTTTAATCTGTAGGGCATTTGCTTTAAAAAAATATATAATGTTTGGGGGTTCAAAGTAATTTTCTTGCAAAAAAAAATAATTTTTTCATGTAAACAAAAAGTGTCAGAAAGGCCTTTGTCTTCAAGTGGTTAGAAGAGTGGGTGATGTGTGACATAAGCTTCTAAATGTTGTGCATAAAATGCCATGACATTTCAAACCCCCCCCAAATGACCCCATTTTGGAAAGTAGACACCCCAAGCTATTTGCTGAGAGGCATGTCGAGTCCATGGAATATTTTATATTGTGACACAAGTTGCGGGAAAAAGACAATTTTTTTTTTTTTTTGCACAAAGTTGTCACTAAATGATATATTGCTCAAACATGCCATGGGAATATGTGAAATTACACCCCAAAATGCATTCTGTTGCTTCTCCTGAGTACGGGGATACCACATGTGTGAGACTTTTTGGGAGCCTAGCCGCGTACGGGACCCTGAAAACCAAGCACCGCCTTCAGGCTTTCTAAGGGCGTAAATTTTTGATTTCACTCTTCACTGCCTATCACAGTTTCGGAGGCCATGGAATGCCCAGATGGCACAAACCCCCCCCAAATGACCCCATTTTGGAAAGTAGACACCCCAAGCTATTTGCTGAGAGGTATAGTGAGTATTTTGCAGACCTCACTTTTTGTCACAAACTTTTGAAATTTGAAAAAAGAAAAAAAAAATATGTTTTTCTTGTCTTTCTTCATTTTCAAAAACAAATGAGAGCTGCAAAATACTCACCATGCCTCTCAGCAAATAGCTTGGGGTGTCTACTTTCCAAAATGGGGTCATTTTGGGGGGTTTTGTGCTATCTTGGCATTTTATGGCCTTCAAAACTGTGATGGGTAGTGAGGAGTGAAATCAAAAATTAACGCTCTTAGAAATCCTGAAGGCGGTGATTGGATTTTGGGGCCCCGTATGAAGCTAGGCACCCAAAAAGTGCCACTCATGTGGTATCCCCATACTCAGGAGAAGCAGCAGAATGTATTTTGGGGTGTAATTCCACATATGCCCATGGCATGTTTGAGCAATATATCATTTTGTGACAACTTTGTGCAAAAAAAAAAAAAAAAATTGTCACTTTCCCGCAACTTGTGTCAAAATATAAAATATTCCATGGACTCAACATGCCTCTCAGCAAATAGCTTGGGGTGTCTACTTTCCAAAATGGGGTCATTTGGGGGGGTTTTGTGCCATCTGGGCATTTTATGGCCTTCAAAAATGTGATAGGTAGTGAGGAGTGAAATCACAACTTTACGCCCTTAGAAATCCTGAAGGCGGTGCTGGGTTTTCGGGGCCCCGTACGCGGCTAGGCTCCCAAAAAGTCCCACACATGTGGTATCCCCGTACTCAGGAGAATCAGCAGAATGTATTTTGGGGTGCAATTCCACATATGCCCATGGCCTGTGTGAACAATATATCATTTAGTGACAACTTTGTGCAAAAAAAAAAAAAAATTGTCACATTCCCGCAACTTGTGTCAAAAAATAAAATATTCCATGGCCTCAACATGCCTCTCAGCAAATAGCTTGGGGTGTCTACTTTCCAAAATGGGGTCATTTAGGGGGGTTTTGTGCCATCTTGGCATTTTATGGCCTTCAAAACTGTGATAGGTAGTGAGGAGTGAAATCAAAAATTTATGCCCTTTGAAATCCTGAAGGCGGTGCTTGGTTTTCGGGACCCCGTACGCGGCTAGGCTCTCAAAAAGTCCCACATATGTGGTATCCCCGTACTCAGGAGAAGCAGCTAAATGTATTTTGGGGTGCAATTCCACATATGCGCATGGCCTGTGTGAGTAATATATCATTTAGTGACAACTTTTTGTAATTTTTTTTTTTTTTTTTTTTTTTAGTCATTATTCAATCACTTGGGACAAAAAAAAAAATATTCAATGGGTTCAACATGCCTCTCAGCAATTTCCTTGGGGTGTCTACTTTCCAAAATGGGGTCATTTGGGGGGGTTTTGTACTGCCCTGCCATTTTAGCACCTCATGAAATGACATAGGCAGTCATAAAATAAAAGCTGTGTAAATTCCAGAAAATGTACCCTAGTTTGTAGACGCTATAACTTTTGCGCAAACCAATAAATATACGCTTATTGACTTTTTTTTTTTACCAAAGACATGTGGCTGAATACATTTTAGCCTAAATGTATGACTAAAATTGAGTTTATTGGATTTTTTTAATAACAAAAAGTAGAAAATATCATTTTTTTTCAAAATTTTCGGTCTTTTTCCGTTTATAGCGCAAAAAATAAAAACGGCAGAGGTGATCAAATACCATCAAAAGAAAGCTCTATTTGTGGGAAGAAAAGGACACAAATTTAATTTGGGTACAGCATTGCATGACCGCGCAATTAGCAGTTAAAGCGACGCAGTGCCGAATTGTAAAAAGTGCTCTGGTCAGGAAGGGGGTAAAACCTTCCGGGGCTGAAGTGGTTAAATGTTCCTCTGTTGAACTCCTTATTAACCCTTTAGTTTTCTCTAATCAGCACTGATTAACTCTATATTCTCCTTCTCTATTCAATTGTAATTTTCCTGGTGATTTTTTTTCTTTTCTATTTTATTAACTAATAGTTAAACTTTTTTTCTGTTTTTTGTTTGCTTTGCTTATTATTTTCGACACCTGTTCATGTATGTATGTGTATATATGCCTTTTGTTTAATTTTATTACATTTAATTGTCTAAGGATTGCAAAAAATAATTATTGTTCCAGGACAATATTCACAAAAAGAAAGCCTTGTTTGTCCTTAAAAAAAATGTATTATGTTGTTATCTTAAGTCAGGGGTTAGGCAAGCCTCTGCCTCTAGGAGTCATGCCTGTGATTGTCAGGGTCTTGCAATGTCATCGCTGGATCTAGATGGGACTCAGAGTAGAGTTGGGGGGCCTGCTGCACACAGAAGGCTTTTAATCTTAATGCATAGAATGCATTAAGATAAATAAACCTGACTTTAAAATCCCTTTAACCGCTTCAGGCCCGGAAGATTTTACCCCCTTCCTGACCAGGGCACTTTTTACAATTCGGCACTGCGTCGCTTCAACTGACAATTGCGCGGTCGTGCGATGTTGTACACAAACAAAATTTGCATGCTTTTTTTCCCACAAATAGAGCTTTCTTTTGGTGGTATTTGATCACCTCTGCGATTTTTATTTTTTGCGCTATAAACAAAACAAAGTGTGACAATTTTGAAGAAATAGCAATATTTTTTACTTTTTGCTATAATAAATATCCCCCAAAAATGTATAAAAAAAAAAAACTAATTAAATTTTTTCCATGGTTTAGGCCGATATGTATTCTTCTACATATTTTTGGTAAAAAAAAATCGCAATAAGCATATATTGATTGGTTTGCACAAAAGTTAAAGCGTCTATAAAATAGGGGATAGAATTATGGAATTTTTTTCTTATTCTTATTTTTTTTTTTTTTTTTTTACTAGTAATGGCGGCCAACTGTGATTTTTATCCAGACTTTTGACACATTTTTGGGACCATTGCATTTTTACAGCGATCAGTGCTAGAAAAATGCACTGATTACTGTAAAAATATCACTGGCAGGGAAGGGGTTAACACTAGGGGGCGAGCAAGGGATTAATTGTGTTCCCTCTGCATGTTCTAACTGAAGGGGAAATGGGACTTGCTAGGGGAAATGACAGATCGCTGTTTACACACACAGATCCTGGTTCTTGCTGTGTCACGAGCGATCGCGGGTGCCCAGCGGACATCGCGCCCGCCGGGCACTCGCATAGTCTCTGGGCGTGCCCCTAGTGGCCACAGGGTGAAGCGACATAACATAACATCATTTTGCCCAGCCAAGCCATGCTGCCGTAGTAAAACTGCAGCGGCTGGTTGGCAAGTGGTTAAGCTTGTTTTGAAGAGGCTGAGACACAGCAGTGTCACCATTGACTCCCACTGCTGTCAATCAAAGTCAGGTAGCCAATCAGGAGAAGGGGGGCGGGCCAAATTTCGGCTCAGTGTCTAAATGGACACACAAAGCTGCGGCTCAGCTCGAGTGCCCCATAGCAAGCTACTTGCTGTGAGGGCACTTGGCAGGAGGAAGCAGCCAGGAGCGCCAGGGAGGGAACTGGGAAGAGGAGGATCAGGGCTGCTCTGTAAAAAAAAAAAAAAAAAAAAACACTGCACACAAGAGGTACAGTATCTCACAAAAGTGAGTACACCCTCACATTTTTGTCAAGTGTTCGATCTGTCCGTCACAATGTTGCAGCCCCACTAAAAATCGCAGATCACCGCCATTACTAGTAACAAATAAATAAATAATAAAAATGCCATAAAAATACCATAAATCTCTTACTTATTTTATAGACGCTATAACTTTTGCCCAAACCAATCAATTTACGCTTATTGCTATTTTTTTTTTTACCAAAAATATGTAGAAGACTATATATTGACTTAAACTGATGAAGAATTTTTTTTTTTTTTTTTTTTTTACTTTTTTTTTTTTTTGGGGATATTTATTTATTCATTAAGGGAGCAAATCCTTCCGGGGCTGAAGTGGTTAATCAATAGCCTTGAAACTTTGCACAACCAAAGTTTTTATCTTCCCAACCCTATCCTGAATATGGATTTTGGTTTCCCACAAGGGAAATGAGTGACTTTAGCTTAAAGGATATGTAAAGGTTAATTTTCTTTTTTTTAAACAAACATTTCATACTTACCTCCTCTGTGCAGTTGGTTTTGCACAGAGTAGCATGGATCCTCCTCTTCTGGGGTCCCTCAGCGGTGATCCTGGCTCCTCCTCTTCTTGAGTGACCGGTTGGAGAGCCACTCTCCCTTGGGGGAACTCGCGTGGGAGAGGGGGATGGGGAAGGGGTCCAGTGTAAGTTCACCTTACAGATTTTCTGTAAAGGTGAACTTACCCTTTAAGCTATTCCAATTAAATGTTTTAGGACTATGATAAAATTGTTAAAAGTGAATAACCTTTGGTCTGTTTTTTACCAAACAATCTGAGATTTTTAGAATATGCTGACATAGATACAGTCTTCCATTGTGGGAATTTTGGGGAAATTGGATAACATCCAAAAAAAAAGTACAGCACCCCCTGATCCCCAGAGGCATAGCATGGACACCCAAAGGCAGGGAAGACTGACATTTTGATCTCGGACAGACCCTAGACCAGTGAAGGGCTGTGCGATCAAAGAAAGGTTTGGCGCCAGTCATTTTAAGTACATTTTTAAATGCTTTATTGGAGAACTCAATAACCGACAGAAGGCATAGGGTTGATAACATCCATGGTAAAACTAGATTAGAACATAACTCCAGACTCACCAGTCCCTTTCAGTATTCCACAGTGAAAAATCAATAGGAGCATAGGCTGGCACTGGGTATTAGAGAAACAGCTGAATAGGGAATAGACATAAGATCTTCAGTAGGAGGGACACCAGACTTGCTCCTTAGGTCCTTTCCAGTAACAGATACCTCCAGTAGCCATCCAGCATCTCTGGTTCTCCTCCTCAATCAGCATGTGAGGCCTCTTCTAGGTTTGAGTCCTAGTCAAACCTTTCCCACACTTGAGCATTCCCATCTCCAGGACAAGCCTGGATGTAGGCTGTATGAAGACTGAGCATATGGCAATTCTCCTAAATATATATATGCACTTCCCCAGCATGCACCACTGGCCAAGAAACCCCAAGTGAATGGCTGGTGAGCGCACACACACACGCATAATATTCCCCCATTGGCTGTCCCACACTACAGCCACTACACAACCTTCATTTTCTTTGTGGGAGACCAAAATCCATGACTTATCTAGGATAGGTTTTGGAAGTTGAAAACTTAGGTTATGCAAAGTTTCAAGACAATTTATAAAAGTTTAGGCACATTATGGTACATTAGGCTCTTTTTACACTGAGCCACATGTTTTGGGATTGTACAATATAGCTTAATTTGAATAACATTTGGTGTGATTTAACAAACGAGCTGAAATGTTCTGAGTATGTTGGCATGGATAGAGTCTTCTATTGTATGAAGTTTGGGGGAAATTGGTTAACATTTAAGGTCTTTTTTGTACATTAAGCCACATTAAGCTCCCAAAAACAAGCTTAATGTCCCTAGTTTGCCTTGTGGAACACCGAATCGCATGTAACTTATAGGATAAGTTTGGGAAGTTGAGATCTTACGCTGTACAAAGTTTCAGGGCAACTGATTGAGATGTAGACACTTTATTACACGTTTATCCACATTAAGCTACATTAAAGCGGAGTTCCAGTCCCCCAGTTCAAATTTTTTGTTTTAAGACTCCACTTCAACTTGATCCACTTTATATGCAATCTTTAGTGTGTTATTAGTGTTAGTGTTATTCTAGTACTCCCTTTTTTTTCTATTCAAACATAAATAAAAAGATTTGGATCTCGGAAGCTGGCAGTGTCCATCTCCACTGTGGGCATCTGAAGCCCTCTTCTATCCATTTCTGGGAATCGGTGCAGCAGGCACCTCCACATCTCGTGCCTGTGCAGTAATGCCACCACACGGCACTCCTTCCGCTTAAGTCCTGACATGTTGCCATAGCGGCGTTGGAGGACGTTTCGTCAATCATGAGATTTCGTCACTAGGTGATTCACAAGGACTCCTGGGATACATGACGTCGTTATCCCAGGGGCCCTTGCAAATTGCCTAGTCACGTAATCGCCTCGGTGGGGACAACCAGAAATGCCGGAGAAAAAAAGACAATTAAGGTATTTCCTTTTAATAAAAAAAAAGAATTTCCATGGCGAAAAGGATTTTTACAGGGGATACCAGAGTGAGGAACTGTGTAAAATGGGTGGAACTCCACTTTAAGCCATTTTCACATTAAATGTTTTAGCATTGTAAAATCTAGCTTAATGTGAATAACTTTTGGGGTGATTTACTAAATGAGCTGAAATTTTCAGAATAAGTTAGCATGGATAGAATCTTCTATTGTGTGAAGTTTGGGGGAAATTGGTTAACATTTAAAGTCTTTTTTGTACGTTAAGCCACATTAAGCTCTCCAAAAAGCAAGCTTAATGTCTATAGTTTGCCTTGTGGTACACCGAATCGCATGAAACTTCTTGGATAGGTTTGGGAAGTTGAGATCTTAGGTTGTGCAAAATTTCAGGGCAATTTATTGAGGTTTAGGCACTTTATTACACGTTAAGCTACATTAAGCCATTTTCACATTAAATGTTTTAGTAAATCCCACTATTTATTCCTAATTGATTTGGCGCAGTTACGTTCTAAATTACTTACCATCAGAAATTATAATAAATACACTAAAATATAACATAATAAATCTTATCATATTGGATTTGTAGAATACATGTTGAAATGTTGATGTTTGAAGACTTATTTGTGAATTCCTACATGTTTCTGTTCTGTATTTTTGTGGTATTTAACCGGCTAGTACATATTTTGGTACATACTGTGCTCTACATTTGCATAAATATATATTACCATCATTTACCAGTTCAAATAACAGTTAAAACATTTTTATTTTATTTTTTGCTAGAATATTGAGATATGAGGTATATGTTTGAGCAACAGGATATAAGTGAAAATAAGAGGGGAAAAAAAGGGAATTAGCACCACAGAACCTGCTGAATAATTGTGGATTTCAACTAAGAGTGCTGTTACTCATAGTTACATAGTAGGTGAGGTTGAAAAAAGACACAAGTCCATCAAGTCCAACCTATGTGTGTGATTATATGTCAGTATTACATTTTGAAACCCCTGTATGTTGTGGTCATTCAGGTACTTATCTAATATCTTCTTGAAACTATCGATGCTCCCCGCTGAGACCACCGCCTATGGAAGGGAATTGCACATCCTTGCCGCTCTTACAGTAAAGAACCCTCTACGTAGTTTATGGTTAAACCTCTTTTCTTCTAATTTTAATGAGTGGCCATGAGTCTTGTTAAACTCCCTTCAGGGAGTTATCCCTATTGTGGGGTCACCAGTACGGTATTTGTAAATTGAAATCCTATCCCCTCTCAAGTGTCTGTTCTCCAGAGAGAATAAGTTCAGTGCTCGCAACCTTTCCTCATAACTAATATCCTCCAGACCCTTTATTAGCTTTGTTGCCCTTCTTTGTACTCGCTCCATTTCCAGTACATCCTTCCTGAGGACTGGTGCCCAGAACTGGACAGCATACTCTAGGTGCGGCCGTACCAGAGTCTTGTAGAGCGGGAGAATTATCGTTTTATCTCTGGAATTAATCCCATTTTATTGCATGTCAATATTCAGTTTGCTTTGTTAGCAGCAGCTTGGCATTGCATGCCATTGCTGAGCCTATCATCTACTAGGACCCCTAGGTCCTTTTCCATCCTAGATTCCCCCAGAGCCCCCCCCCCCAGTGTATAGATTGCATTCATATTTTTGCCACCCAAATGCTTGCATTATTTTACATTTTTCTAAATTTTTCTACATACTCAATCCTAGTAAATCACAAATAGGAAATCAAAATAAACAAAAAATAGAGCAAATCTATAGAAATTCCACAATTGCATGGGCCATTCTTGAAATCAACGATGATGGACTCCTAGTTGTTTTATATATGTATATAAAAATACCAAGACCTTCCTATCAATATTCTATCTCTATTGAATATATTATATATTTTTGTGCATAATGATAAATTGCAAATGCTAAAAAACCTTATATGCGTGTATATATAAACATAAAGTACAAGTGTGACTATGATGTGTATATCAATCTATATATGTGTCACCACAATTTTCAATATGAAGATTTCTTTGCAAAATAAATTTTAATACCTGCAACTAACTATTAATTAGTGGTGAGTGATATGAAAAGTGCTTATGTGAACATATTTTCAAAACTAAAAAAAAACATATTTTGGAAATAAAAAAAAATGTCCCAAATTAGAAAAGTCCAAAGAAAAAACAGAAAAAAAAAAAAAAAAAAAAAAAAAATGTAAATGTCTCCAAATGCATGTGTGCAACCAAACACAATCCAAATTTTAATTTTCAATATTGCCAGTTCTTCTTTTGTTACTTCCCTGACACACGGAGGGACAGTAACATCTCTTTCAAAGTTTTATTGGATTTGATTGTAGCCGTATTAGTGCAATTGTGACAGAGAAAATTGAGTACTGTCCATGATACTTTTTTTATTTGCACTAACATACAATTTTTCAGGA
Organism: Aquarana catesbeiana; assembly: GCF_042186555.1. Taxonomy (NCBI): domain Eukaryota; kingdom Metazoa; phylum Chordata; class Amphibia; order Anura; family Ranidae; genus Aquarana; species Aquarana catesbeiana. The sequence goes on along the minus strand of NC_133326.1, from coordinate 397,002,928 downwards.
CAAGCTTTCGGGGTATGTCCCCTTCTTCAAGGTCCAAGCAGTACTGATTCACAAATTTTTAAGCAGAATGTTAAAGAAGAAGAAAAAAAAAAAAAAAGAAAAAAAAAAGAGAAAACCAAACACATACAAATCAATGGTAATAAAGATAGCAGCAGAGTTAGTGAGATAAGACAGAGGGAGAGCTAGGGGGGAATGCAGGGGGGGATACTAATCACAGAGCGGTCGTAAAACTTTAGCATAATGTGTAAGGAAACCAATATCTAAATTCAGGCCATTATCCTTCGTGTCAAAAAGAAGTATCATTCTTAGTTCAAACGTTTTCCTTTCCTGGATAGTTCTGAAATTCCCTTTAAGAACTAAGACATTGAGGTCTTCTATAGTGTGGTCCGATTGTGAGAAATGGTGTCCCACAGGTGTGCATAAACTGTCTTCTTTATGTTCTTTGATGGTATGTCTGTGCAAAAACATAAGATCCTTTGCTGCACCTTTTGTATTGGACTTTTGCATTCCAATGCAAAAGGTGCAGCAAAGGATCTTATGTTGGTGAAACAGGACAGAAGTTGCAAGCAAGGATGAATTTGCACAGACATACCATCAAAGAACATAAAGGAGACAGTTTATGCACACCTGTGGGACATCATTTCTCACAATTGGACCACACTATAGAAGACCTCAATGTCTTAGTTCTTAAAGGGAATTTCAGAACTATCCAGGAAAGGAAAACGTTTGAACTAAGAATGATACTTCTTTTTGACACGAAGGATAATGGCCTGAATTTAGATATTGGTTTCCTTACACATTATGCTAAAGTTTTACGACCGCTCTGTGATTAGTTTCCCCCCCCCCTGCATTCCCCCCTAGCTCTCCCTCTGTCTTATCTCACTAACTCTGCTGCTATCTTTATTACCATTGATTTGTATGTGTTTGGTTTTCTCTTTTTTTTTTTTCTTTTTTTTTTTTTCTTCTTCTTTAACATTCTGCTTAAAAATTTGTGAATCAGTACTGCTTGGACCTTGAAGAAGGGGACATACCCCGAAAGCTTGTCCTGAAAAATTGTATGTTAGTGCAAATAAAAAAAGTATCACGGACAGTACTCAAAGTTTTATTGGATACTGGCTACTCTGTAGTGAGGAAGTCACTATTGGATCAGGCCGTGTGGTATCAGGATGTTTTAGCAGAGAATTGCTCGCCTCCATCAGAGGGTCTCAATTTAAGCCTTCAGCAGAGTCCTGCCTGGGTCTCAATTTTGCCAGGCTGTGGGTGGATAGGGCAGATTGGCCAGAATTCAGGCCCCATGATGGACTCTACATCCACTAGCTTTAAAACAGAAGTAGCTGCTAGAGGTTCACAATTGGCACTGGGTGGGTGCTCCCTGCCGCCATTTTTTTGTGGTCCGGGCCACATGGTAGGAAAGAAACTGGAGAGAACTGACGCTTGGTCCTGTTGGCATCGCCACATACAGCTGGAGAGAACAAGTGTTCTGCTGTCCAAGAAGTCCCGACTATTCCTGTGTTCTTGCTGGAGCAGACACTGTGTGGGATAATAAAAGGTGAACTTAGCCTTTAATGCAGTTTTAGTGAGCTGAGAGCTCTCTGTGTGAAAGGGTGGGTCTGGCTCTGCACACTGGATAGTATCATTTGCGCTCTGCTTACTCTGAAGTTTAGCAATAGGGATGGTGCTGAATAGCCCCCCCGTTTCGGTTCACACCAGAACACCTCGACCAGGCAAAAAGTTCTAGCGAACATGCGAATGCTGTTAATGTCTATGGGACACGAACATGAAAAAGTCCTCATTTTAAAGGCTTATATGCAAGTTATTGCCATAAAAAGTGTATGGGGACCTGGGTACTGCCCTAGGGGACATGTATCAATGCAAAAAAAGTTTTTAAAACAATCGTTTTTTCAGGAGCAGTGAATTTAATGATGCTTAAAGTGAAACAATAAAAATGAAAAATTCATTTAAATATCGTGCCTGGGGGTTCCCTTAGTCTGCCTGTAAAGTTGTGCATCTGTGCAATGTATATAACATGCTGCAGCAATAATGAAGTTTCTAAAGGAAAAAATGTCATTTAAACGTGCTCGCGGCTGTAATGCGTTGCCGGCTCCCGGCAATATAGATGAAAAAAATGAAAGAAAAATGGCGTGGGGTCCCCCCCCAGTCCACAATAGACCCTTCAGGGCTGGTATGGATTTTAAGGGGAACGCCACACCAAAAACCATACCAGACCATACACATGCCTTACTTGGTTGACGCCCCCAACCTGGTGATGCAGGGAAGACAGATGTATAGGCACTTAAACTTCCCACATAACCTGGTGGTGCAGCACCCTGGTTTAGAGTATTTTCTGAGGCAGGCCAGTGGGCATTAGTGTGCCATGAATTAGTGGGCCATAAATGAGGACCTGTGTATGGCATGAAGACAGGCTTGGGGGAGCTTTTTTTTTTTTTACCCACATCAGTGGTTCCTTATTCAGGATGCATGCACTATATACTATCACTGCCATTTTAGGAGGCAAATAAAATGGTAAGCTGTGACAAAGCAGGCATCAGTATCACTATTCCTATGTTGTTCTTGCTGGAGCAGACACTAGGTGGGATAATAGACTGCTCACTTGAGAGACAGAATCAGGAGAAAGAAGTATTCTTGGTGTCTCAAGACCCCTTCGTTCAGACTCCATCCCTTTAAAGCCACAGCAAGCAGAGCAGGAGAATGAGAAGGAGTATGGTTTCTGTGGTAGCATTGGGGAGGAGGGAGAGAACATTGGGCAGGCTTCCAGGGGTGTTTTTCATCCCTCAAAAAACCAAGGACTTGTATGTGGTTGGAGGGAGATATCTGAGCACAATACTGTCTTCAGTGACCTGAAGACTTAGGTTCCTCTGCCTCCTAGTGGATGGACTCATTCAAGCTCCAATGCCTCCAAGGACCCAAGGATTTTTGGCATCAAGGAGAGCGACCATTACCTATTGGCTACCATCCTGGATCTATTTTTTTAAGGAAAAGCCATAGGGATCATCTACCTACATTAATCCCATTAGACAAACTCCTGGTGTATAGGGTACTTGTCTACCAGTAATATTAGATAGCATTCCTATCACTTTTTTCTAAAAATCAAAAATTTCAGGGCATGACCACATCAAATGTATAAAATCTGCCTCGGGATAATGACACCTTACACATTCTGATGAGGTCATTCATCCCATTTTAAAAAGTCTTTGAGGGCTAAGGGATGTTTTGTGTAAGATATACAGTATAGCTGAATCAACTTCTTATTGATGACAGGAGAGGCTCTCAGATGTGAGATGCAAATCTTACTCCTTTTCTCTAATATCCCGGAGGACATCCTGCCACTTATCTCTTATGTTTAATGGTGCACCACATATCTTAGACCTCAATAACTGAGAGTATAATACAGATATTAAACCTTTCGGCCCCTGTGATCGAAGTATTCCTATTAATAGATACTTAGATATTTTTTAGGATCTTGTCTCCCAAACTGAGCATGGGCCATATGTCTTAATTATAAATATTTATAAAAAAAAAAAACTATGGGGTAAATCATATTGTTGTCTGAGATAATCAAATGTCTGTAATGTCCCATGATTGTATATCTGATTCAATGTAAGTATTCCTCTTGCTTTTCAAAACTCACTATCAGGGGATATCTTCATTTGTTCTAAGGAGGGATTATTCCACATTGAGGTCTCTGAGGGTATATCTCTGAAACCCATTATTTTTTTTACCCTCTCTACTTACTGCTCTAGCTAATGTCACTATAGGTATCTTCACTTTAGGTAAATATTTAGCTTTTGCTTCTAGTCCTATCATTAAGTCCTCCATCTCCAATATTCCCAATAGATGACTCCCCACCCACACTTTGTTCTGGTGTCACCCATGCCCTTAGGTATTCTAGTTGCCCTGCTAAATAATACAAATAAATGTCTGGAAGTGCCATTCCAGTATTCATCTTTGGCCTTTGCACTGTTGTTAATTTCAGTTTACATCTACCTTTAGCCCAAAAAAATCTTATAAAAAGAGTGTAGCTTTTGAAACAGAAGCTTACCCTGTGTCTTATCTGACCTGTATATTAACCCCTTACCTTCCTCATACTACACAACTTTATGGTACCTCCTTCATATCCATCCTGATTGTGTGTTACCTATACATTAACCCCATCTTTATCCTTCTGTGTATGATATGTACATTAATGAATGAAGTGCACTATTACCATGTGTCATGTTTAAACCGCCTCAATACCAGCTTGCTTCTTCATTTCAAATAAATTATGGTAAATAATCAGATCGTCTTTGGGTGTCTACTTTTCAAATCATGTTGGGGTTGTTCGCACAGTCCTAGCATTTTTATTTGCTGTGTTTTAAAACAGAAAATAAGGAAACACTTTTTTTTTCTAATTTTTTTAAAGTAAAAAACCCAGTGGGTATTAAACGCCACCAAACGACAGCTCTATCTGTCTCAAAAGTTGATTATAAAATTCATTTGAGTACAGTGTTACAAAACTGAGTATTTGTCAAAGTGTTGCAACTAAAGGTACTGAATTGGTTTAAATATAAAATAATCATAAGACTAATGTCACAGTTGCTATCTTGTCACTGGAGAGTATGGATGAGTTCAGTGTTTTAGTGTGTCGGTGTTTAAAACGGATTCAGGATGGACAAAAGTGACAGCTTCTGGCTGTTATTGATTGTTAAGGAACCATCTCACCAACCACATAAGCCAAAGGGCAGGGATTAGAGGTGTTACATCATTGCTAACATACAGTATGGCCACATGGGAAGCTATCATTCGGCAAGAGGTGTAGTGGAGTTGGGGTCATTGGTTTTCTTTTGGGGTGTTGGGTATTGTGGCCTTTTTTAAATTTAAGGATATGTCAAACTGTTTTTGTGTTGTAAACTGTTTGTGTCTTTATTTGCATTTTACAGTTCTCTTTGTGAATGAGTCAGGGTACCCCCTAATCATGCACATGGTGGGCAGTGCCTGGGTGTCCCCTTATTGCTAAAGGGGGCTTCCAGATTCTGATAAACCCTCCACCTGCAGACCACCACAACCACCAGGCCAGTATTAGAATAGTTCCTTGCGCTCATCAACATGGGAACAAAGTACATTCCCAGGGAGGTACCCCTTCTAAATGTGCCCCCCTATATTGGGGGCATGTGGCCTGGTATTCTTTGGACACACACACACACACACATGCTCGCCCCCCCTTTATACTGTCCTGCCAGGCCGCATGCTTCAATAATAGTCTTTCCTGATTTTTGCCTAGGGTTTCCACTAAAATCCACATATACCATACTGGAAAGGGACTGGTATGTCATTTTGGGGGATCATACACTTTTTTTTTGTGGAGTCCTCCTTAAAAGACATACTAGACATGAAGGGCCTGGTTTGATGGCCTGCAGGAGCAGCATGTGCAGGTTTTCCTGGGCGATAGCTCCCTATCCCTTTCAGTGTATAGACCCCCCCCCCCCCCCCCCCAATCAGCCCAAGACTACATCAAAGGGCTTCAAAATTGCAGGTAGGAGACCAATAAATACCCATTCTTTGATCTCTCCTGCCCAAAATGAAACTGGAAGCGATAATGGACTCATAGGATCTTGTGTGCATTTTGGGGGTCAATTTTGTTTTTTAGTCTTTTTGTAGGATATGCTACAACAAAAGTGATATTTACAAAAACAAAAACTATACTGTTGAAATTGCTGGCAAAATATGGCCCATTACTGGATTATTTAAAAAGGGCACAGTAACCCCTTTGAATGTCCCCCAAAATACCTTAGAGTTTGTGTGCTGTTTTTTATAAAAAAAAAAAAAAAAAAAAGACGGCAGGAGAGAAATGTAATTTGCTGTCAACTTAAAGCAGTAGTAAATCGCACAAAGAAATTCCCTTGCAGGATAATGGCATAATGGGCTAGTATTTGCATACTAGCCCATTATAAAAGACTTACCATAGAATGAAGGTCTCCAGCGGTGTGCTGTCACTGCATAAAGGGCTTCCATCTTCACCCAGTCTTCCTTCTGGATTCAGGGGCACTGGCCATTTGAATGGCTGAGCCATGATGACTTCACTGCCTCATTAGCGTGGGAGTCACAGCTGTGGTACAGCTCTCTCAATGGATGGCATGCTGTTTATTGAGAGCGCAGTGTGTGTGCTACTAAAGTAAATATCTCCTAAATACTTTAACCGCTTCAGCCCCAGAAGATTTTACCCCCTTCCTGAGCAGAGCACACCCAAACAAAATTGATGTCCTTTTTTTCCCACAAAGAGCTTTTTTTTTTTTTTTTTGGTATTTGATCGCCTCTGCGTTATTTTTTGCTCTATAAACAAAGAGAGGGACAATTTTGAAAAAAAATGCATTATTTTTTACTTTTTGCTATAATTATCCCCCAAAAATATATAAAAAAAAAAAACTATTTTTTTCCTCAGCTTAGGCTAATATGTATTCTTTTACATATTTTTGGTAAAAAAATAATAGCAATAAGCGTATATTGATTGGTTTGCGCAAAAATTTTAGCGTCTACAAAATAGGGGATAGTTTTATAACATTTTTATTTTTTTAATTTTTTTTTACTAGTAATGGCGGCGATCTGTGATTTTTATTGTGACTGCGATATTGCGGCGGACACATCGGACACTTTTGACACGTATTTGGGACCATTCACATTTATACAGCGATCCGTGCTATAAAAATGCATTGATTACTGTATAAATGTGACAGGCAGTGAAGGGGTTAACACTGGGTGGTGATCGAGGGGTTAACCGTGTTGCTAGGGGAGTGATTCTAACTGTAGGGGGCGGGGACTCACTAGGGGAGGAGACCGATCGGTGTTCCTCTGTACTTGGAACATACCATCAGTCTCCTCTCCTCTGACAGGACCGTGGATCTGTGTGTTTACACACACAGATCCACGGTCCTGCTGTGTTACCGGTAATCGCGGGTGCCCGGCGGACTGCTGTACTGTGCTCTCCTGCCCCCCCCCCGTACTGTGCCATCCTGCCCCCTCCCCTCACACTGTACCCTCCTGTTCCCCTGTAATTCCGACAGCAAATGTCCGATGGAGTCTATACACGGTCGGGATATCCAACAAAAAGCTCACATCGAACATTTGTTGACGGAAATTCCAATCGTGTGTACGCGGCATTAGTGTGTTTTTTTTTTTTTTTTTTTCATTCAGCCCAATGGCTGAATGAAAAAAAAAACCTATGCATGTGTACTAGTTTAGGTGGTTTTATCTTCATCCTTTTCTCCTAGAATAAAAGGTCCATATGCACAATGAGAATATTAGACAATTTTTTTTTTTCCATGCTGGTCTCATATGGAAAACAAATAGGTAACTAAAGTTACAAAAATTCTCATTAGACAGAATACAACTTCAGAAATTATGTATTGTAATTTATTCTTTCATTTCCAAGCATGGGCAGATTTTATTTTTCGTGCAAATACCATACTAATTACATGAAAATCGTTTGTTCTGCTTTCTTGCAAGATTTTTTTTGTGATTATTTTGTGATATTTTCACAAGAACTGTCATAAACAGCACATGAAAGCTGTGTACTATTGATCAGATTATCAGACAATCGCTCCAAATGCACTTGCTTTCATCCAATGTTCTCATCATGTGTACTAGGCATTAATTTCATTTAACCCATGCACAACTGGGGGGGCGCAGTTTGCCATGTTCGCCCTGGGCGCTGGATGACCTTGTCCCGGCACTGATGCCCAGCCAAAACTTTTTTCTTTGGATAGAATAGGGATTACAGCCCCATTTGGGTTTTTACTGCTATCCGGGGCTTCCACCCAATCTCAGACATGCAGAAAAATTAATCAGCAGGAAATTTCATTCTGATTTACAAAGTCACAAATAACACTGATGTGGACAAGAAGGCCTGGCTCACAGTCTCTGCTCTAATTTATCCCAAAGTTATTTTATTGGGTTGAGGTCAGGACTCTGTGCAGGCCAGTCGCGTTCCAAACAAGACTCATAAAGACCTGGATGAGTGAATTTGGGGTGGAAGAATTTGACTGGCCTGCACAGAGTTAATATTGAACCCTACGGACTAATGCCCTGTACACACGGTCAGACATTGATCGGACATTCCGACAACAAAATCCATGGATTTTTTCCGACGGATGTTGGATCAAACTTGTCTTGCATACACACGGTCACACAAAGTTGTCGGAAAAATCAGATCGTTCTGAACGCGGTGACGTAAAACACGTACGTCGGGACTATAAACGGGGCAGTAGCCAGTAGCTTTCCTCTCTCAATTTATTCTGAGCATGCGTGGCACTTTGTGCATCAGATTTGTGTACACACGATCGGAATTTCTGACAACGGATTTTGTTGTCAGAAAATTTTATAGCAAGCTCTCAAACTTTGTGTGTCGGAAATTCCTATGGAAAATGTGTGATGGAGCCTACACACGGTCAGAATTTCCGACAACAAGGTCCTATCACACATTTTCCATCGGAAAATCCTATCGTGCGTACAGGGCATTAGACTGGGATGCCATTAAAGTTCATGTGCATGTAAAGACGGGTGTCCCAATACTTTTTGGTATAGCAGTGGCAGAAATATTGCTAATACACATGACAGATCCTTGCTGGCAATGGTTGCAAAATAAGTGGCGGATGCTGACACCTGCCTCATGTTTAGTAATCAACGATGTCACTTGACCTCATCCTCAGTCATGTTAACAAATTGACCTTATATAGTTTAGGAGGGGATGCACACCCAAACTCCCCTTTCCTACTCTTTCAGGCTGCATACAAGGGTCTGGTATAGATTTTTAGCCCCATGTTTTTTTCTTGTTTTTTTTGCATGGGATTCCCCTTAATATTCAATGTCAGATCTGTAAGGTCTTCTACAGCCTTTTTAGACCCTTGTCAAGAAAAAGTATGCATTTTTAGGGAATACCATATCATTTTTTTTTCTCCCATTAACATCAAACCGTCATCTAAGATAAGGTATAGAGGATGGACATTCCCAGCTGTTTGTTTACAAGCAGAAGTAAGAGGGCGAAGCTTGTGTTTGCTGGAAATTTAATCAGCAATTTTTTTCTTTGTAAATGTCAGTTTTGCTGTATACATCATACAGATGTACAGTATATGTTTCACAGATGCACTGACAGACAGGGCATAGCCCAGGCATGGTATTTAAATGAATTTTGCATTTTGAGTGTTGCTCTTCGCAATATTTAAATCTCTGCTCCACCCTGCAAAACACATTTTTTGTAAAAAGAAATTGAATTAGCCATTACTGTTTTTTTTTAACATTCACCTGCCATTGACTTCAATGGGGTTTGACTATGGCACCCATACTTTACTAATATTCTGCAAATCTATCCCAAACCAAATCTAGGTACATTAGGCTCATTCCTATTCATCAACAGGCTCGATAGGCTAGTACGTTGGTCTCATACCTATTCACTGGCCTGCATCCAGGGCCTATCACTCACATGTGATTGCTACATGATTGATTACATATGAGTGGCCATGATTAGCTGCTGGGGCTGGCAGCCTCCTATTGCTTTCAAGGGGGCTGCCTCCCACAGCTTATCACTGGGAGCCCCCGCTAAATTCTCTCATGTAATTGGCATTGGTTGAATTCACATGCTAATCTGCGAACTCGGTATAACAAAAATACAGAACAATCATGTCAAAATGTAAAAATCACATAGAAATGTTCTCAGAGATGCACTATACTTTGCCTTTAATGATATTCCTAGAGAAAAGAAAAGTTATGTGCTGCGCTTGGATGACCCCAAAAACAAAGTTAATATTAACCAACTCTGTGCTTACTAGTCAGACAATATTAAATATAAATAATATGAATGTTGAATAAATAAACAAGGTGTGAAAAAACAAGTGCTTGTTACACCATAAATTAGTGCTTATTAGTGCTTATTACACCATACATAGTGTCTTAATAGACATAAAAAGTGCTTAGTGCTCAATATAAAGTATCCTGCTTTTCTGAATGAAATAAATAGTGCGTGCAAATAATGTCCAGCAGTGATAATAAAACAATGCGTGCAGGTGGTGTTTAGCTGTGACAACAATCCAACATCATGCCGAAGATATCCTGAGTGCTGCAAAACATGCTCCGGTGCACCTTCGTGACCCCCTTAAGCTAATGTGCTCACATCAGAGCGTGTGACTCAGCTGCTACCCTGAGTCCAAATACGCTTTGGAGCCACCCCTGGGCTCAGTCTCAGTGTCTGCTGCACTCCTCCAGCTGGAAACAATGTGGCTCCATACATATACAGTGCACCATACTATAACCGCTTTCTATGCAAAATCACTCAATGTTTGGTGCGGTATGCTGTACTGGGACAGCGCTGGTGTGAAGTCCGTGTCAGTCTCTCCGTCCTGGCCCCTCCCATACACTTCTTCGACACAGGGATCATGTGTCATCATCAGGGGGATATGTTTGGACGGATGCTCTACAGGATTATATAAGTCGATCGCGGACATTTTGCACCAAACATCCAGTGATTTTGCATAGAAAGCGGTTACAGTATGGTGCACTGACGCACCAGTGCCATGTGAGTACCCCGGTGTGGGGAGTGTTTTCTTTTAATAACATTATTTTGACTATATTACACTATATTGTTTCCTTTTCATTTATATGTATGGAGCCACATTGTTTACAGCTGGAGGAGAGCAGCAGACACTGAGACTGAGTCCAGGGGTGGCTCCAAAGCGTATTTGGACTCAGGGTAGCAGCTAAGTCACATGCTCTGAGGTGAGCACATTAGCTTAAGGGGGTCACGAAGGTGCACCGGAGCATGTTTTGCAGCACTCGGGATATCTTCGGCATGATGTTGGATTGTTGTCACAGCTGAACACCACCTGCACGCATTGTTTTAATATCACTGCTGGACATTATTTGCACGCATTATTTAGAGTGCTAAAGAGAACTTTTTTCAATATTTATTCATTCATTTATTCATTCAGACAAGCAGGATACTTTATATTGAGCACTAAGCACTTTTTATGTCTATTAAGACACTATGTATGGTGTAACAAGCACTAATAAGCACTAATTTATGGTGTAACAAGCACTTGTTTTTTCACACCTTGTTTATTTATTCAACATTCATATTATTTATATCTAATATTGTCTGACTAGTAAGCACAGAGTTGGTTAATATTAATTTTGTTTTTGGGGTCACCCAAGCGCAGTGCATAACTTGTAAATTTATCCTATGCACGTTATATGAAGCGTGATTAGCGCATGCATCTGGAGGTAGCACAAGCAAGGCATAAGATTATTGTGGCTCACAGAATTTTTCCAGTTTGTATCGTATGTATATGTTGAATTAAATGAAAAAAAGTTATGAACTGTTTAAGATTTTTTTTGCCCAATGCAGCAGTCAAAAGTAAATTTATATTCTTCATATCACTTACTTATTTATTTATTTATAAAATATAATGTGTTGCTCACAAAAGTGAAAATGCCTTGTTTGAGCAAAATGTTTACAGTACTTTCACTAACTATAATATTACAGAATTAGCTTTTTTTCATCAGTTTGGTAAAATTGGGCATGCAAACTGATGGCGACCTTAATTATCTCTGATTTATTGATGAAAAGAGAAAAAATGCAAAGAAAGGGACGTACATTAATATAAGGCATTTCAAATGCGATAAGAAAATAAAGAGATGATAAAATGTTGTACTGTAAAACATGCTCAGCAAAGACATCTGGAGCTAATCTTAGTGTTGGGATTTTGAATCTTAACCGTTAATCATAGTTTAATTACCAATTATCTGGAGTTTAGCATCACCATAATCTGCATATCCACTATACACAATGTGACTATAATGTGCTTTCTCTAAACACTCTTATCCCAGGAAACTTTGATTCTTGCCATAAATGTGGCCACTCATAAAAGGAATTCAAAAGAATAATTTAGATTGGCTTCCCTGTGAAATGAATGCAGCCTGATAGTGATCTATTGCCAGCGAATGCAATCAGTCTGTTTGTCCTTTGTTTTTAAGGTTAAATCATTTTACTTCTAAACCTATTTCAATCTAGAGTACATAAAACTGATAAATGTATGCAAATGGGTAGGAAAAAAGTTTTAACCTGTACATTATGTGACAGCAATTTAACAACTCTGGAAAATTCGGGGGTTTAGCACTTTGTGATCCACATTGTTCTATAGTTGTTGTTCCTATTTAATGGCCTCTCCTGTAAGTATAAATAATCCAGTGACAAGAATAATGATATTTAATTACCTTGATGCTTATCCTCACGATAATATTATTGTGGTCTAATTGTGAAGTGCTCTCTCATACAAAGGTTACTTTGAATGTTCTTAACCTTTCTTTTGTATCTTGTACACTAGAATGTTTAAAAACTCAATTTACTGCAGATAAATGAATGTTTAAGCAGATATAATTTGGAAGATGAATGAGTGTAATGCATTTAAATGATTTGCCCTTGTGTATCCCTGTTATGATAAAAGCTATTTTTGTGAAGGCGCTTAGTCATAGTGAAATCACGAGAGAGTGTCATTCATGCGCAGTTTTCTTCATATGAGCACTTGCCTGGAAAGAACCAACACCAGCTAACTCATATCATATTAGGTTATGTTAACTATACAATTTATTTTAGGAAACTGTATTAATAGCAAAAATGTACTTCCTAGCAGCTTTTCAGAGCTTTTTAATCAGTAACATGGATATGTGGCAAGGTCTGTTTTTAGATGTAGTAACAGGTACACTTCATTTACAAATTGCAAACAAAACATTGTAAAAAGAAGTACAATGTACTTTTTTTTTTTTTTTTGGATCAGCCATCCAGGCATTCCTCTAACCTAGCACTCTCCTTTTTATTTATTTATTACAGGTATTTATATAACGCAGTGGATTTACACTTTTCATACTATTTACAAGGTTTCTGATCTCACATGCATATATATGCACACACGCTAGAGATAGTTACATAGTTACATAGTTAGTAAGGTTGAATAAAGACACCAGTCCATCGAGTTCAACCTGAGTGAGTGTGGGTGCATGTCTACAATTATTCCTATTTTTTTATTTATTTAAGGTACCCATATAGCGCTGTGTAATTTTTTTTTTTTTTTTTTTTTTTTTTTTTACGCAGCGCTCCACACATATATCGCACACTCACATCGATCCCTACCCTCAAGGAGCCCACAATCCAAGGTCCCTAACATTCATATACTAGGGCCAATTTTTTTTTTTTGGACAGAAGCCAATTAACCTACCAGCATGTCTTTGGAGTGTGGGAGGAAACCGGAGTACCCGGAGGAAACCCACGCAGGCACAGGGAGAACATGCAAACTCCAGGCAGGTAGTGTCGTGGTTGGGATTTGAACCAGCGACCCTTGTTACTGCTAGGCGAGAGTGCTATTCACTACACCACTGTGCTGCCCAAATAACTAATTAACCTACCACTAATGGGAGGAAGCCAGAGTAATCAGAGACAGCACAACAGGGAACATGTAAACTCCTTACTGGGATACAAACAGGGAATCCCAGTGCTACAAAGCAGAAGTTCTAACCACTAAGCCATTGTGCTATCCCCACTCTTTCTTTTTTTGGAACCTGAAAATTGTGCAGCTCACCCGCCGGTGATGCTGGAACACAAGCTGCAGGCTTATTTCTGTCTGTCACATGCAGAATGTTTGATTACAAATACAGTTCTAGTACAAAAAGCTTTCTCACAGCTTGCAATCACATTCAGTCCTGTCTTAGTAATTTGAATGTGGTTGGTGTTGCAGAGGGCAGAGAGGCAGGAAGCTGAACAGCGCAAGGTTTTTGGAGTACGCTCACTATGTACTATCTACTGCTCTACAAAGTACACAGAGCTTGTGCAGCATGCCCTGCCTTTCTTGAACACCACTTATTTATTTTATTTTATTTATTTATTTCAGGTACTTATATAGCGCCATCAATTTACGCAGCGCTTTACATATATATATTATACATTCACATCAGTCCCTATACCCTCAAGGAGCTTACAATCTAAGGTCCCTAACTCACATTCATACCTATACTAGGGCCAATTTAGACAGGATCCAATTAACCTACCAGCATGTCTTTGGAGTGTGGGAGGAAACCAGAGTACCCGGAGGAAACCCACGCAGACACAGAGAGAACATGCAAACTCCAGGCAGGTAGCGTCGTGGTTGGGATTCGAACCAGCGACCCTTCTTACTGCTAGGTGAGAGTGCTACCCACTGCACCACTGTGCCGCCCACCACTTCTCCTTCCTCCCTTCCCACATTTGCTGCCAATACCCAGCTGTCATTTTTAACCATGCCCATTTATTTTGGAGGTATTTTTTATGTTGATTAGACTTTTTGTAAGGTTAAGTTTCTTTCTTTGCACAAAGGATTCACTTAAAAAGGTGGGGTTTTCTTTTGGGGTTCATTGTTTTGGAGTTTTCATTTATTTTGGGGATATATATTTTTTTTTTAGTGTATGATGATGGGGCCTTTTTGAGTTAACCCTTTTTTTTTTTGTCTTTTTTTGCTGCAAAACTTGTTTCAGGAATAGTATTTTGGGGTTCTCTTTTTATTTGGAGGTTTTGTTGAAAGGGTCTTTTCCTAGTTTTGGGGTGCTCAAAGTACAACATTCATATGTTCTTTTAGCTACTTTTTTTTTGACAGCACTCCACTGCATCGTTTGAAAGAAAAAGTAACCCAAGTGCAGGAACAGTGTGTAAATAAACTCATCACTAATATATATTACTAATATTTACCTCATAGGTGAAACAAAAGTTAAACATACACTAGCTGTTTAAAACTGTTCTTTTACTGGAATATTTTACACTGTGGTATTCTCTGCAGTATCACAATTCTTGTAGCAAAACCTGTACCTGCACTCCTATTTATTTAAAAAATTGCTGTGTGGATATATCAATTATTCACACAACTGTCATGAAAAATCATCATAATTTGACTTTCTGGTTTGTTTCAAATGATAGTCAGCTCCATCCAGTAGCCGCATTGCTGTAGTTTCCTGAAATACCATAATCAGGAAACTATCACAGTATAACTATTAGATGGAGCTGATAATCATAGGAAACAAACCCGCAGGTATCTCCCAGCAACTGGACTGTACAAGTAATTAGGCAGCATCTGATGTAGACTGCTAGGGGGTATATAAGCCCTTCCTTGACTAGAGTTAAATGCTTCAGTTTTCTTCCTGCAAGCTGTGTCCCTGCCTGAGCCTGATCCTTGTTCCTGTACCTGGTTCTGAGACCTGCTCCTGTAACCTGCTCCCTGCTTTCCACTCCCACTACCTAGCTCCCTGTTACCCTTGTCTCCTGTCCCTGTCCTGAACTTGTCCTGCTCACATGTGTTTCCTTCATTTTTGTATATAGTTTGATTATTGATCTGATCTGATCATCCTTGCTGGACGCCTGCATGTGGCATCCCAATTATTTGTACTCTACAGAGTGGTATTATGTCCCTGAGGAAGAGAATGTTGAAAAAGCATGAAAGGTGTTGAAACCTGTTGACTGAACAAACCTTACTGTCAGAGTCACATGATTGAAGGGGTTGTGAAATCAACAACTGGGAATACCATTATGATCAATGGATACTGACATGTGTAATCATGTAAACTCACTCATATATATTCTTATTACCTGTTGTATGTTTTGGAAAGTTATTTTGATACATTTTAGCTATAGAAATCCTTTTTGGGTTTCTCCTTTTAACCACTTCTGGATATATACTGTGGCAGGGCTGCCCGACTGCACGAACTGTGCATTAGATACAGCAAAAATAAAGATAAACCCTATTTCCTCAAACATTATTTGATATATTCATGAGAGGTTCTGCTGGATTGTATCAATGCAGTACATTCTCTAGTCAAAGGGAATTGTAAAATTTTTTTTTTTTTTTTTTTTTTAGCCCCCTACTCAAAGCCTGGTCAGATATTTCCTATTCAGCTTCAGTTAACATGCACCAATCCACTTCTGTCTCTAGACACCAGCTTACTCAAAGTTCCGTTACCCGTAGCAACCACAGCTACAGTTCAGTACACTTTGCTTCCAACTGTATATCAGTGTTCTGTCTCCACTAGCTGCACATTCCCTGCATTTAATTCAGTGAAAACTTCCTCTACTACTCCGTTGCCCCTGACAGTGGCAACTCCTCAGGAATCCTCCTCTGCAACTGCTTCTCTATTTCCACCATCTCTCAGTACTGTTATTACTCCAAACCTAAAAAGAAAGGGAAATGTTTCCAAACTCATACAATTCTACCTCTGTCTTCTCTTGCCTCCACGCCAGCTGCTCTGTTCCCCCCTGCCAGGATGACAGTTGCTTCGGCCCCGCCTGCCATGACACCACTTGCTCCGGTCCAGCCTGCACCAATACCACATGCTCTGGTCCAGTCTGCCACAATGCCACTTGCTCTGGTCAAGTCTGCCACCATAAGAGAAAAAAGAAAAAAGGAGGGCGCACCGACCTAGTGCATTACCAATATAAAAGTTTTATTAAAAATAAAAAAGCAGGGGGCGTGGCCTAGCACCGGAGGAAGATGGCAGCCTGATTTGAGAGTTCCGCTGCTTACAGCTCCTTTTGCCTTCCATTAGTGGGACAATCCCCTCCATCTGCCTGCAGAGATGACCAGGAGGAGCCCGTCGATCACCCGGTCACAGCAAGACCCGGCCACGCAGCTGAGCCAAAGCATACCGACAATGTTTCAGACACAGCACAGGGACACACAGGCCGCATCTCAAGCCTCGGACTGGCCTGAGATGAGCTATGCCGCTACCGCCGACACCACGGACTCTCTGGGCACATTAACCTCTTCTGCAAGTAAGTCTGCCCAGCACACTGCTCCCCCGCTGTGCATGTCAGACCTCCAGCTAGTGGCACAGGATATTAAGAACTCCCTGTTTGCAGTGGTTACTGAACTTAAGACTGAGATCAGAGCTGTAGCATCACGGCTGGAGCACGTGGAGGCGGCCGCCATGACACACGGAACAGCCATCCAGCAAGTTCAAAAGGTGGTCAGTGTACATGCCCAGCACTTAATTGATATGCACAGGCATATGAAGGGGAGACAGGCGCAAATTACGGGTGAGAGGCATACCAGAAGCAGTGGATGGGCCCCAGATACAATTGGTGGTCTGGGCCATCTTTAACACCCTCCTCAGAGCGCTTAGACCTAGAGGCAGAGACATTGACCCCACAGAGATGTGGTATGCTGTCTGGTTAGTTTCACACAAAAAGAGGAAATATTGCGCTTGGCTCGCCACCACGAGTGACTGAAACATGAGGGTGCATGTATACAGCTAATCCAAGATTTATCTGCAATCACCCTGCAGCAAAGGAGAGATCTGCGTCCCCTCCTGCATGTTCTGCGGGACAGACACATCGCTTATAGATGGAAATTCCCCTTCTGCTTACAGGCAGCTGGAACTCGCACGGTGCAGCTGGGAACCCCCGCTGACCTACGTCCTTTCTGTGATGTCCTGGGCATCCCGCTGACAGAAGTCCCGGTTTAGTATAGCGCATTCATGCAACCAGACCCCTGGATCCCAGCACATCCTGATGACACTCCGAATTCGCAAGGACACAAAGGCGTTGCAAAACGTCAGCCGACTCCCCATCGAGGAATCATGGGGACAAGGAAACAGAAGCAAGCCCACGAGCCTCGCAATCGTCCGTTCGGTGCAGAATGGACCACTAGCTGTGGAACGGATGGTTGGGTGAGCTGGTAACACCTTTGTTTGTCTGACTATGACACTGGGGCCTTATAATTGTTCTATATATTGCTGTACAGGCAGCTGGCCATACTCACAAGGGTAGCCCTCAGCTATCTTGTGCCGGGCTATGAGCACCGTAAGCATAATGTACTCCACATTATTGAGTGATCTATGTCCCCTACAGCCAAGTCCCTTGGGTAATCTCCTGGGACAGGGAAGCAGTTTTGTTGTTCTTCCCAAAACAGCCCCCCTGCTAGTTCCTGAAACCCCAGTAAGAGGACTGATTGCTAGCTCGAAGAATGGATGACTGATAGGAGGGGAGGCTGGCCCCTCCTAAATATGCAGACCATAGGTACTCTGCTGCTGAGGCTCCAAGGGGAAGCATGTGGGCCGCATGTTCAGTTATTCCCTTGGGAGTTGCGTGTACTCCCACAACAGAACCTATGAGACGCCGGCTGGCCACTGAAGATTGACTATGTGCCTTCCTCTCCAGCACTGTCTCTTGTGGTCTACCACGCTGAGCTGGTAACTGTAGCTGAGTCACCGACCACCCTTCCCGTATATTTGTTTGCTTTTTTTTTTTTTCTTTTTCTTGCTTTTGTTTTGTCCCTTCTCTCTCAGGTAATGATGGTGCCATAGCTCAAGATGGACATTGCTGTGCTGACCCTTGCTGTCTTGTGAGACTTTAATGTCGTTTGGGTTGGGCTCATCCCCCCCCCCCGGTCATGCCATAAAAGAGGGTCTTTTGTATGGTAGGGTCTCCCCCCCCCCTCCTCGAGGGGAGGAGGGAGGTAGAGTTAAAGGAGGGTGGTGGGGGGAGAGCAAGGGTAAAAGAAAGAATGCATGTAACATGTATGGCCCCGGTCCAGTATCTCCATTACCCATACAAAGGTGCTTGTATTTGTGTATTTTTGAATTTCAATATTTACTTTATTGTTCGGATTGTGTCTTAAAATAGGCGGGTGTAATAGGAGGGCGTTTTACTCTCCTGATAGAGAATTGGATGTACTCCTCAGTCAGGATGAGACTCTGTATTTCGGAGATTCCGCCACCTCAGGTTTGCGGCTTTTGCTGCAACCTGCATTCTGGATACTTCAGGGGGGGGGTCTGGGTTTTATTGTTGTTGTTGTTATTATAAAATATTTTAAGTGATTTTAGATACCTCTTGCTTTACATCAAACATTACAGAGATATTCCTCCTCTGGGTTGTAGAAAGTTAATTGTGAGAGCTTACTTCTTCCCCTGCTTAGACACTGGATATGCATCAGGGAAAAAGGGGGGTCTCTAGATAGGAAGGGGGTCACCCAGTTTAGGCGGG